>NC_137066.1:10102656-10515156 GCF_032717465.1 Coenobita brevimanus
GGACTGTTGCCTCCCCACGTGTTTGCCGTGCGTGGCGTCCCGTAATGCTGGGAGACGGGAGTCCTGGAGGTTGAGCGATGCTGCATGGTGCGCCCTGCTGCTAGCAATACACCTCTTTGGTCCCTTATTCTGGCTAGACGGGTGGCCTGGTTGGACCCGACCAGGTCAATCGGCTGGTCACTGGCTAGCCGTCCAGGCTAGTCACCTAGTGGCTTTAGGGTCAAGCGGGCACTGGGGGACCTGGTGGCTCCTATCGTCCTGGAGTCACCCTTGTCAGGGTCCCTTGGTGGTTACCTGCGTATACTTTCCCACTACCTTTAGGGTCGCCAGTGGTGTTTTCCCTAGCATATGGCCTCCCCTTGTTCGGCTCCATGGTGGGTGGAGGGGTGGGGGAATGAAGTTTGTTTTTTATTACATATGGCTTCTTACACCATTCTTGCGGCTGACGACCCTGGTTCCGTCCCTGACCATCCTTCACAGTCTCCCTCCTGTGTGCCTCGTGTGCCTCTGGCTGGTGAGGCCCACATTGCCACCTTGGAACCATAACTGCCTGGTTCCACTGGTTTGCGGTCAGTGGCCACTACAAAGAAGAAGAGCCGGCAACAGACAACATCTTGTGGACATGCCCGTGAGGTCCTGCCAGGTGTCTATGAGAGGGTTGATTTCCCAAAGTACTACACCATTCGCACTTCGGATGGTCAGCCTATTGGGAATCTGGACAGTTTTACTGTTCATCGGCGCATTGTGTCAATCTGTGGCAGAGAGCCGAAGATTTCACCTCAGGGGGATCGTGGCCTCCTAGTGGAGGTTACATCCCCTGAAGAGGGTTCCCGGCTGGCTGCCGTGTAAGGACCCGGATGCACTGTTCACCTGTGTTCCTCATGCCTTTTCTAATCAAAGTCGAGGTCTTGTTTTCTCGAAAGACTTATTGCGTTACAGTGAAGAGAAGCTGCTTGAAGAACTCCAGGTCCACAGGGTCGTTAAAGTGGAGAGATTTCAGAAGAAGGTTGATGGTATTCTTACCCCAACTCCATCCTTGTTGCTGACGTTTGACTGTACCGTTCTGCCTTCATCCATCAAGGTGGCTTGGTTGTCCCTTAGGGTCAAACCCTTTGTACCAAATCCACGACGCTGCTACCACTGTCAGATGTACAGGCATGTTGGGCGAGTCTGTCGTCGTTTGCAACAGGGCCTCCCAGTGGTGTGTGTCAGCTGTGGAGCATCCACTCATGCAGGACAGGACTGTCCTGGACCTGTTTGTTGTTTGCACTGTGGTGAGGCACATCGTGCTTCATCTAAAGACTGTGCCCGGTTTTGCTTGGAGAAGGAGATCCTCCTCATCCGTAATCGGGATAAAATAAGCTTTCCTGAGGCCAGGAGTAGAGCCATGTCATCTGTTTTCCGTAACGGAGTGTCTTATGTGTCAGTTTTGTCCGGTCATAGCCGTCCTCATCGTCCTGTCCAGCAGCAGACCCGAGTTCCTCCTGTTGTGTCAGCTCCTATGCCTTCATCTGCTGATTCGATGTCAGTGCAACAATCTCCCGCACTTGAGACGGTTGCCACTACAGTTCAAGACTCGGCCTCTATATCATTGGTATCCCCTGGTAGTCATGGTGCACATTCTTCATTTGCTAAACGTCATCGTGGTTCCTCAGAGTCTTTGAGTCTTGAAGATCCTCCAAGCAAGGTGTCGGTCATGGAGTCCACATCCTCCGTAGTTAGTCCATCTGTGCAACAGCCCTCGGACCCTGCTTCTGGGTCTTTGGGGGCTTCTGGGGTGTCAGTTCAGTCTGGCACCTCTTCCTCCGGGGTATCGGATGTTCCTCCTCCGGTTACCTCGGAGGATCCTGTCCTGCCCCCTCCACGTTTGGAGGCCAGGACCCCAATCCCTCCTGCTCGACCTCTTGGTTCACTGGGGGCCCCGGGCAGGGTTCAGAGTAGCTCTTCCTCTCCTGCTGGGCAGCGACGGGTGTCTGTGAAGTCTCCCAACACTTCGCAGGCACCAGGCCCTCGTTCTAGCCATGCTGCTGCCCGTGACAAGCCCCTTAGTGGGCGTATCCGCATTCACAAGAAGATTGTCTCCCAGGGTCGCTCAGTGGTTTCCACTAAGTGACCCTTTCTTTTGTGTATATAGTTCCTCCATTTTAATATTTTTAGTATTTTTTTATGGTTTTCTGTTTGTCCCTCTCCCCTGCCCCTTTTTATTTCAATAGTTTTAATGGCTAATATTATTCAATGGAACTGCCGTGGTTTACGAGCCAACTGGGAGGAACTCCGTTGGTTTCTGGCTGGGTATTCACCTGTGTGTGTTTGCCTACAAGAGACAATGGTTGGTGATGCTGCACCTCCCAGTCCACCTGGTTACCAGGTTTTTTATTCAGATCCTCTTCCTGGACAGGGTCATGGTGGGGGTGTGGCTATTCTAGTACGCAGTGACATACCTTTCACTGCTGTGAGTCTTAACACTCCACTGCAGGCTGTTGCTCTCCAGATTTTCCTTCCCCGTTGTTATACTGTGTGCTCTTTGTACCTCCCTCCTAGTGCCACTGTTGAGAGGGTTGATCTTGAAAATCTTATTCGTGCACTTCCCTCACCCTATTTCTTGCTGGCCGACATGAACAGTCATCATCCCCTGTGGGGTGGCTCCACAGCCTATGCTAGAGGTACTATGTTAGCCTTCATTGTGGAGGATGTGGACCTGTACATTTTAAATTCTGGTGAAGTTACTTACTTCCATAGTCAAACGGGTATTTTTACTTCTATTGATTTGTCTCTGTGCTCTGCAGGGATAGCCCTGAATTTTACATGGGCTGTGTTACCAGACTTACATGGCAGTGACTTCCCTATTTTATTAAGATCGACACAGAGTGAGCCTCGGCTTCGTCTTCCCCGCTGGCGCTTGGATAGGGCGGTCTGGCCGGTTTTTGAGGAGCTGTGTTCCCCGAACCGATGTGTGGAGGATTTTGTCAGCACTGATGCTGCTGTTGAGTATTTCACAGACTTACTACACTCGGCGGCACTGCAGAGTATTCCGAGAACAGCTGGTCACTTTCCTTGCCGTCCAGTTCCCTGGTGGACTGATGAGTGTGCTTCTGCTGTTCGGGCTAAACGTACTGCTTTCTCCCGACTTCGTCGTCACCGAGGTGACCCTGGTTACTTAGCGGCATATAGGAGGGCCCGACCTCATGCCCGGCGGGTTATGAAGGAGGCTAGGAGGAAGTCTTGGGCATCATTTGTTTCTTCAATTTCTTCACAGACTCCTCTCACAAATGTGTGGAAACGGGTGAGGAAGATTTCAGGGAAATTTCCCGTTCCCTCTCCTCCTGTTTTATCTCATGCAGGTGTGGTGGTGGCTCATTCTTCGTCTGTTGCCGAGATATTTGCAGCTCATTTTGCTAATGTCTCTAGGAAGGACACCTCATCCCCGTCGGCACGCCGCCGACGGCACCTGGAATCTTTGGGCATTAGTTTTCCATCTACTGCGGAGGAGTCGTATAATGTTGCTTTTTCTGCTTCTGAACTTCAGACGGCATTGTCGCAGTGTCGCGACTCGTCTCCAGGCTTGGATGATGTCCCATATGCCTTCTTACACCACTTGCCTGATGCAGCCCTTCATTTTCCGTTGTCACTGTATAACAGAATTTGGAGCAATGGTGGGTTTCCGACCTCATGGGGTATTGCTGTGGTTCTCCCCATCCGTAAGACGGGTAAGGATCACTTGCAGGCCATTAATTATCGCCCTATCTCGCTGACATCTTGCCTTTGTAAGGTCCTCGAAAAGATGGTGAAGAGTCGGCTCGTGTGGTACTTAGAGAAGGGTGGTTAATTGTCTCCAGTCCAGTGTGGGTTTCGGAAGATGCGGTCGACCACAGATGCTCTCCTTTCTTTAGAAGCTTCCATCTGCCAGGCTTTTGCAACTAACCAGCATCATATCACAGTGTTCTTTGATTTGGAGAAGGAGTACGACACTTCCTGGCGTCATGGTATATTGCAATCTCTTTATGAGTTTGGTCTCCGTGGGCAACTCCCCACTTTTATCCGGGAGTTTTTATCTAATCGTTTTATTCGGGTCCGAGTCGGGAGTGAGCTGTCTACTGCACGTCCCCTTGAGGATGGTGTGCCACAAGGGAGCATACTAAGCATTACCCTTTTCGCAGTGGCAATTAACAGCGTTATTTCTGTGCTCCCTGATGGTGTTCGTGGCTCTCTATATGTTGACGATTTATCAATCTCTGTCACTGCCTCACGGATGTCAATGGCAGAAAGGAGGATGCAGATGGCTCTCAACCATGTCTCTAGATGGGCTGATGAACGAGGTTTTCGATTTTCCTTCAAGAAGACCGTTGCCATGCATTTTTGCCGCATTCGTGGAGTCCACCCTGACCCAAACCTTTTTTTACATGGACGTCGTATTTCGTGTTTAAAGGAAACCCGTTTTTTAGGGCTGATTTTTGACACCCGGTTGACTTGGGTCCCTCACTTGAGGTACGTAAAACCTGCGTGTCTCAGAGCATTGGGTCTCTTGAAAGTTTTAGCGCACACATACTGGGGAGCTGATCCTAAGACCCTCCTCCTCTTGCATCAGTCACTGATTTTATCCAAACTTCATTATGGATGTGAAGTTTACTCCTCTGCCTCAGAAGCCCGGCTTCGTATTTTAGATTCCATACATCATGCTGGTGTTCGTCTCGCCACTGGGGCAATCCGATCTTCCCCGATTTCGAGTTTGTTGGCTGATGCTGGTGTCCTTCCTCTAGACTTGCTCCGCTCTTCCCTTTTGATGAGATGTTGGTATCGCTTATCTCGTCTCCCAGACTCTGTGCCCTTTGTCAAGGTCTCTCAAGATTCTCGGTCACCTATTTTTGCCACTCGGCCATCTTTTCCAAAGCCCTTTGGTTTCAGGGTGCAGTCAATTATGTCTAGCTTCTCTGTTCCTTCTGTGCCGATCACTCCCCATCGTGTCCCGAGGGTGGGCTACTGGCTTCTCCCCAGGGTGACATTTTGTCGTTTCTTCTCATCCAGTAAGGCCTCCCTTCCTTCTCAGGTTTTATTTTCTCTGTTTTTAGAGCATGCCTCTTCTCATGGGGACTCCATACCAGTTTATACTGATGGATCTGAGTCTGATGTGGGTGTGGGCTTTGGTGTGGTGTTTCCCACCTTCTGTCGAGGTGGGAGCCTCCCTGTGACTGCTTCTGTTTTTACGGCTGAGCTGACTGCTATTTTATTTCCCCTTCAGATTCTCTTCACTCTCTCCCACACGGCTTTTACTGTTTTTAGTGACTCACAAAGTGCTCTTTCTGCAATGAAGTCTTTTAATCCCTTTCATCCTTTGGTTTTATCCATTTTAGAGTGTCTTTTCCTTTTAGGGCGTCGTGGACGTCGTGTAGATTTCTGTTGGGGTTCCAGCTCATGTAGGAGTGGCAGGGAATGAACGAGCTGATCAGCTGGCCAAGGCGGCAGCGGCTCGTACTCCTCTTGCACAGTCCCCTCTGTATCGTCTGCCTGCTGCAGATATGCGCTCCTTTATTGCCTTCAGGGTTTGGTGCTGTTGGCAGGAGCACTGGGATGCTGTGGGTGCCAATAAGTTGCGCTCGATTTGCCAGGTGGGCTCATTCAGTTACCAGGGCTTCCCTCGTCAATGGGAGACTGCTTTGTGCCGCCTCCGCATTGGCCACACCCGTTTCTCTCACGGTTTTTTAATGGCGAGGGCTCCTCCTCCATTCTGTGATGACTGTCTGGTACCCTTGACTGTTCGGCACCTGTTGGTGGAGAGTCCTAGTCTTGAGGATTTGCGGCGTCGGTTCCTCTCTGACCACCAAACGGATGGTGGTGTGTATCATCTTTCCTCCGTGCTTGGGGAGGATGCCTGTGTCTTGGGAGGGGCAGCCCTCTCCTTTGTGAAGGAGGCAGGACTTCTTAAGGATATTTAGAATTTCTCCTTTTTGATTGTGTGGCTTATCCTCTGTTTTTTGTTTTTTTGCTTTTTCTTTGTTATACGGCGGCATATGACCCTGGCAGTTGCACCGCCATGATTATGAAAAAAAAAAAAAAAATGCACACTATTTTTGTCTGTCGGATGAATCCATATTTGGTTCAGTAATTTCACACTGGATTTACTGTTCCACATATATTCCATATGGCTATCCTACTAGTAGAAAATATGGATAGTATTTTGGCTGCCACTACATTTTTGTTACTCATAAACTGTTCGTTTTCTGTTTGGTTACACCATTTCAATATAATGTAAGGCGTTTCTGTTCAAATTTCTTATATACATTTATTTTCTGCTTTTCTTTTATTTGGATGCTTCTGCACTTTTAGTTACCATGGATGGACATTAAACACTGCCTTCTTCTACAGCCCGGGGAGGCTGTACAACTCCTGTTGCGAGTCTGATTTCTTGAAGGCATCGTTCCATTTTCCTTACAAAACAGTGCATTGCGCAGATCATAAGAATGAAACCTATCAAAGAGATGGCCACTGGGGGAAACACAATTGTTGGATGTACCCATGAACGGCTGAAGGCCATAGATAACTGGTCCATAATGAAGTCACTTTCATTTAGAAAGGTTAGCTTGTGCAAGTTTGCAGAGGTGATAGAGATATTATCAAATGGTAGAGTGGAAGTCATGTTGAGTGGTTGAAAGATGTCATAGGTGTGACAGCGGACAGCTTCGTGGTAACGAGTGGCATAAGTGATTACAGATTCAGATTTGACTGTACAATAGTTAGGTGTCTTATAGAGACCATTAACAAGCACTGAATGAATAGAAGAACCAGGACACATGATGGTAACAGAGACAGGAACCGTGATAAAGAAGTACTAGACGTGGTTGAAATGAGCATGATGGACTGGAAGTTCTGGAGCCGGTGAAAAGGAACAGGCAGAGTGTACAGAATGGTTGGTAACTAAGGCAGACTCGCAGGGCGCGGCGCTACTAGGGAAAATAGAAGGTCAGCAGCACAAAGGCGTGACGTAGGGGTAAGGAAAGAACATTGGTGAGATCTGTTGAGGAGATAAAGGCAATGGAAAGGTGATCATGGGGTAGGAGGAAATATTCCGAGAGAACAGATGCTTGTACTAGGGAGTTAATAAACCTGAAAGGAAAGGGAATAAGTTGGAAGAGGTTAAAGGTGATGGCAGAGCGAAGAGGAATATGAACCATGACATAGTTTGCAAGAAGGGTTGCCTCAAGAACTGGATAGTAGAATTCTAGAGAGGAAAAAGAAAGTAGTGGAGACAAGTCGAAGGTAGAGTGAGCCCATTTCAATACAGAGCGAAGAGCAGAAATAGGTACTGACTCCACAGTGACACGTCCATCAACAGCATCAACTAGAATACGAACCAAGGTTGAAACTTGAGAGAGGAGAAAGTCAATAGAGAGTTGGAGATTGTCGAGGTGAAGTTTTAGATAGACGAGCTGAGAAACAATATTAATCTTAGAAATCTGTTGTCTGAGAATGTCTGTGAAGTTGTTCAGAGTGTAAGTGACTTCATTGAGGTGGGCTGTAATTTTTTGCAACAGTGTGTTGGACTTTAATGACTCTACCTTGAGATTCTAGGGCCGTAGCCAAGTGAGCTAGGTCGAATTTGAAGTCAGAAAGGTCACGAGCTGTAGCTACGCCAAATAAGTCACTAAGAATTTCACCTCCCAAGTCAAAGATGCCTCGTTTTACACGTGAACGACCTACTGGTGTCTGGAGAGTGTCATTTCGTTGAGAGAACCTCTCATATATATGTCAATTGCCAAGAAAGTGGGAGATACAATGGGTACCAAGGTTGATTAGGATTGTGTTTCCCCACGATGGTCGACAGTTGGGCCCTGATCTCGTCCAATTGGCGTGCGAAGTGAGGAGGGCGATGGCTACTTCTGCCAGGGGCTATAAATCGTAGCGCAAAGAGACTACGTTCTCATTCACCATTACATCGCCTCCTGAGCCGACTAAGGCCCCGGGACGTACTCCATCATCGTCCTCACCCAACCCAGACCCTATGAGGGTCAACACTGCCATCAGGTAGACCGCTAACATCTTACCTAGAAAATAATTTTAAATTAATGAGAGATCATGAATATGTTTATATGCGGAGCGCAGCTTTGACCGATAATGATTGGATGAAGAAGGTTCAGACTGAGCAGCAGGTGGAGGAGTAGTGATAGGTTGTGCAAGGGACTCTTCCAACACCAGCCCTCGAGGTGCACGCTTTAGGTCATCTGCATGTACCCACTTGGTGTCTATAGTTGACAATTTTTGTACTTGAAATTTACCTTGTTTATTTATGACGCGGTGGGGGCCTGTAAATTTGTCATCCAATTTGGAGGTGCGAGTATAGGAACGAGCAAAGACTAGATCTCCAATGTTGATACTGATAGGTGAGCCTGACTTATGTTGGCGTTGCAACGTACTCCTGAGATGCGGCCAGATTTGTTGACATACTGATGGATTTTCTGGAAGTTCGTTATTTTCACTTTCATGTAATCATCCACATTATAGATTGGATGGAATAGGGAAGGTCTTTATCGAACCCAAATAAGACAATGAATGGAGATTCACCAATGGATGAATTGATGGAACTATTTATAGAAGCTGCTACTTGGGGTAGCCATTCATCCCAGGAGGCACTATATGACCCTAAATGTCTGAGACACTCCAAAACGTTTCGGTTGTGTCGCTCTACGAGGCCATGTGAAGCTGGATGGTTAGGAACATTGCATTTTTTTGATATTGTACTGTTTACAAATTTCCTCCAGAAGACTGTTGTTAAACTCAGTTCCATTATCTGTAATTATTGTGTTGGGTGTGTCAGGTCTTCATATTATAATTACAAATCATAATAGATAAATAGATAAATAGATAGATAGAAAGAGAGAGAAGAAGGAAGTCAGATGATGAGAAGGTACTGTGTCTGCGAGAATCGAGCAATGCTAAACATGCTTACACACTCTTAACTTCAAGGAATGCTTTATAGGCACACGACAGCGCCTCGTGACCATAGACACACACACGCACATACTCACACACAGGCTTCTAGAACTTTCCAACAACAGTGTAACACACGTGACACGACCCCTGCTACACCAGAATTTAGGAAGCAGAGGCAGAAGGAAACAGGCCATAGAACAGGCAGATAGTAGGGAGAACGAGCCTAGCAACATGGGCGAGAGAGAGAGAGAGAGAGAGAGAGAGAGGGAGGTAGCTCCCGGGACTCTACTTCACTCGTGTGTGAGAGATTTTGTTAATAGTTCCAATACAAATAAAAATAGTCCCATACTATTCTTTATCTCTCCTGTCATTGCAAGACAAAAGGGAACCAAGATTATCTAATTACCAACTACTCCCGTATAACAACCGCTCGTCCACAAGTTCAATATATATATAACTTCTCTACAAGTAACTACAAAGTCTTCCATAACATTTTGTAGCAGCGAACGTATATGAACTTCGTCTACGAATCAACAGTGAATTCCTACAAAATATCGATTGAAAAAAAAAAAATCCTTTCACAACCGACAACTCACAACCAACTCCTGACAGTATTCTCTCCAACCCTCTCTCCGTCTCCCCGATCATCATGCTGATGTAGAGGTCAAGTGGTCACAGGACGCCTTGCCAATAGTTTAACTAAATACTGATACAATCTTGCAATTTCTACGACGAACCAACGAACTACAACCATCTACAATCAACTACAAGTAACAACTCTACGATGCGTTTGTATAATCTTCTACACGATCCTACAAGCAGCGGCAGTCTTCATCCTACAACGAGTAAATCACAGGAGAAAATGACCAAGAAAACATCAAGAAAGAAAAACAAAAACAAACGAATATTGAGACAGGACTCACAACTCACAACCACCAGACCTCACCCTCCTCTCTCTGCTACAACCACCTAACCTCCACCGCTGACGCAGGAGTGAAGAGGTCAAGACGACGAAGCAAATACCAAGTCCATATTCACAACTCGTGTTACTCATCTTCACTCGTTACTCATCGTTACTCATTCACTCACCACAGCTACCAGTGTGGGAAGTCGACGTCACCATACGTGTACTGTGACAACGACAAGCCGTGTGTCTGACACCCCACAACACGTCAATCAACCCGTGAAGAACAACGCTATCACAACGTGCAACACCACTCACACCATTTCCACCACGGTAAAAATTAGTGAGTTACACAGTTACTTGATTTATACGATACACAGTGATAGACAAAAATGTTGCACAAACATAAAACTTGCTGTATAATTACAACTTACATACACATACTTCAGTTATCTTCATAACTCAAACTAAATAATCACCAACAAAAAATATTCTACACTGTATATATATTCATTCATTTATAATAGCATTTATTTACTACCATCGTGTTACCATTTATACCTACATAAAATACGTGTTTCATACATACAGCTATACATTATTTCATCTACAAAGTAATAAAGAAAATATACCATCACAGTTACTCAGTGAGCGATTAAAAAAGACTATTAAACATTAATTAAAGCTACCTAGTGTAAACAGATAAATTAAGTTACAAGGAAAACCAAAAAAAAAAAAAAAATGGCCAACACAAATGACGTTAGCAAGAATGAACATCTTCCACACAGTCGTGAAGACAAAGATTTGCACACAGTGCTGACACATATATTGCCCACGATAGGTACAAGTGAAGAACAAGTCAGTGTATATAGCTAATACTGTATATAGTGTATATATATTTTTTATATAAAATAACAAAATATGGGGCTATATAATATCATTTTCAGTAATATCTGTGCAATATAAACTAAACCTTAAAAAAGGGTCCCAAGGGAATTAACCAGCAATTATGCAACCTCGAACAATACAGAAAAAGCGTAGACAAACGAAAAAAAACAAACTATAGAAAATCAATATATACAAAAAAAAAAAGAAAAAGAAATACATTAGGATCACATAACAAACAAATGAAAATAAGTGTAAGTGTTACTACAAATGCCAAAATACCACATAAACTACAAACAAAGAAGCAACTTGTTGTCTCCACAAGCTAGTGGCATGGCACATCATATCATCGACCGCAGCATGACCGGATTCAATGTCAGGACTGCAATTATTACAATTATGTAACTACAATATACATGTCTTACAAAATGTCATACAACAACCATTGCATTTATTCAAATATGTATACAAGTTGTTTAAAATGTAATATTAATAAATCATTGCAATTTACTATGAATATTATATGTATACAATATTATAATCAATATTATGTACTAATAGATTTGCATATGTCAATGATAATTGCTGTCGGAGGACCTTCAGCGGCGCGGCCGAGCAATGTCAGGTCTCCATATTATAATAACAAATCATAATAGATAAATAGATAGAGAGATAGAAGCAGGAAGTCAGATGATGAGAAGGTACTGTCTGCGAGAATCAAGCAATGCTAAACATGCTTACACACTCTTAACTCAAGGAATGCTTTATAGGCACACGACAGCGCCTCGTGACCATACACACACTCACACACACACACACACACATACTCACACACAGGCTTCTAGAACTTTCCAACAACAGTGTAAAACACGTGACACGACCCCTGCTACACCAGAATTTAGGAAGCAGAGGCAGAAGGAGGCTAGCGATTGAACCGACAGGTAGTGGAGTGAACAAGAAAAGAAGGGCTCAACTAGACTTACTTATTATATTGTCTCTGTAAGACATACCCTGCTCAACTTAGATTTCTCAGAAGTTAATAAATGAAGATCAACTCCTTCTATTCATCTTTAATTCCTACTACAAGAAACCGAGAGAGAACTAAACCACAAAACTTCTCTACAAGTAACTAGTCATTTTTGTGACAGGTGTAGTAAATGAGCAAATTACGTGGTCGATGAAGGCACGCACTACACTTTTCGCGGTCATATCTGCAGGTGGAACAAGGACACAGTAGCGAGAGAAATGATCAAGAGCTACAAATAAATACTGAGCGCCTGATTCCGTAAGCGGAAGTTTTAGAAGGTCAATAGAAAGTTTCCCACGGATGTGACGGAATTGTGTATTGTAAGAGCGGTGCAGGTTGATCCTTTGTGACGGTGGCACGAAATACAAGAGTCACAGTGTACATTGATATCTCGACGCATAGTTGGCCAATAGTATGCAAGACGTGCCTGTCGCAAGCATCGATCTTTACTTGGATGGGATGCATGAGGTATGTTATGAACTATTTGAAGTACCGCAGATATTAGATCAGTAGGGACAACAAGTTGGTGGACTTCCCTATTGGGCAATTCCTTCCCTGTTAGAAATGTTTTCCTGTATAAGATATTATCTTTTAGAATGAACTCATCAATTGGTACTGGCGGAGTAGGTAAGGTAGAATAATCTCCCGATTTCGGGAAATAAATCACTTTGGACCAGACAGGGTTCTTGCTCTGATGATGTTGAACGACTTCTGGTGTTAGTGGGGTATCAGTGTTGTTTGACCGCACTGATGTGACAGCCGCTGCCACATTGCGTGAAAGTGCATCCGCGACCACATTCGATTTTCCTGGGACATAGTGAAAAGTCGGGTTGAAGTCCGGAATGATGACAGACCATCTAGCTAGCCAACTTGTGAGGTTAAGTCTTTTGAACAGATCGCATAGAGGTAGGTGGTCTGTTTGGATATGCACTGGGTAACCATATACTATATCTCTGAAGTGTTTCAAGGACCTGACCACTGCCAGAGCTTCGAGATCTGTAACACTATAATTACGTTCGGCAGGGTTGGAGCAAATCTCCAAAGTCATCAAGGGAAATCATAAATGTTTCCTGAACGTCTTTGACCCACTGGGTGCCACGCAACAACTGGCGCATCTCAGAACTAGTGGCTTTCATTGCCGCTGCTGCCTCATACAATTTTGCATCTTTAGGTGGGACCTTCATATCCTTCTCCATTTGGGATAATAAATTGGTAAAACCTATGAGAGAGGCGGCATTTGAATGGTGACAACAAAGCTGAATTAATTCACGACGCAAGGCATCAAATGTTTGACAGTCCTCAAAATGGCCTGAACGAATCGCGGCTACTATTGGGGACCTACCTTATTGGAGCCTCCCCATAAGGTAGAAGACTTTGAGCGGTTCATTTGTGATTTGTCCGTTTCGAATGTCCGTTTCTACTTCTCTGAGGAAGTCGTAAATGGACACCGAATTATCTTCGCCGGTAAATTTAGAGCGGTTAGCATCGTCCAAATAGATTGACTATGGAAGGGGTGGGGTGTTTGCCATGGTTGGAAGAGGGTGAGGTTGGATACGTGTGGAAGTAACTGAAGTAGTAGGTTGAGAGGTAGTGAAAGTAATGGTAGTTATGTGTTGCTGAGTTGGGAGCTGAAGTGTTGTATCGGAGACAACTTGGGAAGTGGAAGTAGTAGGAGGTGAAGGAAGTTTAGAGAGTCATTTAAAGATGAAGGTGTATCTGGATTTAATTTATCTGGGAGAAAGATATCTGGGTCATCTCGAGCAGAAGTAGTGGTGGTAGTGGTGGTAGTAGTAGTAGGGGTGATGGTGGTGAGAGTAGTATGAGAATGTTCAGTTTTAGGAGTTGTCTGGGTGGATGAAGAATATTTTTGGTACGATCGACCACTCCGAAGAAGAGTCACTGAATCGTCATTATCGGGAGTAACCGGCTCACTTTCAGTTGCTTGTCGCTGGCGAACGGGAGAGAGCTCGGTTTTTTCAAAGTATGACGTAGTGGAGAGAAAAAAAAAAGTTAAATGATAGTGGAAAATCTTATATAAAATGTGAGAATGAGTAAATATTTACAATGGGGGCGAAATGAACAAAGGAAATCAGATGAAAAGAAATGAGGTGAGAGGTGAGCAAGGTGGGTGGGGGTGCGGAGAATGAAGATAAATATAAGCGATGCACGATAGTGAATAAAAGACAGATGAATGGTATTATGAGGTACAATCTGCAGAGAAAATCCGGAGAGTAATCTCTATAGAAAGACAGGGCTTGAACTGATTAGCATAAACTATACAAGTACATATAAGGAATACCGAAGCAGTGAGAATGAAGGGAAGTCTTGTTTGGAGGAATGGAAGTTGAGACGGTACTTGAATGAAGGAGCTCTCCCCGGTAGCGAAGGTGGCGGGGGTGGGGTGGCGATGACGTCACAAGTTCAGGCGACGAATGGGAGGCCAGCTGAGGGTCAGATGATCACCAGAGAGACGGTGATTGAAGAGAGCCAGCGATGATGTGGAAACACGTGCCCTGGGCAAGATGCCGGTGGCCACAGTTGCCAGGCGGTGCGGGTGGGGCTGCTGGGGCAGGTTCTGCTTGGTCAGCAGTGCGGAAGGTGTGGGTGAGAGGGGGCGGTTGGGGTGTGGTGGGGTGAGCCGGGATGGTAATCATAAAATAATGAAAACAATGAGGACGGAAGGGCTGACACCTGATAGTTCCTTACTGAGTTTCAGTAGAATAGCAGCTGTTGAGAAGCGATGTGGCCCGCACGTCGGTGACGACACGTCAGGGAAGTAGCAGGAAGCGTTCACTACGGAAGACGTAGGTGTCCCAAACACAAGGCAGGCAAAAGGCAGACGTGCGGCAGGTGTGGAGAATGCACAAGCAGGTGTAGGAATCACTCCCGTCGTGGCACTAAATCACGGTAGAGGCGAAATGAGGTCCGATACACCGCTGCTACCAAATTGTTTCAATAGCCCCGTGCTCCCCACTCAGGTTTATTCCAAAGATCTGAGGTGACATATAATGGAGGATTATTCCAGAGAGAACTTCTATACCTGTGCTCTGTTACATGTCTAGCCCCATACTGACTCATAGCGAGCAGTGGGCGTGGGAACCTTAGCTTAAGTCAGCAGTTTAAAGAAGTGTGATTTCATCAATGATGCTGGTTACATATACATATATATATATAGGTTTTAGGTGTACATGGTATGGGAACACCACCTTGTGAACTCCTGTCGTCAGCTCACTGCAGGCAAAGGGTGGTTGGAGAGGGTGGGGGTCTGGTGGTTATTGCTGTGTTCTTGCTTTTCGTTTGCTTGTTGTGTAGCAATCGTTGATAGATGTATGTCGCTATTTCGTTGTGGAAAATAAAGTTATGAGGCGTCGTGGGGCTATAATTGTAGTGTCGTTTTACATATCTTGAAAATGTAGACCCAACTGTAGACTCGTAGAGCTTGTTTTCCCTCACTCGTAACTCGTCAATTTTTTAGTTTGATTGTAGATGAGATGGTTTTTAGTCGTAGGCCGTTCGTTACTGCCACCAACTATGTGACTCTTTAGTCTTGTAATATGTAAATCTTGAGATTTGGTTAAAGTTCTTGTCCCAGTCGAAGGCAGAAGTAAAGATTAATACAGGGAGTTGATCTTGATTTATTATCTTCAAGGAAATCTAAGTTGAGCAGTGTATGGATTACACAGGAACGTATTTTACTGTCTCGTCAGACCCTCCTCTTATTTCCTCTGTCCACGACCTTTCGCTTCTATGGCTAGCACCTTTGTGCCCTCTAATCCCTACATTCTTATTTAGCAGGGCTCGTGTCACGTGGGCTACACTGTCGTTGGAAGATTCTAGAACCTTGTATGTGTGTGTAAGTAGTGTTTCCTGTGTCCACTGGCATACTGTTGATTGTCTTGCTGAACCTTTGGTCGATTCTTGCTGACACACTTCCTATTCTCACACTCTGGCTGGTGCTTCTATCTATCTATCTATCTATCTATCTGTGAGTTGTATTATTATAATATGGATTTCTGACAATTTTAAAGTACTTCTACTGCAGACAAACAAGAATACGAATCCAAATCTCGCTTGTTTCGGTGACCCCCACATCAGTTGAATCTTATTCTTAAAACATCAGATACCAGCTCTCTTTGCTTGTCAATTAATTTCTTGTTTTTTGTTCCCTAAATGTGATCTTTTCACAATCAGGAATACCTTATGAGTTTTAGAAGTATCTGGGTGTTTCGCAATCAGTTTTGAGTACATTTGTGAATGCTCCATATTTAGCGATTTCGACCAAAAAAAAAGTTTATACAGCAATCACTCCAGTAAAATAGTTTTGTACACCAAAAGCGGGTGCTATCAGCCGTAACTAGTTCTCAATTGGCACTACCTTTTATCTGTGAAATCACCGTGAAGATGAATTAAAGAGGGCAAAAAAAGCCAATAGACTCACCGGATATTAAAAACCCAAGTAATCTCAACAAGGCAGTCACATCAGTTCCGGTCGATGCTCCGGCAGCTTGACTTCTGTCGACCCATCATGAACAATAAAACTGCGTATAGGAGGAACCAAGTAATGTTTAAAAATTTTGTCTCATTAATGCTATGCGTTTAGTTTTTAGTAAAAAAAAAAAAAAAAATACATACCATTTAATTAACACTAATAATTTTCTCATAAGCAATTTACTGCCTCTTGGGGTGATTTTGCATCGGTAAATATTGATAATGATGTCACACGAACCGTCATAAAGGAAAAATATTGGATTGTTAAAATTTTATCAGCAGGCTATGATACCGTTTTAAAGCCCTAGTTTTACAAACAAAAATAGTATCCGTTTTATCTCTACATTTTCAATTGTTTCCACGTCTCTACTCAAACGAAACTCTTTTGAGCATAGATTTCTCAAATGCTAACCTTCTTTACCTTTTAAACAATTTCATCCCGTGTTACCTTATTTCGGCTTGTTAGTTTTTTTTTTTTTTTCTAACCGAAATTTTTTTTACCAGAAATGTTTTCTGAATTTTAGATACGTCTAGGAGAGTTTCCCAACGAATTTAGAGTACATTTGTGGAAGATGCATATTAGTGTTTTCACCCTCAGTTATGCGAATTTAGGATCACTCGAATATATTAGGTTTGAATTATTCGGATGCTTTTACCGTAACAACGACCAAAAAAAAAAGTGAAAAAAAAAGTCACACACGACCCTGTTTTAATCGTAAAAATCAAAACAATCTCCATTTGACATTAATACAGTTCATTTAGTGTTCTACCAACCTGCATTTTTGTGTAATATCTCTAAGGAGATGAGGAGTAAAGTTATTCATAAAGAGGATGCTTTTACCGTAACAACAACAACAATATATGAAAATGGGAAATAAACGTCACAAACGACCCTCTTTTTAACGTAAAAATTCAAAGAATCTCCATAAGACTTTAATACAGCTCATTCGCTATTCTATGAACCTGCAAATTTTTTGTAGCTATGTCTAAGGACATGAGGAATAAGGTTATCAATGAGAGTTAATTATATATTTCGGTATTGGGATAGCGTTTATACTTTCTCGGATAAATTTTCGTGTCAAAAGCTCAGCAATGATCTTTCTCACGAAGTTTCACAGATTTGAGAGATGTTACCTAAGGATGTAGAACTGATCTTTATAATGTGCAAATATACTGTTTTCTACATTCAGGAGGATCGATGTAATTTTAAAGTGCTTCTGGAGATGAAAAACAAAATGATCATTCGAAATTTCACGCTTGTTTCCGTGACACCCCCATAAATGTATTCTTATTTTTCTTAAACACTCAGATGCCAGCTCTCTTTTCGTGTCAACCGATTTTTTGTTATATATTTCTTATATATAATTTTTCACCCTAGGACAGACCTTCCGAATTTAGGAAATAAATGAGTTTATCTCAATCACTTCTGAGACCATTTGTGAAAGTTTCATATATATATATATATATATATATATATATATATATATATATATATATATACATATATATATATATATATATATATATATATATATATATATATATATATATATATACTTGTTAAATATACATATATATATAGGTTTTAGGTTTACATAGTATGGGTACAATACTCCCCCGGTAAAAATGGAATTGGTGTCTCCTGACACAATGAAGGTAGGAATGTAGTGGAAATTCAATAATTGTGAAAAAAAAAAGTGTGAGGGGTGTTTTGTATGTATATAAGTAAATGGAATAATTATTATTGGTTGATAAAAAACAATCCATAGGAACTGTAGCAAGGTACAGGAATATAGTATATACAATACATGGGCATGTGAAAGAAGAAAAAGAAAAAAGAATGTAAACACATAGGAGTAATATAACAATGGGGTATATAGGCATATGATGTAAATGCACAGTACGTAGGTACAGCTGGCCGCACTCCCGCGAGGGCCACAGCGTTGTCAACGCTGGCCAAGATATTTACTCTGAAACACTAGCAGATAGATGCGTTCGAAGCATCCATAGCCAGTAAGAGTCGTACAGAGAGAGTTTGGGGTGGAGGAAGGGGGTTTGAGGAGAGTGGGGGGATACCTATGCACGAGAGATGAGGGATGACGTCTGAAACAGATGAGTGGAAGGCTGGAAGCTATATATAATATAAATCTACAATACCTGGTAACAAATCATATATATTTTAATACCTTTATTGTCAAGTTATTACCGCTGTGAAAAGTGGCACAGTTAATGCTTGGAAACCATAAAGCATAATGATACTGAATATAGCAAATGTGAATCCTTAATACTGCATGCTGTAATTGCTGTCACCGCTAGCACACACCTCCGTATCCTCCTTATCAAGCGTTTCCTAACACCCGACAACATTGGCTCGCTTATCTCTCGCATGATAACAAGAGTGTCATATTCTAGATACCGTACAGTACAGTAGCTTGTTTACAACTTATTAATATTTCTTTAGCTCTCGCTCTTGCTCTCTCTCTCGCTCTAGCTCGCTCGCTCGCTCGCTCTCTTGCTCTCTCGCGCTGTCTTTCTCTCTCGCTCTTGCTCTCGCGCTCTCTCTCTCTCGCTCTTGCTCTCTCTCTCTCTCTCTCTCTCTCTCTCTCTCTCTCTCTCTCTCTCTCTCTCTCTCTCTCTCTCTCTCTCTCTCTCTCTATATATACATATATCTATATATCTATAATATATATAAATATATATATAAAAATATACATATATATATATAAATATATATATAAATATATACACAAATATATATATATATATATATATATATATATATATATATATATATATTGTTACGGAACAGAGAAAGATAATGTACACTTTAAGTGAGAATACGAAGAGTCACTACTGTCCCGTAAAGTTCCAGGTTCAAAACAGAGTTAGGTAAAATTACAAGTTAAAGTTTAATGCTTAAATTAACAACAAAACATTCAGGACTCATAAAGATAATGTAATGGCAAATAAACAGGTTAAATATATGGTTAACTGCAATAGCCTCTATTAACACGAAATTAGCAAGAGTAAATTTTATCTGTCAGCCCTGATAAAATGAGATACCAGATAATACTCAGTGAATGCCAGATAAATAATTACAGATACAAACTATTATAAAAAATGACTGACATAAAGAACCCCACACGAATTACAAAAACTTCACTAGGCCTACAAATTAAACTTATGCTATACAGTACAAGAAAAAATACAACAACAGTTATACTCAAATTACACACAGCTGCTAGATGGTTGGAGACTTCTTGAGCACTCACAATAATAATATCTGTACAGGGGAGGACAGAGATGTGAACAAAATGAGGAGCAGATCTAAGTGGCAATGATGCAGAGACTGAGCTCATTATATAGGGGCCAGCAGAGCCCGACACAACTTGTAATAAGGACGCGCAAATGAAGCGATGGGGACAAACGGTCGACAATCCCGCACTGAATAACAGAAAGGACGACTTACTCTACTATAACGGTAGAAGGGGGGAACTGAGGTAGAACACGCTCATGATCAAACATGCAGCAACTGTGCGTTAAAATTACACAAAGGATGATGAAATCATAGGCTATGTAACACCTCCCCACAAAGAAAAAAGAAATTTACAAAGGAAATTTCTTATTACTCTAAAACAATCTGTACATGGCATTACAGAACATGCAAAAGTCCCTCCTAATTTCACAAAACATGAGATCTCCCTAGCACGTTCAGTCATAGGTACTTGCCAGTATCCCTTTAACAAATCAAACTTACTTATGTACCTAGCCTTTCCGATCTTGTCTATGCAATCTTCCACACGAGGGAGAGGGTAAGTGTCTGTTTTGGTTATCTGATTAACACGTCTGTAGTCGATGCAAAGCCTCTGTGACCCACCTGGCTTAGGGACTAGAGTGACAGGAGAACTCCACTCGCTCTGACAGGGCTTAATCATCTTGTGGTCCAACAGGTAACCAAGCTCCTTCTGGATGAGAGGAACTTTCACTGGGTTCACACGGTAAGGAGGCAATTTAATTGGCTTTGCGTCTCCAACATCGACATCATGCATCAACACAGTAGTTCTTCCTGGAGTGGCACGGAACACTTGCGGGTACTCCTGCAGTAATGCCGAAAACTCCTGCCTTTCCTTGGGAGGTAGATGAGAAAGCTTAGTCTGGAGATCATTCATGATATCAGGATTCTTCCCCAAACTATCACTCAGGCTCATGCTGCATGGGAGAACTTCACTTGTAGACTCGGGTGGAACAGCTACAGTGCAGACTGGATTATTTTCGTCCCGCCTGTGATATAACTTTAGCATGTTGATGTGACATAGTTGCTTGCTCTTTCTACGATCTGGTGTGGCGATGACATAGTTGACATCACTGAGTTTCTTCTCCACGAAATAAGGGCCACTAAACTTGGCTTGAAGAGGTTGCCCATGAACTGGTAGCAGAATCAAAACCTGATCTCCTGGCTGAAAGTGGCGTAACCTTGACTTCTTATCATACCAAGTCTTCATCTTCTCTGAGCAGCTCCTAAATTCTCTCTCGCCAGCTGTAAAGCAGTGGACAGCCGTTCTTTGAAATTCATCACATACTCCAGCAGGTTGACGTCATCTTCCTCCGACAGCCAGCATTCCTTGAGTAGCTTAAGGGGTCCTCTTACTTCATGGCCAAACAGTAGTTCAAAAGGTGAGAAGCCCAGTGATTCATTTGGAGATTCTCTTGCGGCAAACACAACGAATGGGAGACCTTTATCCCAGTCCTTCTGATGTTCCAAACAGTATTTCTTGAGCATCGATTTGAGTGTTTGATGATATCTCTCCAACGCTCCTTGGGTCTGGGGATGGTAAGCTGAAGACGTGATCTGGGTGATGCCCAACTCTTTCAGAGACTGCTTGAAAACGTTTGACATGAAATTACTTCCCCGGTCCGACTGCACCTCCCTGGGCAGACCAAACTTTGTGAAGAACCCCAGCATTTCCTTAACCACGTTCTTTGCTGAGATGTTTCTAAGTGGAATGGCTTCAGGATAACGAGTAGCCATATCAATCATGGTCAACATATAAGAAAATCCTGAAGAAGTCTTAGGAAGAGGGCCCACAATATCCACCAACACACGGGTGAAAGGCGCCTCAAAAGGAGGAATGGGAACTAGAGGTGCAACCTTTTCGGTCTGATTACACTTCCCCACAACTTGACAAGTGTGACAAGACTTACAATACCAGGAAACATCCCTGAAGATACCTGGCCAGTAGAAGTGTTTCAAAATGCGTGCCACAGTCTTCCTCACTCCAAGGTGTCCTGCCAAACTGGAATCATGAGCCACTCTAATGATATCCTGCCTACAAACACGAGGGATGACAACTTGATGTACAACCTCCCATTCACAGTCGGCTGTTGCTGTTGGGGGTCTCCACTTCCTCATAAGTACTGCTGACTTTACATAATAACAAGTAGAAGCACCGGCTGACTCTTCTTCACTGTAAGCAGAGTTAGCTAGACCTTTCAACTCAGGGTCAGCAACCTGCAACTCAACCAACTCTTGACGAGACAAATTATCAACACTACGGGTACTGCCTCATCTGGTGAGTGGTCCAAATTAGCAAGAAAAGTGTCAGCTAGGATAACATCATCATCATCATTATCCTCTAAATCACCAGTAACTTTAGACTTAGCCCTAGTGACAGCACATGCAGGGAACACATCAGGGACATCACAATCCTGGGACGCAGCCACTGGCTCACTAGACAACTGAGGAGCTGGACACACTTGACTTCCACCAATATCATTTCCAAGTAAGAAAGTTACACCTGACATTGGGAGTGTCTCAACCAACCCAACCATAACAGAACCAAGTAACAAAACCAGACTCTAAATTCACTCTGCACAGAGGAACAGAGAAGTAATTATTCCCTACACCTTGTAAGATTACAGTTTCATCAGAGGAATTAACATTAGAGCCTAGAACACTGGTCAGCATAAGGGATTGGCAAGCATCTGTATCACGATATATTTGAACTGATTTCCTGTCATTACTGTCCAGAGGACTGACAAAACCATCAGACAGGAAATTAGCACATGAACTCTTGAGAGTGTCACCCACGTTACTGCTCAAAAGAGGAGCTCCATCATGAGAATTTATGTTACCCCTCAAAGCAGGTTCAGTTAACTCGGTTAAAGAATTCTGGGAACTCTCAAGAGTGGACACTAGACCAATTGACTGAATATTTAAAGACTCCTTTTTGTTCACATCACGCTGTCTCCTGAAACATCTCTCCGTAGTATGACCAAGCTTACTACAATAAGTACATTTACTTTTCTGAAATCTAGAGGTGAAGCTGGTATTTACTTCCTGAGAAACATCATCCTTATTCTCTTTCCTGTTACCTGTACTCTGAGTAGAGGCAACGTACTGACTCTCAGCTTTCCTTTTTCTTCTAAAATATCTCTTGTGAGTGAGAACATATCAGCTAAAACTGCAGCATCAGACAAATTATCTATTCTTTTCTCATCAAGATATAGGCTTACATCTTTACTAATACACCTTTTGAAATCCTCCAGCAAAATCATCTGCTTAAATTTACCAAAATCAGAATCCACATTCTTCGAATTTAACCACTGCTCTAACAAATCTTCTTTGATTTTTGCATACTCAACATGGGATTGCTTATCTTGCTTGTAAGTTGTCCTAAATTTTACTCTATAGGCTTCAGGAACAAGCTCATAGGCCTTAAGAATCAAGCTCTTAACTACATCATAATTATCAGACTGATCCTGAGGCAAAGATGCATAAGTTACTTGAGCTTTACCGGTGAGAACAGTTTGAAGGAGTACTGGCCAATACTCCTTAGGCCAATTAAAACCTGTAGCTACCCTCTCAAACAACTGAAAATACTTTGTTAAATCAGATTCATTAAAAGGAGGGACAAGTTTAACATTTTTAGCCACATCAAAATCATCAGAGCTAGATGATCCAGTTCCACCTTGTTTCATGCGATACTCATGGTCTGCCTGAATCCTAGCAAGTTCAACTTGTGCCTGTATCTGTGCCTCCTGAATCCGAGCCTGAGATTCCGCCTCCTTAGCATTTGCCTGAAATTCAGCTTCTTTAGCACGAGCCTCCTGCAGAGCTAGCTGTAACTTAGCTAATTCAATCTGCGTTTGCTCATTTGGAGGAGTTACATTAAACAAGCTTTTATTAATCATTCCAACAATTTGATCTTTAGAATGATGAGAGTGAACTGCAATTCCCAATTGTTGAGCAACAAGCTTAAGTTCATTCTTTGTTCTGTTTTCTATATCACACACTGTTTGCACATTTGACAAAAAGTCCTTGGCTTCATCAAGTGTAGTAATAGTAGCCATCATGAATAAGTAACAGTCACAAAATATCGAGCAATATCCTTATGATAATATCCTGAATATCCTGATATGAGGTCGCCAAATTTATGTTACGGAACAGAGAAAGATAATGTACACTTTAAGTGAGAATACGAAGAGTCACTACTGTCCCGTAAAGTTCCAGGTTCAAAACAAAGAGTTAGGTAAAATTACAAGTTAAAGTTTAATGCTTAAATTAACAACAAAACATTCAGGACTCATAAAGATAATGTAATGGCAAATAAACAGGTTAAATATATGGTTAACTGCAATAGCCTCTATTAACACGAAATTAGCAAGAGTAAATTTTATCTAAGTCAGCCCTGATAAAATGTGATACCAGATAATACTCAGTGAATGCCAGATAAATAATTACAGATACAAACTATTATAAAAAATGACTGACATAAAGAACCCCACACGAATTACAAAAACTTCACTAGGCCTACAAATTAAACTTATGCTATACAGTACAAGAAAAAATACAACAGTTATACTCAAATTACACACAGCTGCTAGATGGTTGGAGACTTCTTGAGCACTCACAATAATAATATCTGTACAGGGGAGGACAGAGATGTGAACAAAATGAGGAGCAGATCTAAGTGGCAATGATGCAGAGACTGAGCTCATTATATAGGGGCCAGCAGAGCCCGACACAACTTGTAATAAGGACGCGCAAATGAAGCGATGGGGACAAACGGTCGACAATCCCGCACTGAATAACAGAAAGGACGACTTACTCTACTATAACGGTAGAAGGGGGGAACTGAGGTAGAACACGCTCATGATCAAACATGCAGCAACTGTGCGTTAAAATTACACAAAGGATGATGAAATCATAGGCTATGTAACAATATATATATATTTAATCTGCTATCATGTGAAGGTGAATGGGAGCCCTGATAACTCCACGTTGCGATGACGCAACGATGCGATTTTAAACTGCTTGTTAGGTAACGCTAGATATGGGCGATGTTGATATGTGCCAGTGGTGTCAGCAGCTGCCACATTCCGGATGAAGTTACATTTGTTACATGTGATTAATAAACAGCATTGATTCATTATTTTCAGGCAGTTTTTGTCTATTTTACAGCGTCCATTGCTTGGAAACGACAATAAAATGAAATACGATTAAAGTCTACAATTATGAATCTTGACCGGTTGTCTTTGTTTTGCAGTATAATATTTAAAGTTGATCTTTTTACTTTTCATAATGGCAAAAGTAACACCGAAAAAAAAAAAAATTCTTTTAATAAATATTACACTTTTCTGTCGCCTCAACAATCGTCATATCTCGCCTCTTGTGTACAGGCACCCACCTACCCACCTCAAACCCGCTCCTTCCCTCAGTCCTGTGAATGCTTCGATCAGAGCTCACTACTAATGATTCGCGGTTACTATCTCGGCCAGCGTTGACAACACTAAGGTGGCCCTAGCGGGAGTGCGGCCAACTGTACAATAATAAAAGAATAGATTGAAGGGTAATATATCATTTGTGGAGCATATATGTGTAGAGATCAGTATATTTATAAGGATCCCATCACTATATTTATAAGGATCCCATCCGTCTATATGATGCACACTACTATTGTCTTTGTCGTATGAATCCATATTTGGTTCAGTAATTTCACACTAGATTTACTGTTCCATATATATTCTATATGGTTATGCTACTAATAGAAAATATGGATAGTATTTTGGTTGCCACTACATTTTTCTGTTACTCATGAAGTTCGTTTTCTATTTGGTTACACCTTTTCAATATAATGTAAGGCGTTTCTGTTCAAATTTCTTACATATATTTTTCTGATTTTCTTTTATTTGGATGATTTTGCACTTTTAGTTACCATGGATGGACATTAAACACTGCCTTCTTCTACAGCCCGGGGAGGCTGTACAACTCCTGTTGCGAGTCTGATTTCTTGAAGGCGGCGTTCCATTTTCCTTATACAACAGTGCATTGCGCAGATCATAAGCATGAAACCTATCAAAGAGATGGCCACTGGGGGAAACACAATTGTTGGATGTACCCATGAACGGCTGAAGGCCATAGATAACTGGTCCACAATGAAGTCACTTTCATTTAGAAAGGTTAGCATGCGCAAGTTTGCAGAGGTGATAAAGATATTGTCAAAGGGTAGAGTGGAAGTCATGTTGAGTGGTTGAAAGATGTCATATGTGTGATTGCGGACAGCTTGGTGGTAACGAATGGCATAAGTGATTACAGATTCAGGTTTGACTGTACAATAGTTAGGTGTCTTATAGAGTCCATTAGCAAGCACTGAATGAATAGAAGAACCAGGACACATGATGGTAACAGAGACAGGAACCGTGAAAAAGAAGTACTGGACGTGATTGAGATGAGCGTGCTGGACTGGAAGTTCTGGAGCCGGTGCAAAGGAACAGGCAGAGTGTACAGTTGGGAAATAAGGCAGACTCGCAGGGCGCGGCGCTACTAGGGAAAATAGTTAGATCAGCAGCACAAAGGCGTGACGTAGGGGTAAGAAAAGATCATTTGGTGAGATCTGTTTAGAAGATAAAGGCAATCGAAAGATGATCAAGGGATAGAAGGAAATATTCCGAGAGAACAGATGCTTGTACTAGGGAGTTACTTAACCTGATAGGAAAGGAAATAAGTTGGAAGAGGTTAAAGGTGATGGCAGAGCGAAGAGGAATATGAACCAAGACAGTTTGCAAGAAGGGTTGCCTCAAGAACTGGAGAGGAAAAAGAAAGTAGTGGAGACAAGTCGAAGGTAGAGTGAGCCCATTTCAATGCAGAGCGAAGAAAAGTGACACGTCCATCAACAGTATCAACTAGAATACGAACCAAGGTTGAAATTTGAGAAAAAAGAAAGTCAATAGAGAGTTGGAGATTGTCGGTGAAGTTTTAGATAGACGAGCTGAGAATATTAATCTTAGAAATCTGTTGTCTGAGAATGCCTGTGTAGTTGTTCAGGGTGTAAGTGACTTCACTGAGGTGGGCTGTAATTTTTTGCAACAGTGTGTTGGACTTCAATGACTCTACTCTGAGATTCTAGAGCCGTGGCCATGTGAGCTAGGTCGGATTTGAAGTCAGAAAAGTCACAAGCTGTAGCTACGCCAAATAAGTCACTAAGAATTTCACCTCCCAAGTCAAAGAGACCTTGTTTTACACGTGAACGACCTACTGGTGTCTGACTGGAGAACGTATTATTTCGTTGAGAGAACCTATCAGATGTAAGTCAATTGCCAAGAAAGTGGGAGATACAATGGGTACCAAGGTTGATTAGGGTTGTGTTTCCCCACATTGGTCGACAGTTGGGGGAAACTTCGCACGCCAATTGGCGTGCGAAGTGAGGAAGGGCGATGGCTACGTCGACCAGGGGCTCTAAATCGTAGCGCAAAGAGACTACGTTCTCAATCACCATTACATCGCCTCCTGAGCCGACTAAGGCCCCGGGACGTACTCCACCATCGTCCTCACCCAACCCAGACCCTATGGGGGTCAGCACTGCCATCAGGTAGACCGCTAACATCTTACCTAGAAAATAATTTTAAATTAATGAGAGATCATGAACATGTTTATGTGCGGAGCGCAGCTTTGACCGATAATGATTGGATGAAGAAGGTTCAGACTAAGGTGAAGAAGTAGTGATAGGTTGTGCAAGGGAATCTTCCAACACCAGGCCTCGAGGTGCACGCTTTAGGTCATCTGCATGTACACCCGAAAGCACTAATCTCTCCCCCCTGGTAGCCGGAGTCGTGGCCAGTGAGCGACCAGGAGATCGAACACCCAACATCCACCGCCCCTCCCGTAAATCAGTGAGAGCTTTGGTGGATAAATGTGGAATGGATAAAGCTGGTGATGTTACAGTGTGTCATGATCGTATTTATACACAATCAGAACCAGAAGGAGTAAATATATAAAGGCATTTAACGTGTAATACTGTGCTGTTATCCACAACATATGAGAAAGGCACGAAAATGAAAGAAGACTTACGATACAGTGTTATTGTCTATATACTTACATACCATATTATAATGTTACACATAAGTATAGTGTAGTGAACAGCATCTGATGAAAGATGTGATGTTTTTCATACATTCTCGCTCCCACCTCCACCACTCTTCTCTCAGGGTTGCTGTCTTCACCAAACGCCTCTCGTACCCTCTCGTAGCCCACATCCACCCATTGTTAACCAACATAAACAAAGAAAATGATGAAATGATCAGTCAGTTATTGATCATATTGATATTATCATACATCTTTGTATTACGCACCAACAAATCAATGAAACACAATACTCCGGTTTACCTGCCAAATATTTCATCCTGTTGAAAGCTTTTACATGACAAACGCATTGCAAGTTGGACCTTGCGTTGCAAAGATATACGTTTGTTTATCGGTTGTGTGGTTTTGGACCTCCATTAATTCATATGAACTTAGCAATTTAATCCTTACATTATAATCACGTAAGGTTTATGTTCCTGCCATTACCGAATGAAGGAAACGAATCAGGGATCGGCTCTGACGAACCACAAACTTTCTGCTTTACCAAAAATAAACCGACCTCTTGTCACAACAGTGACACAGTGTCATTTACGTATACCACTGACACACCTTCAGTCGTATATAATGACATTGTGTCACTGTTGTGACAAGAGGTCGGAATATTTTCGTTAAAACAGAGAGTTTTGGTTCGTCAGAGCCGATCCCTGATTCGTTTCGTTAATCTTATAATGACAGGAACATAAACTTTACGTGTTGATAATGTAAGGCTTGAATTGCCACGCTCATATGAATTAATGGACGTCCAAAACCACACAACCTGTGTTAACGATAGACAACCGTATGTCCTTGTAACACAAGGTCCAACTTACAGTGCTTATGTCACGTAACAGCTTACAACAGGATGAAATGGTTGGCAGGTATACCGGGGTATTGTATGTTATTTATTTGTCGGTGCTTCATGCAGTGGTGTATGATATTATAATATGATCAGTACCTGACGGATCATTTCATCATTATCTCTGTTTATGTTTGTTAACAATGGGTGGGAGTGGGGGACGATAGGGTATGAGAGGCGTTTGGTGGAGACACCAACCCAGATTGAAGGGTGGTGGAGGTGGGAGTGAGAATGTATAATGGAGGTTGGAACGAGAATGTATGAGAAAAGACATCGTATCTTTCAACAGATGCTGTTCAGTATACTATAATTATTTGTTACATTGTAATAGTGGACAGTAACACATTACGTTGTAGGTCTTCTATAATTTTCGTGCCTTCCTCATATGTTGTGGATAACAAGCACAGTATTACACATTAAATCCCTTTATATACTGTACTTACCCCTACTGGTTCTGATTGTGTATAAAAACGATCATGACACACTGTAACATCACCAGCTTTATCCGTTCCACATCTATCCACCAAAGCTTTCACTGAGTTCGGGGAGGGGCGGTGGATGTTGGGTGTTCGATCGCCTGGTCGCTCACTGGTCGTGACTCCGGCTACCAGGGGGGAGAGATTAGTGCTTTCGGGTGTACCCACTTGGTGTCTATAGTTGACAATTCTTGTACTTGAAATTTACCTTTTTTATTTATGACGCGGTGGGGGCCTGTAAATTTGTCATCCAATTTGGAGGTGCGAGTATAGGAACAAGCAAAGACTAGATCTCCAATGTTGATACTGATAGGTGAGGCAGACTTATGTTGGCGTTGCAACATGTCCTCCTGAGATGCGGCCAGATTTGCTCTGACATACTGATGGATTTTCTGGAAGTTCGTTATTTTCACTTTCATGTAATCATCCACATTACAGATGGGATCAAGCTTTGAAATTGGATGGAATAGGGAAGGTCTTTATAGAACCCATATAAGACAAAGAAGGGAGATTCACCAATGGATGAATTGATGGAACTATTTATTACCCCATCCATGTACAGATTGAACAGCCATGGAGACATGACACATCCCTGTTTCAACCCCCTGTGGCGGGGGGGACACAACCTGGCCGCACTATGGGGTGGTACTACTACTCTGCAGCCAGGTTGTGTTAGGAAGAATACTGCCACCGTATTCCCTGCGTGTCGTAAAAGGCGACTAAAAGGGGCGGGGTGAGGGGACTAGGGACCCCCTCCTCTGTTTTGTAGTTCCTAAAAAGAGACAGGCCAGAGAAAGGGATGGGGGATGGAGTTATCCCCGTACCCTGAAGATTGGGTCTATGAATGTGCGTGGATGTAGTACGATTGAGGCTAAAAGGGAGGAGATTGGGAGAATGTTTGTGAGAAGAAAGTTGGATGTGTTAGCTTTGAGTGAAACGAAGATGAAAGGGAAGGGGGAATCTATGTTTGGAAGTGTGAATGGAAGATTGTCAGGTGTTGATAGAGGAAGGGCAAGAGAAGGTGTGGCCTTGTTAGTGAGTCCGGAAGTTCAGCAATGTGTGATTGAATGGAAGGAGGTGTCATCGAGACTGATGTGGGTGAAAGCGAAATTTGAACGTGAGTTGTGGGTGTTTGTGAGTGCATATGGGCCTGGTAGTGAAAGGGATGAACAAGAGAGGGAGTCTTTCTGGAATGATGTTGATGAGTGTCTGCAGAGTTTTGAAGCGAATGTGAATGTGGTAATGATGGGAGATCTGAATGCTAGAGTGGGAAATGTAGCAGTTGAAGGCGTAGTTGGTATGCATGGTGTGCCTGGAAGAAATGAAAATAGGGAACGAATGATAGCGATGTGTGTTGAGCGAGAGATGGTGATTGGGAATACGCTGTTTGAGAAGAAAGATATTTATAAGTATACATGGGTGAGACAGGAGGGTGGAAGGGTTGTTGATAGAGCCTTGATGGACTATGTGGTTGTGTCTAGGAATGTAATAGGAAGATTGTTGGATGTGAGAGTTCTGAGAGGGGAGGGTGGAGGTATGTCTGACCACTACCTGGTGGAGGGAAAGTTAAGAGTAGGTAAGAGATGGATGAGAGCTAGGAGAGTTAGGTGTGGCAGGGAGGTTTTGAAAGTGAGTGAGTTGGATAAAAGAGAGAAAAGATAGAGTATCAGGAGAAATTGAAAGATGAGTGGAACGCAGTGAAAGATCGGGAAAATGGCAGCGTGGAGGAGGAATGGCAGTTGTTTAAGAGTGCTGTGGTGGGGCATGCAGAAGAGGTGTGTGGTGTGAGACGTGTGGGTGGTGGTGTAAGAAAAGGAAGTGAATGGTGGTGCGAGGAAGTAAGTATGGCTGTCGCTGAGAAGAGACGTGCATATGAAGTGTGGCTGCAGAGGAAGGATGAGATGTCATATGAAAGGTATAAGGAGAAGAGGAATAGAGCGAGAAGGGCTGTGCGTGATGCTAAAGTGGCAGCAGATGAGAGGTGGGGTAGGCGGCTGACAGAGAATTTTCAGCAGAATAAGAAAATGTTTTGGAAGGAGGTGAAAAGGGTGCGAAAGGGAGAGTCTGGGAAGGAAGAACGAGTAAAAGCAGAGGATGGAAGGATGTTAATTGAGATGGATGCAGTAAGGAAGAGATGGGCAGAGTATTTTGAAAGATTGTTAAATGTAGAGGAGGAAAGGGTGGTTGAGATTGTGGCGGATGGAAGGGTGCAAGGAATAAATGTGTTGGGGGAGTTGAATGATTCTTTGATCACGAAGGAGGAAGTGGAGAAGGCAGTAAAGGAGATGAAAGCAGGGAAAGCTGCAGGTATGGATGGGTGTGCTGCGGAATGCCTGAAAGGTGGTGGAGTGACTATTGTTGACTGGTTAGTAAGATTGTTGAATGTGTGCTTTGAGAAAGGTATGGTGCCAATTGACTGGGCAAGTGCTTGTGTGGTCCCGTTGTATAAAGGCAAGGGTGATAAGTATGAATGTACTAGCTTTAGGGGTATAAGTCTGTTGAGTGTTGTAGGTAAGGTGTATGGTAGAGTGTTAATTATGAGAGTTAGAGAGGGTAGAGAGGGAGTAATTAGTGATGAGCAGTGTGGCTTTAGGAGAGGGAGGGGATGCGTTGATCAGGTGTTTGCTGTGAGACAAGTGTGTGAAAAGTATTTAGCGAAAGGCAAGGATGTGTTTTGGGCATTTATAGATTTAGAGAAAGCGTATGATAAAATTGATAGGGAGGCTTTGTGGACTGTTTTAAGATTGTATGGACTTGATGGTAGGTTACTAAAAGGGGTGAAAAGTTTTTATGTAAATAGTAGAGCGTGTGTAAGAGTGGGAAATGCTGTGAGTGATTGGTTTCCCGTGAGAGTGGGGCTGCGACAGGGATGTGTGATGTCGCCTTGGTTGTTTAATATTTACATGGATGGTGTTGTAAGGGAGGTGAATGCAAGAGTTTTAGGTGGTCTGAGTCTGGTAAATGTTGATGGAGGAGAGTGGAATCTGAAGCAGCTGCTGTTTGCAGATGATACTGCACTGGTGACTGATTCAGAGGAGAGATTGAGAGAGTTGGTAGAGGAGTTTGGAAGGGTGTGTGAAAGGAGGAAATTGAAAGTAAATGAGAATAAGAGTAAAGTGATGAAGTGTACGAGGTTGATAGATGGTAGGGGGATGAATATAGTTTTGAATGGTGAGTTGCTTGAGGAGGTAGATTGTTTTAAATATCTAGGGTCACATGTTGCTGTGGATGGAAGAATAGATACAGAAGTGAAGTTTAGAATAAATGAAGTAGGAAAGGTGCTGGGAGGAATGAAAAAAGTGTTTAAATGTCGTTCGCTTAGAATGGATGTAAAGAGAAGGCTGCATGAGGGTGTTGTGGTACCGACTGCATTATATGGGTCTGAAACATGGAATATGGGTGTAGCAGAGAGGAAAAGTTTGAATGTAATGGAGATGAGATGTCTGAGGAGTATGTGTGGAGTGACGCGTATGGATCGGGTGCGAAATGATGAAGTGCGAAGGAGAACTAGAGTTGTTCGGGAGATGGCTGGTAGAGTTGAGCAGAGGGTGTTGCAATGGTTTGGGCATATGGAGAGAATGGATAATGAGCGATTGGTGAAAAAGATAACTAGATCTGATGTGAGAGGTGTAAGGCTGAGAGGAAGACCACGAATAGGATGGATGGACAGTGTGAAGAGAGCGCTGGATGCGAGAGGGATGTCTGTTGAGCAAGGAAGAGTGGCTGTGCGTGACAGAAATAAATGGAGAGAAATTGTGAATGAATAAGTGATGACGCAGCCCTGAGGGGATATTCTCCCGCATTTGGTCTGATCAGCTAGTCAGGTCAGGTGCGGGTAAGGGGATGGGTCTGTTATGATGTGGCAGGGGTAAACCAGTTCTGCTGTCGGGCCCTGCTGCGGATGTCACTGATTGCATTGCCCAGTTGACCCTTGTGCGGTGTGGTGCGGTGAGGATCTGTCCGTTCTCCCCTTTGGGGCTAAGATGCGAATGAATGTGTTTGAATGGATGAGTAAATGGAGAGTGAGTCGTCCTGTCTCGGCTACCTCCCTTTCCTTGGGGGAAGCAGCCTAGGTATATAGATAGATAGATAGTTACTTGGGGTAGCCATTCATCCCAGGAGGCACTATATGACCCTAAATGTCTGAGACACTCCAAAACGTTTCGGTTGTGTCGCTCTATGAGGCCATGTGAAGCTGGATGGTTAGGAACAACATTGCATTTGTTGATATTGTACTGTTTACAAATTTCCTCCAGAAGATTGTTGTTAAACTCAGTTCCATTATCTGTAATTATTGTGTTGGGTGTAGTAAATGAGCAAATTACGTGGTCGATGAAGGCACGCACTACGCTTTTCGCGGTCATATCTGCAAGTGGAACAAGGACACTAGCGAGAGAAATGATCAACAGCTACATATAAATACTGAGCGCCTGATTCCGTAAGCGGAAGTTTTAGAAGGTCAATAGAAACAGTTTCCCACTGATGTGACAGAATTGGGTTTTGTAAGAATGGTGCAGGTTGATCCTTTGTGACGGTGACACGAAATACAAGTCACAGTGTACATTGATATCTCGACGCATAGTTGACTTGCCTGACGCAAACATCGGTCTTTACTTGGATGGGATGCATGAGGTATGTTATGAACTATTTGAAGTACCGCAGATATTAGATCAGTAGGGACAACAAGTTGGTGGACTTCCCTATTGGGCAATTCCTTCCCTGTTAGAAATGTTTTCCTGTATAAGATATTATCTTTTAGAATGAAATCAATTGGTGCTGGCAGACTAGGAAAAGTAGAATTATCTCCCGATTCCAGGAAATAAATCACTTTGGACCAGACAGGGTCCTTGCGCTGATGATGTTGAACGACTTCTGGTGTTAGTGGGGTGTTATCAGTGTTGTTTGGCCGCACTGATGTGACACCCACTGCCACATTGCGTGAAAGTGCGTCCGCGACCACATTCGATTTTCCTGAGACATACTGAAAAGTCGGGTTGAAGTCCTGAATGATGACAGACCATCTAGCTAGCCTACCTGTGAGGTTACGTCCTTTGAACAGATCGCATAGAGGTAGGTGGTCTGTTTGGATATTCACTGGGTAACCATATACCATATCTCTGAAGTGTTTCAAGGACCTGACCACTGCCAGAGCTTCGAGAACTGTAACATTATAATTCAGTTCGGCAAATCTCCAAAGTCATCAAGGGAAATCATAAATGTTTCCTGAACGTCTTTTACCTACTATGTGCCACGCAACAACTGGCACATCTCAGAACTAGTGGCTTTCATTGCCGCTGCTGCCTTATACAATTTTGCATCTTTAGGTGGTACCTTAATATCCTCCTCCATTTGGGATGATGAATTGGTAAAACCTATGAGACAACAAACCTATGAGACAACAAAGCTGAATTAATTCACGATGCAAGGCATCAAATGTTTGACAGTCCTCAAAATGGCCTGAACGAATCGCGGCTCCTATTGGGGACGTACCTTGGTGGAGCCTCCCCATAATGTAGGAGACTTTGAGGGGTTCATTTGTGATTTTTCTGTTTTGAATATCCGTTTCTACTTCTCTGAGGAAGTCGTAAATGGACACCGAATTATCTTGGCCGGTAAATTTAGAGCGGTTAGCATCGTCCAAATAGATTGACTGTGGAGGGGGTGGGGTGTTTGCCATGGTTGGAAGATGGTAAGGTTGGATACGTGTGGAAGTAACTGAAGTAGTAGGTTGAGAGGTAGTGAAAGTAATGGTAGTTATGTGTGGCTGAGTTGGGAGCTGAAGTGTTGTATCGGAGACAACTTGAGAAGTGGAAGTAGTAGGAGGTGAAGGAAGTTCTAGGGAGTCATTTAATGATGAAGGTGTATCTGAATAATAAAAGGCACTACCTTTCATCCGTGAAGTAAGGGCTAAGATGAATACGAAAAAGAAAGAGAATTGACTCGTGGAAAACTACAAACCTAGCTAATCGCAACACGTCAGACACGAAAGTTTATATCGACGCTCACTGGAACTTATTTTTTTTCTTAACCCAGGATGAACAATTAAACTGCGTATATGAGTAACCATGTAATGTTTATAAATCTTATATCTCAGTACGGGTCTCTGTGTAATTTTATAAATCTTTTATATCTGGAAATCTTTTTTTTTTTTTTTTTTTAACCTTTAATGCTTTTCGTAGTCATTTTACCTTGGTGAATATTGACAATATCAAACGAACCGTCATATTGGGCAAATATTCCATTCTTTATTTTTGATCAGGAGGCTTAAGTTGCCATTTTAATGCCCTAGTTATACGGATAAAAATAATATTCTTTTCTCTCTAAATTTCCAGGTAGTTTTTACGTCTCTAATCGAACGACACATTTTATTTAATTTCCTCAAATGCCAGCCTTCTTTTTTTTGTTAATAGATTTAATCCTACGCATTACCTCATTTAGCCTTGTTTCTGAGTTTTTTACGGAATTTTCTCACTAAAATGTTTTCTGAATTTTAAATACAAGGTGTGTTTCCCAGCTAATTCAGAGTATATTTGTGGAAGTTGCACCTTTAGTGATTTCGGCTATAAAAGGTTTATACAGCCATCACTCCTGTAAAGTGGTTTTGAACTACCCCTATACCGGATTGTATCAGCCGTACCTGGTTCACATTTGACACTACCTTTTATCCGCGAAGTAAGGGGTAAGATGAAAAAAAAAAAAAAGGGAAAAGCCTTTAGACATCTGAAATTAAAAATCCAGTTAATCTGAACACGACAGACACAACAGTACAGGCCGACGATCCGGCAGCTCTGTTACAGATCTATCACGAACAATAAAACTGCGTATATGAGTAACCAAGACAAGTTTATAAATTGTATATCTTAGTAGGGCTATGTATTTAATTTTTCCTAATAAAATATATCAGATAATACCTTCTTGCTTCTCGGAATGATTTTACTTTGGTAAATATGGATATCGCATGATTCGTAATATTAATAAAGATATCACATATTCCATTTTCAAATTTGATCAGGAGGCTCTAGATGCCACTTTAAAGCCCTAGTTTTATCTCTATATTTCCAAGTTGTCTACACGTCTCTAATCAAACGATACTCTTTAGGCATAAACCCCTCAATTGCCAGCCTTCTTTACATGTAAATCGATATCATCCTACATGTTACCACATTTTGCCTCTGTGGGAAGTATTTTCCCCAGAGCGGTTCCCCTCCTTACTTTTTAAAATAGTCGTCGCTGGTTAAAAGCACAGGAAAACCTGGAGAGCGTTAATAACTATTCAAGCGGTTTTTATAACCCAGAGATTACTTTCTCTTTAATAATTCTCATTAATAAATTAAATGCTACTGCATTTAACCCTTGTGGACAACTATACTGTAAATACATGTACACCCGAAAGCACTAATCTCTCCCCTCTAATAGCTGGAGTCGCGGCCAGTGAGCGACCAGGCGATCGAACACCCCACATCCACCGTCCCTACCCCAACCCCAAAGCGTTGTTGGATATATGTGGGACGGACAGAGCTGGTGATGTTACAATGTGTCATGACTTTTTATATACAATCAGAACCAGTAGGGGTAAGTATATAAAGGTAATTAATGTGTAATACTATGCTGGTATCCACAACATACGAAAAGGCACGAAAATGAAAGAAGACATACGGCGTATTATGTGTTAGTGACTATATACTTACATACTATATTATAATGTAACTACAGAAAAATCTAGTATAGCATCTGATGAAAGATGTGATGTCGTTTCTTATACATTCTCACTCCCACCTCCATCACCCTTCTCTCTGATTTGCTGTCTCCACCAAACGCCTCTCATACCCTGTCATCCCCCATCCCCATCCATTGTTAACCAACATAAAGATAATGAAATAATCTGTAAAGTATTAATCATATTGTATTATCACACGCTTCTGCATTATCACCAACAAATACAAAACATACAATACTCCGGTATACCTGCCAACCATTTCATCCTGTTGTAAGATGTTACATGACATACACACTGCAAGTTGAACCTTGTGTTACAATGACATAGTTGTTTATCGTTAACACAGGTTGTGTGGCTTGGGACGTCCATTAATCCATATGAGCGTTGTAATTTAAGCTTTACATTATAAACTCGTAAGGATTATGTTCCTGTCATTATTGGATGAACGAAACGTATCAGGGATCGGCTCTGACGAACCACGAACTCTGTTTTAACGAAAATATTCCGACCACTTGTCACAATAGACACAGTGTCATTATGTATATGACTGAATGTGTCAATCGTATACATAACGACATTGTGTCACTATTTAGCATTGTAATTAATAAATAATTGGCACCTTTTCAAATACTATGAGGAAGAAGCTCGCCATGTTAGTCAGTCTACTCATTGACCTGGTTCAAGTAGCTCATTGTAAATACGCACCTCAGGGAAGCTTCGCAGCCCAGGCAACAGACCAAAACATCAGGCTTGTCGTCATCTGTTGTCCGACTCATTCTAGCTGAGTAACCTTTACGAATTTGACCAATTCAATGGGGAACTAGCTAGGAGATAGGAAAATAATAACTAGGTGAGTTGGAGTATCAGTTACACCTAATCCTCCTAAGAGACATGTGAATTTAAAGGTCGTGTTAGACTAACACTCGTCAAACAAGGGAGTGTATAAATAATTTCTGACAGCATAGTTATTTATTTTCCGAGGCTTAATTTTTTTTACCCTCAGAAGTGTTTTCTGAAGTTTACATACAATTGTTAGTGTTTCGCAGCAAATTTAGAGCACATTCATAAAACTTTCATATTTAGTGTTTTCGGCCTTAATTATGCGATTTATAGGATCACTCAGTATATTAGTTTCGAATCATCCCTATAGCGGATGCTTTTACCGTAACGAAAAATCATTGACCATTTATTTTTTATGACCACATTAAAAATGTCACAAATGACCCTCTACCTAATGTAAAAATACAATCTAACGAAATTCAGTTTACCTTCAACCTGCATTTTTTGTAGCAAGAAAATTATAAATGATAAATAATTATCATTCTTTATGGCAAAAATTTTTAAGTGATAGTGGAAAGCTCATCAATATTCTTTCTCACGATATAACAGTTTTGAGAGATTTTACCTGAGGATAAGTGGCTCATGGTATAAAACGAACCTTCATAATGTGCAATATTTTTTTTTTTGTCATTCACGAGGCTCAATATAATTTTAAAGTTCAACTGCATATAAAAAAAAAATACTAATCCGACATTCCTCGTCCTTTTCTGTGAGCACCACATCAATTGAATCCTATTATTCTTAAACCCTCAGATGCGAACTCTCTTTTGGTGTCAATTTCTTGTTTTATGTTTCCTATATGTGATTTTCCCACCCTCGGAAATTCCTTCCGAGTTTTGGTTAAAATTGGGAGTCTTTCGCAATCAATTTTAAGTACATTTGAGAAAGCTTCATATTTAGCGATTGCAACCAAAAACAAGTATAAACAATCATCACTGAAATAAAATAGTCGTGAACACCCAAAGCGGGTGTTATCAGCAGAAACTAGCTCAGAATTGGTCCAAGTCACGGCTAAGATGAATTAAAGAATAAACGAGAGGTCAGTAGACTCATCGGTAATTAAAATCCAGTTTATCTCAACCCGACAAACACAACAGTTCCCGTCGATGGTACGACAGTTTTACCTTTGTAGACCTATTATGAACAATAAAACTGCGTATAAAGAGAACCAAGTAATGTCGAAAAATTGTATATCTTAATGGTTATTTATTTAGTTTTTACAAACAACCTACATCCGATAATCAACACGAACAATTTTCTTGAAAACAGTGTACTTTCTGGGTAATTTTACCTTGGTAAATTTTTATAATGATATTACACGAACCGTCACAGTGGGAAAATATTCCATTTTTAAAATTTTATCAGGAGTCTTAGATGCCATTTTAAAGAACAAATTTTCCAGATAAAGTATCCGTTTTATCTGTAAATTGCCAAGGTGTTTGCACGTCTCTGGTCAAAGGAAACCCTTGGGTCATAAATTCAATTGCCAACCTTCTTTACCTGACTCGATCTCATCTTGCCCATTACCTCGTTTTGCTTGCTACTATATATATATATATATATATATATATATATATATATATATATATATATATATATATATATATATATATATATTTTTTATCGAGACGGAATTTTCTCATCCCGAGAAATGTTATCTGAATTTTAGATACGACTAGAAGTGTTTCACAACTAATGTAGAGTACATTTTTGGAAGCTGCATATTTAATGTTTTCATCCTAAATTATGCGAATTTTAGACCACTCAGTTATCCTAAAGCGGATACCTTCACCGTAACCAAGAAACGACCATTGTTTATTTCAGAAAATGGAGTCACAAATGACCCCGTTCTTAACGTAAAAATTCAAACAATCTCCAGACGACTTTGGTACAGTTTATTCAGTGTGTTACCAACCTGCATTTTTTATATGTGTCATGTCTGAGGAGATGACTAATAAAGGTATAAATGGTAGTTAATTATATATATAGGTATTTACGATTTCTCGCATAACATTAGGTGAGCTCAGCAATATTTCTTCTCACACGGTTTCACAGTTCTGAGAGATTTCACCCATGGAAATATGGCTTATTGTGTAACACTAATCTTCATAATGAGTGAATATCCTATTTTTTACATTCAATCAGGAGGCTCGATGTAATTTTTAAATGATTCGACTGGAGATAAAAAAGAATGATCATTCGAAATTTCACGCTTCTCACGGTGACCACATCAATTGAATCTTATTTTTAAACCCCAAGATGCCATGTCCCTTTTCGTGTCAATTGATTTCTTGGTATATGTTACCTAAGTGTCCCCCCGTGGGCAGCCACCTTGTCGTGGTAGGGGGGCTTGCGTGCTCCGGTGATCCCACAAGCCTGCCCGTGGATGTAATGACATCCGGCAGGGTCTCCCATGCGGGAAGGGTTGTGGGTGAGGGGTCTGACTAAGCGCTGCCCGATACGTAGGTTACCAGTATGGGTCACCGGTTCCGCCCTCCAGAGGGATCGCGTCAGTGCTATCCTGAGTTGGTTGGTTTGGGGAGGGAGGTCTTTCCACTGGTGGGAGCAAACTTTCGAATCACGGGGTGTCCTTTTTGGGACACCCTCTGGGGACGATGTACCCCGCTCCCATCAGCGTTCGGTCCCCTCACTCCTTGGTAGGCGGTTTCCCTTGGCTCCTGGTGCCAAATTTTTTTCACTAGTGTATTTATGGATACTGTGAACAATTCTTTACCCACTCGTGTGGTCAGTGACCAGCCGCACGAGTTGGCATCACCTGGTCACTCTCTGGCCGATGACCCTGTACCCCCAGGGTCGTCTGCCAAAACTGAGAATGAAGATGCCTTTTTTATGGAGCTGTTACCTGGTGTTTTTATAAAGCACACAAAATACATAGTCATTAAAATGGATAATGGTACTTCCTTCAGGAACCTGAATTGTTTTCAGATTCACAGTGGTCTAGTATCAGCATGTGGATTTACTCCCAAGGTGTCTTTGCAGGGCGATGGTTCTCTATTGTTAAAAGCCAGGAATGAACAGGAGAGTTCACGCATCCAGTCTCTAACTGTGGTCGCCGGTTATCCTGTATCTGCCTCTCGTCATTTGGTCCTGAACCAGTCCCGAGGGGTGTATTCTCGTGACGATCTCATATTCTGATTCTGCACTCTTATTATGAAGAAGGTTGATGGGGTTTTAACCCCCACGCCCACTCTTGACACTTGACCGTCTTACCTTGCCGGAGGTTTTCACTGCTGTGTGATGGAAGCTAAAGGTTAAACCTTATGTTCCCCGAGCTAGAAGATGCTATTATTGTCAAAGATTTGGACACGTCCGCCGTTCTTGCAGGCGGGAAGTGTCTGGCCTTCCTGAGGTCTGTGGAAATAATGGTGGAATTTCTCATAGTATAGATGATTCTTCTCAACCCTCTAAATGTTTGAACTGTGGAGTAGCACATGCAGCCTCCTCAAGGGATTGCGAAGTATACAAATATGAATACGAGATCATTTCTGTCCGAACGAAGGAGAAAATTTCCTTCTCTGAGCAAAGGCCAGGGTAAGGGAGCGGTTCATTCGCCCTGGAGTTACCTTTGCTGCTGCGTTGTCTCGCCATAAAGCTACCAGGCGGGTACCCCTGCCATCACACAATGCCCCATCAAATTCTCGGATTTCTACTTCCCGGCCTTCTCGCCCGGGGGGTTCCACTGAGGGAGTGCAGCCTGGAAGCAGCTGTGCTACCTCCAGGGAGGTGCCTCCTGTGTTGTTAATTGAAGACGAAGGGGAGCTGCAAGGCTTGGTGGATAAGTTTGGGAGTGTGTAAGGGAATCTAAAGGTGAATGTAGGGAAGAGTAAAGTGATGGTTTTCGAGAGAAGTGGTCAGTGAATGTACAGTGAGGTTGGATGTTGAGGAAATGGAAAATATGAGTACGTTTAAGTACTTGGGTAGTGTGATGAGTAAAGATGGAAGTTTGGAGGGTGAAGTGCTTGAAAGGATACAACAAAGAAGAAAGGTTGCTACTTCCTTGAAAGCAGTGATAAGAAACAGGGAAGTGAACATGGAAGTGAAAAACTTAATACATGACTATTGTGATACCAACTCTAACGTATGGAAATGAAGCTTGGACCTTGTTGGAGGGACACAAGTCAAGCGTGCGAGCAGTATTTGAGAGGAGCCTGTGGAGTCACATAGACAGGCTGACAAATAAGGATGTGAAGGAGCATTGTGGTGTAGATGTGGATGTGATGGGAAGCATTAGGAGAAACACACTGAGGTACTTTGGCCACATGGAGATGATGGAGAGTGAGACTGACAAGGAGAGTGTATGTGAGTGAGGTGGAGGGGGAGAGAGGGAGGAGGAGGCCATGGATGAGATAGAGGGAGGGACTGGAGAGGTATATGAGAGAGGCGGGTGTGAAATGGGAGCAAGGCATTGAAATGGCGGTGGACAGGGTGACGTGGAGGCGATTTGTTTGTGGCCACCCCTTATGGGATTAAGACGTCTGGCAATAGACAGACAGACATATATCTCAATACGGAAATGTGTGTAGTTTTTATCAATAATAGATATCCGATAATCGACATCTGAACAATTTTCTTGTAAACGAAATTATTTTCCCTTGGATGATGATATTACACGAACAATCATACTGAGAAAATATTTATTGCCTTTCAGAGTGATTGTACTTTGGTAAATATGGATGATATTACACGAGCGGTCGTAATGAGAAAATATTCCATTTTTAACTTTTGATCATAAGGCACTATGCCATTTTAAAACCCTAGTTTTACAGATAAATGTAGTATCCGTTTAATCTGTAAATTTCCAGGTTTTTCCACGTCTCTAATCAATCGAAACTCTTTGGGCATAAACCATTCAAATGCCAACCTTCATTACCTGTGAATCGATTTCATCACAGGCATCACCTCTTTCAGAGGTATTATTGATTTTTTTTTTTTCGAGGCAAAATTTTCTCATCATCATCATTCGGACCTCCTGTCCCACCGAAGGGCAGGGTGAGGAGTAACAATGTCCAGGCAGCCCAAAATTGGCCAATCCAATGGGCCACGCTTCCATTCACTCATCATTCAAACCTCTGGAATCCTGGCTCTATCAGATACGCCAAAAACATTCATCATGTTCTGTAGCTTCACATAATCGTATCCGACAGAGTCAATCCAGAAGCTGCCACGTTAAAAATGCCAAAAATCCCTGATTATGCACTTCTCCTCACAACATTCATCCAGCCAGCTCGATCTCATGTCAGTTTCCTAGCCTCACCGACTTCCAAACCTCTCTTCCTCACACATTCATCCACTCTCCACCTTTTCCTTGGCCTACCTTGCCTCCTCCCTCCTTCGAATTCGTTCAGATATACCTTCTTCACCACTCTATTGATGTCCATTCTCTCCACATGACCATACCCTCTCAGTACACTCTCTTCAATTCTGATGTCCACCGACTTCCTCACTCCGCATCTTTCACGAATCACATCATTTCATATCCTATCCACTCTCTGTACTCCACACACATTCCTCAACAGTCCCATCTCCACTGCTCTTACTCTTGACTTGTCATTTTCATGCCACACCATAGTCCATATGTTAAAGTTGGCACTAACACTCCTTCACGTAAGCCTCGTGCAGCTGCAACACTCAAGCCTCGCCTTCATTGCACCAGCTACTTTTCTTCCTTGTGTCACTCTGCTTTCAACTTCTTTTGCACATTTTCCTCTTTTCTATCACTGTACCCAGGTATTTGAACTCTCTCACCAATTCCAGTCTCTCTCCATTCACTGTTATATTGCACTGGGAGTCACCTTCTCTCTCAGTAACCATCACTTTACTCTTTTCTACATTTACTTTCAAGGCACGACGGTTACAGACATCAGCAAAACTCTGTACTAAACTACCAAGTTCTTGTTCGGAACTTGCAAGCAGTACTGCATCATCAGCATACAACAAATTTGAGATATTCCATCCATCACTAATCATTACCAATGGCATCCCTCTCTCCATTACTCGTGTTTTCACTTCTCTCATCACCCCATCTATATATACATTAAACAACCATGGGGACATCACACAACCTTGTCCCACGCCCACACTGATGGTGAGCCATTTACTTAGATGCCCATTGACCATCATAAAAACTCGACGGCACCTAGCAGCTTACCCTCTACACCTTACATGCGCAAAACTTTCCACAATCCTTTTCTATCCACTTTGTCGTAAGCTTTTTCCAGATCCATGAATGTCAGAAACACCTTATGGTCCTTTTCACAATCCTTCTCTACTATCTGTCACTGCAAATATTTGGTCCACACATCCTCTGCCACCCTGTTCATCACTCACTAGGACTTCTGATATCTCGTTTAGTTTCTCTATAATAATTCTTCCATATATCTTCCCTACCACACTCAGTAACCTTATGCCACGATAATTCTTGCACTCCGTTCACCTTTATTTTTCTACAGGGGTACAATCACAGCCTTTTTCTACTCTGCAGGCACAGTTTCACTCATCCATGCCTTCTTACATATCTCCAACAAGCACTTCATTCCATTCTCTCCACTAGATTTAAGCATCTCTGTGTACACTTCAACCCCAACTTCTTTCCCATTTTTCAGCAGCTTCACAGCACTCCACCTGTGCGAGTGTCACGTTTCCTGGCACTACATTCCTTCTCTGCACACCCCCAAAACCAATCATGTTACAACTGTTCTGCTCTTTCTATCCCCATTCATCAGGCTTTCAAAATATTATTCCATATGGTCCTTAATTTCCATGGGTTAATAATCTACCACCTGCATCCTTTGCACCATCTCATTTCTTTTAGCTTTCACATCTACATTTCCGCACTTCTTTCCAGAATAACTTTCTGTTTTCAGAGTAGTTCGCATTCATTTTTCTTCCTAGATACTCATTTACCTTCTTTTTCATCTTCACTTCTCTCTTTACGTGCTTCTTCCTCTCCACATATTCAGTTCAATTGAACCCCTATCCTGTAACCACTTTAGTCTATACTTCTCGGTATTGCGATACTGTTTTTACTCACTCGCATAAACTTTTAGGTGAGTGAAAAACACAGCAATGTTCCTTCTCACGATTTATCAGTTTTGAGAGTGTACACAAGGAAATGTTTCATTCATATAATGTAACCCGATTTTTTATAATCGGGTATTTTTTTTTTTTTTTTTAACTGTCAGGAGTCACAAATCATATTTATTGTTCGTAAACACACCATGTATTAGATCTTTTTATGTGTTAATCGATTTCTTGATATGTTTCCTAATTGTTTTTATTTTTTCACCCTATGAAATGTCTTCTCAGTATTGGAAATAATTGGGAGTTTCTGGCAATGTTTTGAATGCATTTGTGGAAATTTCATTTTCATGGATTTCGATCAAAAGTAAGTTTATGCAGCGATTACTCCAGTAAAATAGTTTTTTAACTACTTCCAAAGCTGATGCTATCAGCCGTAACTAGTTTACAATTGACACTACCTTTAATCCGTGAAGTAATGGCTAAGATGAATAAGAAAAAAATAGAAGACATTTGAATGATGGGAAACTAAAAATCCAGTTAATCGCATCACGGCAGATATAACAGTTTGTTGACGCTCCTGCAACCTGATTTTTTTTCAACCTGTAATGTACAGTTATACTATGTATATGAACATCCAAGTAATGCTTATAAACTATATATCTCAGTACGGCTGTGTGTGTAGTTTTTCCAAATTTTATATATCTGATAATCGATACTACGCATTACCTAATTTAGCATTGATACTGATTTTCTTTGGACGCAATTTTCTCTGAAAAATCTTTTCTGAATTTTAGATACAATTTGGATTGTTTCCCAACTATTCAGAGTACATTTGTGGAAGTTGCTTATTTAGTGTTTTTGCCCTCAATTATGCGACTTCTAGGATCACTCAAATATAATATTTTCGAATCCCTCCTAAAGTGTATGCTTTTACAGTAACAATAAAGCTTGACCATTTTTTATTTTATTTTTATTTAAAGCTATTGCTATAAATTAAAAAAGTCACAAATGACCCTCTTCCTAACGAAAAAATCCAAACAATCTCCAGACAATATTAATAGAGTTCATTCAGTGTTCCTTAAACCTGCATTTTTTGTAGCTGATATGCATTTTGTCTCTACGGATATGAACAAAGTTATAAATGGTAGTTATTTTATATCTTGGTATTGCGATAGTGTTTAATTTTCTCGTATAAAATTTAAGGTGAGGAGCATATTAATATTCTTTCTCACGAGGTATCAGTTTTGAGAGATTTTACATCCAATAACTAACAGTGGGTTGTGATGTATCACGAACCTTAATGATGTGCAAATATTCTCATTCTTTATTTTTTTATATTCAATCGGGTAGCTCGATGTATTTTTTAAGTGGTTTGACTGCAGATAAGTAACAATACTCAATCGAAGTGTCTCGCTTCTTGAGGTGATCCCCACATTAATTCAAATTCTTTATTCTGAAACACCTCATGTAAGCTCATTTTACGTGTCAATCGATTTTTTATTGTGTTTCACGAATCTGATTATTTAAACCCTCTGATTCTGAGTTTTGGAAATAATTGGGATTGTTTCGCAATCAATTTGGGTATATTTGTGGAAGTTGCATATTTAGCGATTTCGGCTAAAAGAAAAAGGTTTAAACAGCCATCACTCCAGTAAAATGGTTTTCAAACACCCACAAGCCGGATGGTACCAGCCGTAACTAGATCATATTTGGCACTACCTCTTATCCGTGAAGAAACAGCTATGATTATAAAAATAAAAAAACAAAAACAAAAGGCCTGTCGACTTATCTGAAATTAAAAATCCAATTAATCATCACGACAGACGGAACAGTTCAGGCCGACGCTCCTGTAGCTTTTTTTTTTTTTTTTTTTTTGACTGCTCACGAAAAATAAATCGTATTTCTCAGTAGGCTATGTATTTTTTTTTTTTCTTAGTAAAATAAATCTGATACTAAATACATAATCAGTTATATTGTAAACGATTTATTGCCTCGGAATGATTTTATTTGTTAATATTGATAATGATGTCACATATTTCGTTATAATGGGAAAATATTCTATTTTTTACATTTGATCAGGAGGCTAGCGATGCCCCTTTAAAGCCCTATTTTTACAGATAACAATATAGTTTTATCTATAAATTTCCAATTTGTTTAAATGTCATCAAACGATAGTCTTTAGTCACAAATCCCTAAATTGCCAGCCTTCTTTACCTGTAATTCATTATTATCCTACGTGTTACCTCATATGTCACTGATAATTTTTTTTTAATTTTCCGAGGCTTAATATTTTTTACCCTCGGAAGTGTTTCGTGAATTTTACATACCATTGCTAGTAGCTCGCAGCAACATGCAATCACATTCGTGAAACTTGCATATTTAGTGTTTTTGGCCTCAATTATGCGATTTGTAGAATCACTGAGTATAATAGTTTTGAATCATCCATAACGCGGATGCTTTTACAGTAACGAAAAATCCTAGACCATTTCTTTTTTCTTTTTTCGAAGTTACCAACACATATTAAATACGTCACAAATGACCCTCTACCTAATATGAAAACAATCTCCGAAAGAGTACATTTAACTTTAACCTGCATTTTTTGTAGCTGTCATGCACTATATGTCTACGGAGATGAAGAAAATTATACATGGTAATTATCTCTTTACTTTTTAAGTGATGGTGGAAAGCTTTCTCGCGATATAACAGTTTTGAGATTTTACCTAAAGAAATGTTGCTTATGGTGTAACACGAACCTTCCTAATTGTACTGGGAAAATCAAGGATGGGCCACAAGTCATAACAGCTATTTATTCCAGAAGTAGTTTCAACCTGTAATACAATAATCCAATAAAACAATGGGAACATGAATTGTAATAAAACAGAGAACAGTCTCAATAATGTTATAAAATTCCTATGTACACAATCTAAGGCAAATTCATTGGGCCACAATAAATCAATGCAATAAATCTATGTAGTGCAAATGTAGTATAGGTCCAGTCCTCAGTGGTAATCAAAAAGTAACAATGAGAAGTCTATAAGCCTAATCACATCAGTAAACAAATATGAATAATAGATATGCCTGCACAATAATTCCATAACAATCATATCCATAATAATTAACAATAGCATACAATAATAAAGCAAGGAAATGAAAATATATTTACCAAAGCCCAAATATTCACCCTAGGCACAACATGCCTCACCGCTATATACAACACAAAGTAATATTATTTACACTCACTTCAATGGCCACACCATCACGAACCTCGATTCCCAGTAGGTGAGCATCCTGTCATCATCACCTTAGGCTACCACTTCTGCACACAGTTCCTGCACCGGCTGATAGCCGCAGATAGTAAACATTCCAATCCACCATCAAACAAACCCGACAAGGGTGGATACAATTACGTTGCTTTATGTACAGTATACCACTATTATTTCCTCATGACCTACGTATTCGCAACTCCACAATCCTATACAACTTGTACCTACCCTTATAATATGGCTCCAACAACAAGTAAATACCCAGCGTCCACCAACAACCAGCTGCAACTGAGCGGTATACATCGAAAACACCCGTCAAGTCAGCTGACCAAACAAATTACGCTTGAGATGCGCAATAGAAGAAAACATTTGGTGTGACTTACATTATCCATTATTACAAAATAGTTACATATATACAGATAATACAAATACCTATCATGCTAATGATACACTAATGCGCACTTATTTTCTTTCTAATTCATTCTCAAGGCTCAATATAATTTTAAAGTTCTACTGCAGATAAAAAAGAATACTAATCCGACATTCGTCGTCCTTTTCGGTGAGCACCGTCAATTGAATTTTATTATTCTTAAACCCTCAGATGCGAACTCTCTTTTCTTGTCAATCGATTTCTTGTTTTATGTTTCCTATATGTGATTTTCCCACCCTCGGAAATTCCTTCCGAGTTTTGGTTAAAATTGGAAGTCTTTCGCAATCAATTTTAAGTACATTTGAGAAAGCTTCATATTTAGCGATTTCAACCGAAAAGAAGTATATACAATCATCACTGAAATAAAAAAGTTGACCTATCCCCAAAGCGGGTGCTTTTAGTCGTAACTATCCCAGAATTGGTCCAAGTCACGGCTAAGATGAATTAAATAAAAAAAGGAAAGGTCAGTGGACTCATCGGTAATTAAAATTCAGTTCATCTCAACACTACAAACAAAACAATTCCCATCGATGGTACGACAAAGTTAGTCTAAAAAATGTGTATCACAACTGTTATGTATTTAGTTTTTACAAAAAACATTCGATAATCAACACGTGAACAATTTTCTTGAAAACGATTTACTGCCTTTCTGGGTAACTTTACCTTGGTAAATGTTAATAACGATATCACTAACCGTCACAATCGAAAAATATTTCAATTTTTAAAATTTGATCAGGTTAAGATGCCATTTTAAAGAATTAGATTTTAACAAATATAGTAGCCGTTATATCTGTTAATAGCCAAGGTGTTTGCACGTCCCTGGTCAAAGGAAACTCCTGGGCATAAATTCAAATGCCAACTTTCTTTAAGTGACACTATTTCATCATTGGTATTACTTCATTTCGCTTTTTTTTTTTTTTTGGACGAAAATTTCTCACACCCAGAAATGTTTTCTGAATTTTAAATACGAATGGGAGTTTTACAACTAATGTAGAATACATTTTTGGAAGCTGAATATTTAATTATGCGAATTTTAGACTACTCAAGTATTATAGTTTTAAAATTTTCCTGAACAGGATACCTTCACCGTAACCAAAAATCGGCCATTATTTTTTTCTGAAAATGAAAAAGTCATAATGACCCTCTTTTAACGTAAAAATTCAAACAATTTGTAGACAACATTAATACAGTTTATTCAGTGTTTTATCAACCTGCATTTTTTGTAGCTCTGATGTCTAACTAATAAAGTTGTAAATAGTAGCTGATTATATATATCGGTATTAGGTGAGTGTTTACGCTTTCTCGCATAAATTTTTAGGTGACACAAAAGCTCAGCAATATTTCTTCTCACAAGTTTTCAGTTTTGATAGATTTCACCAATGGAAATATGGCTTATTGTGTAACAAGAACCTTCATAATGTGAGTATCCAGGAGGCTGGATGTAATTTTAAAATGATTCAATTGAAGATAAAAAAGAATGATCATTCGAAATTTCACGCATGTTTCGGTGACCTACACATCATTTGAATCATATTTTTCTTAAACCCTAAGATGCCAGGTCCCTTTTCGTTTCAATTATTTTCTTGCTATATGTTGACTTTCATTTTTTTACCCTTCGAAACTTACTGTTTGGGAAATAATTGGGAGTCTTTTAAATCAAATTGAGTACATTTGTGAAAGTTGCATATTTTAATATTTCGTCAAAAAATAAGGTTATACAGCCATCACCAGGGTATAATAGTTTTGAAATACACCTAAACCCGGGGCTATCAGGCATAAGTAGATCATGATATTCCTTAAATACGCAGCTTAATTGTTCATAATGGGTATAAAAGAAATCAGATTGCAGGAGCGTCGACATAAACATTTGTGACTGCCGTGTTGCGATTAGCTGGATTTCTAATTTCTCAGGAGTCAATTTTCTTTTTTTCATAGCCGTTACTTCAGGGATATAAGGTAGTGCCTTTTGTTAGGTAGTGACGGCTGATAGCATTCGCTTTGGGGGTATTTAAAAACTATTTTACTGGAGTTATGGCTGCTTAAATTTACTTCTGGTCGAGATCGATAAATATGCAATTTGCACAAATGTACTAAAAACTGATTGCCAGACACTTAAGATACTCGATAGAGATTTGAGGGTGAAAAAAATCACATAGGAAGCATATAAAAAGAAATCGATTGACACGTAAAGAGAGCTGCTTAAGAACAATACATTTGATTTTATGTGATGGTCAACCAGACAACCGGCAAGCTTAAAATGTATATTTATTTGTATTTGCAGTAGAAGCACTTTATAATTCCATTGGGCCTCCTGACAATGTTAAAAAAAAAAAAATCATGATGGTTTGGGTTACACAGTATGCCACATTTCCTTAGGTACTCTCAAAACTGATACCTCGTGAGAGGGAGAATTGATGACGCCTAAAATTTTTTACGAGAATGCAAAAACATTTTTGCAATACTGAGAAATATAATTTACATTTAAATTGTATTCTTCATCTCCGTGGACATAACAGCTATAAAAATGCATGTAACGGATCGCTAAATGAACTGTATTAATGTCGTCTGGAGGTTGTTTTGGTTTTTAAGTTTCATTTTCGGATAGAGAAAAATGTTTCATGTTTAGGATTTGTTGAAAACTATAATACTTGAGTGATCGAAAGAAAACACTAAAGAAAGAAAGAAAGAAAGAAAGAAAACACTAAATATGCAGCTTCAACAAATGTACTCAAAATTAGTTGGGAAACACTCCTAGTTAAATCAATAATTCAGAAAACATTCCAGAGGGTGAGAAAATTTTTTTTTTTTTTTTGAAAGAAAAATCTCTAAATATGGTAATGCGTATGATGAAATCAGTTCACAGGTAAAGAAGGTCTGGATTTGTGTGACTTTCGTTCGATTAGAGACGTGCAAATTACTTGGAAATTTAGAGGAAAAACTGATACAATTTTTTTCCAAAACTAGGGCTTCAAAAAGGAATCTTGAACCTCATGATTAAATTTTTATAATGGAACATACCCCAGTATGACGGTTCGAATAATACCATCATCCATATATACCAGTGTAATATCACTCCGAAAGGCAATGAATCGTTTACAAGAAAATTGTTCGTCTTAATTATCGGAGACATTACCAAAAACAATTTTTAAACATTGCATAGTTCCTCTAAGACACTGTTAATGTTCATGATTAGACTAAGAAAATGAAGCTTCCTGAGCATTGAGCGGATCTTTTGTGTCGTGCTTTAAGATTAACGAGTTTTAATTGGGCTCTTTTTTTTCTTTTTTTAATCAGTGATTTCATGGACAAAAGGAACTACCGATTATGATCTACTTACTCCTAATAGCACCCACTTTGGGTTTAGCTATCGATTTTACTGGAATGATGGCTATATAACCTTATTTTGGGAGAAATACCGAAATAAGCAACTTTAACAAGTGTACTCAGAATTGATGCGAAACAAAAATTTTTACAAAACAGAATATATTGCCGAGGGTGAACAAAATCACACTTTGGGAATATATAACAAGAAATGAGTAGACAGGAAATGAGAGCTGGCATCTGATGGCCTAAGAAAAACAATATTCAATTGGTGTAGGGGTAAGTAAAACATGCTTGAAAGTTCGAATAACCATTCTGTTTATCTCCATTAGAATCATTTTTAAATTACATTGAGCATTCTGACTGAATATAATAAACAATATTTTTCACATTATGAATGTTCGTGTTACACAATAAGCCACATTTCCTTATGCAAAATCTCTCAAAACGATGATACCTCGTGCGAAAGAATACTAAATTTTTTACTTACTGAAAAATTTATATATCGCAAAACCAAGATATATAATTACCATTTGAAACTTTATCAATCATCACCATTTATATGAAAAAAAAAAAAAGGGGGGGGAGTTTATAGCACTCTAAACTATATGAAAGTCATCTGTAGATTATTTGGATTTCTACGTAAAAATAGGTCATTTGTGACCATTTTCTTTAAAAAAAAAAAAAAAAAAAAGCGTTAAAGAACCTGCTTTAGGAATAATTTACCACTAATATACTTGAATGATAATAAAATTTGTATAACTGGTGTATAACTAAGTATGATGCTTCCACAAATGTACTCTGATTAGTTGTGAAACATTCCCAGTTGCATATAAAATATTCTTAACATTTCTCAGGGTGAGAAAATTCTGTCTAGGAAAAAAAAATATCAGTAACAAGAGTAATTAGGTAATGCGTACAATGAAATCGATTCACAGGTAAAGAAGGTTGGCATTTGAAAACTTTATGCAAAAGAGTTTCTTGGGACTAGAGACGTGCAAAGAATTTACACATTTACAGATAAAATGAATACTGTTTTTATCTGTAAAACTAGGGCTTTAAAACATTTTCACTATCAATATTTACGAAGGTAATATCACTCCGGAAGTCAAAGAATCGATTTAAAAAAATATTTCAGGTGTTGATTATACGATATATATATTATTAGTAAAAACTAGATACATAGCCGTATTTAGATGTACAATTTGTGAACATTACTTGGTTCGTCTTATACGCTGTTTTATTGTTCATGACGAGTCTAAAATCAAGCAGCCGTTGCATCGGCAGGAAATGTTGTGTCTTTGTGGAGATCAAACTGAGCTTTAATTTCGTATCAATCTATAGGCTTTTTTTTTTTTTTTTTTTTTTTTTTAGCAGTGTCTTCACGGATAAAACATAGTTACGGCTGATAGCAAACTCCTTGCTTTTTGTTCAATAATTTTTTATTTTATTCCGTCGATATCGATAATTATGCAGCTTTCACAATTCTACTCTAACCGATTAGGAAACACACAATTCCCAAAATCGGGGTATATCTGACGGTGAGAAAAATTACATTTAGAAAATATATAACAAGAAAACGGTTGACACGAAACGAGAGCTTGACTAAGAGTTAAAGAACAATAAGTTTGAATTAATGTTGGTCACATAATCATGCGAGAAACTTCGAAAGAGTATTGTTTTTTTCTATCTTCAGTAGAACCACTTTAATACTAAATCGAGCCTCTTGATTGAATTTAAAAAAAAATACTGCATATCATTAAGAATAATGTTACACCACAGGCCAAATTTCCTTAAGTAAAATCTGCCAAACTATCATACTTCATGAGAGTTAATATTGATAAGCGTTTCAAACTGACCAAAAATTTTATACGAGAAAGTGTACATACTATCGCAGTACAAAGAAGTATAACTACCAATGATAACTTTGCTCCTCATCTCCGTAAAGATATATATTATGTCATCTACAAAGAAAATGCAGGTTTAAGGAACACTGAATGAAGTGTTTTATTATCGTCTAGAGATTTTTGGATTTTTACGTTAGGAGGAGAGTAATTTGGGATTTTTTTTCATTTGTATTAGGTTTTTTTGATATGGTAAAAACATCCGCCAAAAAAAAAAAAAAAGCTTCATTGAATGCAAAAACAAAAAATAAGCAACTTCCACATATGTACCGTGAATTAGCTTGGAAACTCTCCTAATTGTAATTAAAATTCAAAACAGATTTGGGAGATAGAAAATTCCATTAAAAAAAAAAATCGGTAACAAAGGTAAATGAGGTAATACGCCGGATAAAATCTAGTCACAAGTAAAGAAGTCTGGCATCTGAGGGGTTGAAGCCCAGAGAGTTTCGTTTATTGGAAAAGTTAGAAAAGATTATTTTTATTTGTATATCTGGGGCTTTAAAATGAAATCTTGAGCCGCATGTTCAAACTTAAAAATACAATATTTGCTCAATATGACGGTTCGTTTGATATTATTGTCGATATTCACAAAGAAATAGTTTTAAAAAATCGTTTATTGATTATCATATATAGAAGATTAGGAAAAACTGTCTAGCCGTACTAGATATAATTTCAAAACTTTACTTGGTTCGTCATATAAGCAATTTAATTGTTCAACATTGGATCAGGTTGCAGGAGTCAACATGAACGGTTGTTTCTGCCGTGTTGCGATTAACTGGATTTCTAATTTCCCATGAGCTAATTCGCTTTTCCTTTTTTTTTTTTTTTAAATTCATATTTGCCGTGAAAGCTGTATATTTAGCGATTTTGACCAAAACTAGATTTATACACGTACAGCCATCTCTCCAGTAAAATAATTCTGAACTACACCCAAAGCACTAGACCAGAATTGGCCGTACCTATAATCCGTAAATCATGGCTAGGATGAATTGAAAAGAAAAGAAAAAAGAAAAAGCCACATGTGAAATGAAAAATCCAGTTAATCTAAGCACGGCAGACGCAACAGTTCCGATCTATGCTCCGGCTGCTTCACTTTTTAAGGCCAATCATGAATAATAAAACTGCGGATAAGAGGAACCAAATAATGTTTAAAAATTGTATATCAGAACGGCTATGTATTTACTTTTTACTAATAGTATATATCCGATAATCACCACCTGAACAATTTTCTTGGAAGTGATTTATAGCCTTTCGGAGTGATTTTTACCTTGGTAAATGTGGATTAATATAATATTCGGCAAATATTCCTTTTTTTCTTTTTTAAATTGATCATGAGGTTCAAGATACCATTTTAATGCCAGTTTTAAAGTAAAAAAAAAAAATCCGTTTTGTCTAAATTTCCATGCTGTTCGCATGTCTCTAATCAAATTAACATGAACCCCTCAAATGCCAACCTTCTCTACCTGCGAATCGATTTCATTATATACTATACCTCATTTAGCGTTGTTATTGATATTTGCTTCTATCAGAGACGGAATTTTCTCACCCACATAAATGATTCCTGAAATTATTTTCAACTAAGATTCTTTTCCAACTAATTTAGTGAACATTTGTGGAAATTGCATATTGAGTGTTTTAACCCTTAATTACGCGTTTTCATGATCTTTCAGGTATGACAGTTTTCAATTGTTCCTAAAGACGATGTTTTTACCATAACCTCTCCCCCCTCCCCCCCAAAAAAAAGTTCATTTTCTCTGATAATGAAAAAGTCACGCATGACCCTGTTGTTAACTTAAATATCCAAACAATCTCCAGGCGACTAATAGTGTTCAGTCAGTGCTCCGTCAACCTGCATTTTTTGTAGCTCTCGTGTCTGAGATGAGGAATGGTTATAAATGGTAGATAATTATATATCTCGTAATTCCGATAGCGTTTATGCCTTCTCATATAGATTTTTAGCTGTCAAAAGCCGATCAATATCCTTTTCATGATTTTTTAGTTGTGAGAGATTTTACCTTAGGAAATGTTGTGTACGGTGTAACCCGAACTTTATAATGTGCGTTTTTTTTTTTTTCTTTTTACATTCAATCGAGGCTCAATGTTATTTTAAAGTACAGTCGTCAGCATAAATTCGCTGCAAGTCCCTCGTGTGATGTGAGTCCTTTTGTCTGGCAACAGTGTAAGGGGACTAGTTGCCATGTAGACTTTTATACACTTTAACGACGTGTTTTTTAAAAGTGGTACTAGTATTATGTATACCGTATTTAATTAGTACAAAAAAAAAGTGCAAGAGCTGACAGAATGTTATGAAACGACGTACCAGCGTAATACTCTGACATTCATCATAACCGTGTCTAAACTCCCTTCCGCTTTCTCCCCCTTTCTCCTCCTCATGTCCCCTCCTTCCCCCTCCTACTCCCCACTCACGTTCATGCCTCTCCACTTTCTCCTCTCCCCACTCTCTCTACCTTCATTCATTTATCCACGGCAGTAACCCGACTGGTGCATCACAATTCTCTCTTGACTGTTTACTAAACCAACACTGTCCTTTTCTCAATTGCTCGAAATGCTTTAACAAAATGTATCCAAACCTAATTACTAATATACCTTCCTGTTCTAATCCCATTCTCACCCTCCCCGTCTGATTCCCACTCTTTTTATTCCAGTTATTCTTTTCTCCACCCCTTGTCACTACCAACAGCCGCTAGATACAGAAAATTTGAGATCTCGCTCGTGATGTATTCCTTACTGTGTGTGTGTGTGTGTGTGTGTGTGTGTTTAGTGAGACTGGCAGCTGGTGGCTATTTTTTTCAGTAGGTGAAATTAAACATTTGTGCCCATTCCTCCTACTTCCCTTCTCTCTCTCTCTCTCTCTCTCTCTCTCTCGTTCCAAGGAAAATGTTCCCATCCTCCTCATACTGTTCACTGATTCATGAAGCAGGATAAGAACCCATCATGTTTCGAACTACTGCATCACGTTTGGAGTAAAGAGTGTGTGAAAAAGACTGAGGCATGGCAAGATACTCCAGAATGTACGGAGCTAAAAGGTTACAGGAATAGACAAGAAATGGAGAAGAGTGCAGTTCATTACGTAGATCTGCGCCATGGTTAAGGTAGACAGGGTGCGGAGAGAGGAGAGTGGAAATGAAGGAGCACTAGGTGGGAGTTGAGTGGCAGGGTGGGGAGGAACATGGGGTGGGTACGAGGGAGAAAGAAGTTTTATCACTCTACATTCTTCTGTCGTCTTTTGCTCATTTTTATGCTAATCAGATATAAAGACTACCGCATTCTGGGCGAGTTATAGCACTCTTACACGTCTTTAAAGAGTATAAAAACCTGTGTGGCAACTAGTTCCTATACATTGTTGCCAGACAAAACAACCACATCGCCCGAGCAGGCTTGCAGCGAATTTGTGCTGGCGACTGTACATCTACTGCAGATAAAATTAATACTCAATCGAATTTTCCCGCTTGTTTCGGTGACTACTACATCAAATAAATTTTTTTTTTATTAAACACCTCATCTGTCAGTTGTCTTTGTTTCAATGGATTTCTTATTATCTTTTTCTTGAAGTGGTTTTCACCCTCAGAAATGTCTTCTGAGTATTAAAAATAATTGTTTCGCAATTAACTTTGATTTCATTTGTCGAAGTTGTATAAATGATGATTTAGACCAAAAAATAAGTTTATAAAGCCATCATTTCAGCGGATGCTATCAACCGTAACTCGTTAACAAATGGCAGTACCTTTTATCTGGAAAGAAACGGCAAAGACGAATAAAAAATAAAGAATTGACTCATGGGAAATTAGAATTCCAGTAAATAGCAACACTGCATGTCGACTCTCCTCCAACCTGATTTTTTTTAGTCCCAGCATAAACAATTAAACTGTGTATATGATCAACCGAGTAATGGTTATATATTGTATATCTCGTATTGCTAGGTATATTGTTTTTCCTAATTATATGTCTGATAATAAACACCTAAACATTTTTTTTTCTTAGCGTTTTATTGCCTTTGACAGAGATTTTACTTCGGTGAATATGGACAATGATATCATACGAACCGTAATATTGAGAAAATATTCAATTTCTTAAATTTCATCATGAGGCTCAGGATCCATTTTTAAGCCCCAGCTATAGATGAAAATTATATTCTCAAAATTTCCAAGTAGTTTTTACGTCTCTGATTAAACAACTCTTTGGGTTAAACCCATCAAATGCCAGCCTTCTTTACTTGAGAATATATTTCATCCGACGTATTACCTCATTTAGCTTTGTTACTGAATCTTTTTTCTTTTTTTTAGACGGAATTTTCTCATTGTCCATAATGTTCTTTGAAATTTAACACACTTCGGAGAGTTTCCTTGCCAATTCAGAGTACATAAGTAAAAGTTGCATATTCATTGTTTTTGCCTTCAATTATGCTTTTTTCAGGATCACACATATGTTTGAATCATTCCTAAACAGAAAGAACAAATTTTTTTTATCTAAAGTTACCACTAAAAATGAAAAAAAAGGAAAAATTGGCCTTCCTCCTAACGTAAAAATCCAAACAATCTCCTGACGACATTAATAAAGTATATTCAGTGTCCCTTAAACCTGCAATTTTTGTGGCTGACATGCTTTGTACAGTCGTCAGCATAAATTCGCTGCAAGCCTACTCGTGTGATGTGTCATTTTGCCTGGCAACAGTGTAAGGGGACTAGTTGCCACATAGACTTTCATATACTTTAAAGGCGTGTTTTTTTGAAGTGGTACTAGTGATTGCCTAGAGCACAGTATTCTGTATACAGTACAGTATTTGATTAGTATAACAAGGTGCATGAGTTGAAAGAAGAATGTTATGGAACGACGTATGACTTTCCTCATTATAACCGTGTCTAAACTCCTTCTCTCCCCCTTACTCCTTCTGATATCCCTCCCCATCCCTCCCTGTCTCTCCTACCCCCCACCCACGTTCATGTCTCTTCACTTTCTTCTCTCCCCACACTCTCTACCTTCATTCATTTATCCACGGCACCAACTCTATTGGCGCATCGGAAATCTCTTCTGACTTTACTAAACCCAGCCTGTCCTATTCCCATTTGCTTGCATTACTGCCAACTATATCAAAGTTTTATCATTATTCCTTCCTGTTCGAGTCCCATTCTCTTTCTCCCCGTCTCCTTCCCACTTCTTTTATTTGTTGTTTTTCTTTTCTCCACCTTTTCACACTAGCAACAGCCGGGAGATATAGGATCATTGAGGTCTCGCTCTTGTGATGTATTCCTTACTGGTGTTTGGTTGAGTGAGCCTGGCAGTCGGTGGCTATTATTTCGGTAGGCGGATTTAAGCAATTTTGGTCCCATTCCTCCAGCTAGTCTATCTCTCTTTCTAGGAAAAATGTTCCGATTCTCCACTGTTCACTGATTCATGAAGCAGTATCAGAACCATAATGTTTCCAATTGCTGCATCATGTTTGGAATAGAGAGTGGGAGAAAGACTGTTGCATGGCAAGAAAGTCTTCAATGTCAAGGAGCAAAAAGGTTACAGGAATAGACAAGAAACAGAGAAGAGTGCAGTTCATTACGTAGATTAGTTCCGTGGATAATATAAGGTAGACAGGACAGGGAGAGGGGAGTGGAGATGAAGGGCAGCAGGAGGGAGGGGGAGGTGAGGTGAGGGGTAGGCTGGGGAGGGTCATCAGCAGGGGTATGGGGGAGAGAGCGGGAGTTTCATTCCATAATATTCATCTGTCGTCTTTTGCACATTTTTATGCTAATCAGACAGACTATTCCATTATGGACGATTTATAGTACTAATTCTTACAAACACGTTTTTAAAGAGTAAAAAAGCCTGTGTGGCAACTAGTTCCCATACACTGTTGCCAGACAAAATAACCACATCACACGAGCAGGCTTGCAGCGAATTTGTGCTGACGACTGTACCTCTACGGAGATGAGGAACAATGTTATAAATAGTTGTTAATTGTTAGTTTATAATTTATCGTAAAACTTTGTGAGTCAAAAGCTCAGCAATATTTTTTCTCACGAATTTTCACAGTTTGGGGAGATTTTACCTAAGGAAATGTAGGTTGCGGTGTAACACTAATCTTCACAATGAGCAAATATTTATTTTTTGGCACTGAGTCAGTAGGCCCTATATAATTTTAAAGTGCTTTTACTAAGGATAATAAAGAATGATCATTCGAAATATCAGGCTTGTTTTGGTGACCCCCACCAGTTGAATTTAATTTTTCGTAAACTCTCATATGCCAGCTCTTTTTTCGTGTCAATTGGTTTCGTGTTATGTTTCCTAAATATGAGTTTCACCCAAAGAAATACCTTTTCAATATTGAAAATAATTGGCAGTTTCGGAATCAACACTTTGTACATTTGTTCATAGCGATATTGCCCAAAATTAAGTTTATACACCCATCACTCCATTATAATAATTTTGAACTACACCCAAAGCGAGTGCCATCAGGCGTCAGATCACAATTGGCCCTTCCTTATATCCATGAGATCACGGCTAAGATGAATTAGAAAAATAAAAATGAAATACATTGGAAATTAAAAATCCAATTAATCTCAACACGAGACAAGTTCCTTGACTTTTTTAGTCGTCGTGACAACTAAAACTGCGTATAAGATGAACCAAGTTATTTTTAATTACGAGGGGTGATTAGAAAGAAATGAGTCCATAAACTTTTATTAGCATGAAGAACTATCAAACTATGACACATTCCTTCAAAGTACTCCCCTCCAACCTCTATGCAGCGTTCCATTCTCTTTCTCCACTTCATGAAGCAAGCGTGGTACTCTGAAGACGGTATACTTCGGAGTTCTGAATTGACGGTCCGTGCCAAGTCTTGGATGCGATGAAATTGCTTCCCAGCGATGGCAGATTTAATTTTTGGAAACAACCAAAAGTCACAGGGAGCCAGGTCAGGGGAGTAGGGTGGGTGGGGGAGCAGAGTTATACCTTGTTGTTCCAGGTACTGCATAATGAGGCGAGCTTTGTGGGGTGCAGCATTGTCTTGGTGAAGCAAAAAGCGAGACCGACGGCGGGTTGGTGCAGTGTTGGCCTTGTGTTCCAAGACTTGTGGAAGGACCTGGTCTGTGTAGTATTGGGCTGTGATAGTGGACTTTTCAGGCATCACATCCACGCATATTGGTCCTTGAGAATTGAAAAAGATGGTGAAAAGGCGCTTCCGGCTGCGAAATCCTTCCTTCAAAATCTGAGGTCGAGGGTCTTCATCGCCCAACCACACCATGTTTGACTGCTTGTCACGGGTTGTGAAGAATGAAATCCAACACTTATCTCCAGTAGCAACATCTGAGAACCGTTTTGGACCATTTGGTTCAAATTCAGCAAGCCAGACACGACAAATCCTCACCCGTTCAGCCTTTTGCTCATCAGTAAACAAATGGGGTATCCATCGACAACACTTCTTCCTCAGGTGTAATTGTTCATGCACGATGTCATATGCACTCCCATAACTGATATCAAGCTCCAAGGCTAAGAACCTAAGAGTTACAGTTGGATCCTCGTCAATGATGGACCGTGCACGGACAGTTGTTGCTTCGGTCACGGATGTCCGGGGGCGTCCAGAGCGTTGTTCATCTTTCAATTCAGTTTTTCCTGCTGTGAAAGCACGAATCCAGCGGGAAACAGTTTCCAGGGAAGGAGTGTCTGGATAAACGTGATAATTCCCCTCGAATCTGTTGCTTTCTTTCCCAGTTTCCACCTCGTAAAAATGTAGAACCTGCAGCCTTCTTTCGAGTAATCCATGTTTCTGGCCAGAGAGCAAAAACAAGAGTGAAGCATTCACTCACGACAATAAAACAAGAAAAGTCAGGCATACGGCGACAAGTTCAAACTCGTAAGGACAGGCAACTCTGCACTCTCCTTGCTCCCCTACCTCCCATCATTCAAGGTTTTCATGTTATAGCACGAACTGTCATTACTTTCTGATCACCCTTCGTATACATCCCAGAATGGCAGTGCTTTAGTACACAATTTTGCCGGAAGGTAGTTGGTGATAGCCAATACCCTCTTCAGGCATAAAATGATTCACAGGTATACATGAGCGATGTGAAGGCTGGGTGGTGAACTAAATGATAGGAAGGCAATGATTGATTCTGCCCGTGGATGAAAGGATGCGTAGGTGTGAAATGGATGCAAGGGCATAGTGGACTTTCTGACCACCACTTGGTGGTCCAAGTAAAATGGAGAAATAGAAGAAGGGAAGGACGGGAGGAAAGAGTGAATGCAAGGAGATTGAAAATGTTGCAAAAGGATGAGAAAAAAGTAGAATATAGGAGAGAAGTGGAGGAATGATTAGGTAAATATGAATCGGAGCAGATGAGGGACTTGGAAGATGTGTGTGTCACAGAAGAAATATTTGCAGAATGTGATGTGGTCCGTGAGGTGAAAAGTCTAAAGGGGATGTAATGAACAGCATGGTGGAATGAAGAGGTGAGACAGTCTGTGGCGCAAAAGAAGAAACCATATAATATGGGATGAAAATTAGGGGCATGAAAGAAGTTGAGAAATGTAAGAGTTATATGCAGAAAGGAAGAGAGATGAAAAGATTAGTAAAAGTAAGAAGAGAGTGGATAAGGAATTTGGAAGGAATTTGAGTGTAAAGTGGAGACTGTAAGAAAATTTTCTGGAAAGAGGTAAAGAGAGTTAGACAGGGTGGCAGTGAAGTCAGTAGGGGAGTGAAAGGAAATATTGTAGATTACTAGTTGAGAAGGGAGAAAAGGTGAGCAGGAGAGAACACTTTAAGGAATTGTTGAACATAGAGAATCGAAACAAGTAGCTGGGGAATGGCTCGGAGAAGGAGAGAGGTCAGAAGACAGGAAAAATCAGTAGGATGGTAGTTGTGGTACAGTAGAATGTGGAAGATGTGGAGATTGGCCTAGGAGGAAGGTAGAGTCCCCGAAGAAAGGGGAAAAAGAAGTGTGTGGTAATCAGAGTGGCATTTGTCTTCTTAGTTTAACAGGAAAAGTATGTGGTAAGAATCTTCCTGACAGTGTTAGGGAAATAACAGAGGAATTAGTTGCAGAACAGGGAGGCTTCAGGAAGGTAAGAGGTTGTGTAGATCGGATATTCATACTCAGATCTTTAGTGGAAAGTTTCTAGAGAAGGGAAAGAAGTTTTTGCGGCCTTCATGGATTTGGAGAAAGCATATGACAGGGTTGATAGTCAAGGATTGTGGACAGCATTAAGAATATATGTAGATGGGCATAAACCCCTCAAATGCTAACCTTCTTTACCTGTGAATCGATTTCATCATACGCATTAACCCTTCCAGAGGTATTATTGTTTTGTTTTTTTTCCGAATTTTCTCACCCTCAGAAATGTTTTCTGATTTTTAGATTCAACTGGGATTGTTTCCCAACTAATTTAGAGTACATTTGTTCAAGCTGCATGCTTAGTGTTTTAACCCTCAGTTACGCGGTGTTTAGGATCACTCAGGTATAATAGTGTGGAACAATTCTTAAAAATGACATTTTTCTCAAAATATCACAAATGACCCTCTAAAGTTGAAATCCAAACAATTTTCAGACGACTAATATATTTCATTTAACGTTCCGTCAACATACATTTTTTGTAGCTGTAATATCTACTGGAATATACAGTTAAAAATTATAGTTATTTTTATATCTGTATTGCGATGGTGTTTTTTCCTTCTCGTATAAACTTTCAGGTGAGAGTGAAAAGCTCATCAATATTCCTTCTCACGATTTATCAATTTTGAGAGACCGGACCTAAGGAAATGTTTTATATGATATGACCTGAATCTTCATAACGTGCATTTTATTTTTCTCAGTCAGGAGGCTCAAATAAAATCTATGGTTCGTAAACACCTCATGTATTAGCTCTCTTTTATGTGTCAATCGATTTCTTGTTATACGTTTCCTAAATGATTTTTTTTTTTCATTCTCAGAAATGTCTTCCTAGTATATGAGTTCAAAATACATTTGTGGAAATTGCATATTCATGGATTTCGATCAAAATAAGTTAATGCATCTATTACTCCAGTAAATCAGTTTTGAATTACTTCCAAAGGTGATGCTGTCAGCCGTAACTAGTTACCAAAGTGCACTACCTTTAATCCTTGAAGTAATGGCTAAAATAAATAAGAAAAAATAATTAAAAATATTTGACTCATGCGAAATTAAAAATCGTTAATCGCATCACGGCAGATATAACAATTTATTATGACGCTCCTGCAACCTCCCTACTTTCCTGCCACACTCCCTCCGCCAGGCATCAACTAGCCACATGACATGGGAATAAAGGATAGATACCTGTGTTTTTACTGTATGTTTACCTTCTGAATGACAGGATATATTACATACCATGTGTGGTGTGGCACAAAGGCATGCGATGCCTTCACAGTAATAACGAGAAAAGCCAAGGTTTCCACAAGTGGTTTATGTTTTGGTAAAGGGGTGGGGGGAAACCTGGCCACAGGTGATACGCACGGTGATGACACCAAGGTATACACCTACCAGCATATAGTCATAGCTTCACAGTCACTGTTATCTATTTTGGGCGACAGAAAATAGAGGGGAAATTCATGTTGTCACTAATAAACGCTGTTTCACATTATCACAATCATGACGTTTCATAAAATTCCAAACTCGTTATGAAACGTATTCCACCGTTATTCCGTTCTCTGAATTATTCCAGATATCAAAGACGAACTAGACATGACAATCCATGTATATGAAACTGCAGATTTTTTTTATTACACGTAAACTCATGATGATGCATATGTAGTCATTTAGCGACACTACAGTGAAGATAATTAACTATAACCCTATTACCCAGTATGTTATTTCCAACAGTTTCCACCCTACGGCAGTGTATGGTATATAAAACATGACAGCACACACACCCTCCATTTCCCCACCACCACCACCCCCAATCTAATTACCTCCACCACCGTCTGGTCTGACACAGTTGCCAGACTTGTGAAGCTACCCCTGCTGCTTCCAATTATCTGTTCGAATATTTAATGGGTTCGGAACGAAGACGCGACTCACTGACTTTTTATTATTTCTTCGGCGTTTTGGTCGTCTGGCGTTGATCCTGTATAAGGCATTATTGATTATTGTGAACTGTTCTAGTGGTACAGTCGCCAAACTTTCCGCCTGGGCCACCTAGCCGCGAGAGGTGGGTAAAGGGTGCTGGTAACAGTGTAATGTTTGTTCGTGTGTACATGCTCGACGAAAGTTCGGATCATCAGCTCTCGTCTTCCGTACTGAACCTCAGTCAGAGTTCATCCCAATATTCAGTCTACAATTTTAGTCGATAGAATTTCAAAGGAACTTCTTGAAAGTACTGGATAATGCGAATACTGAAAACAATAAGGAAAATAACCTAAAAGACCGCATCTTTACATATATTACATAATTATAAACATATTCTTTTTCATTATTACATGACAACCCATGGCTAAAAATTGTCTACTGAATATTGGGGGGAAGAACCGTCGTGTGACCGGCCCTTACGCGAGAAAAATAGATACCGGTGTCTGTTCGCATTTGGCCAGTCCTGGGCCGGTCACGATTAACCTATTGAAATACCATTCTTGATCTGAGACATGATTAGATAAGTGAGGTCATTAATCGTTACAGGATTACTCATTGAGCGGATATTAATTTAAGCTAAGTGGGAGAAATAAGGAACTGTTGATGTCGGAGGCTGAAACTCGTTCGTTAAGGCTGCCTTGAGTCAGTCATGAGTCTACGGGCGCTAAAGCGCCTAGGTTCGTGGGATTTAAAAAAATAAAATCAGTGTTACAACCTATAATGATAATTTCATGTTCTTTATGTTGCATTTACCAATCACATAAGTAATATCACAGGCAATAGTCATATAAATGTCCCAACAATTCATGAATCAATAGCAATTGTGCTTAAAATGACTGGAAGCTTTTGCATACTGTGATGGAGAGATGGTGTCTTCATCTTGCTGTAATGTGAGATAATGTTGTTCGGTGCATAATCGATGAGCGTGTAAATGTGTGACTTCACACATAAGCGGTAACGCTCACAATAAATTTTCCTTCTAATGTGTAATTCAATCATTCGTTAGATGAATGGACTACAAAGATGTACTGTAATGACCATAGTCATATGAAATATGATACGGTAAGTCATTATCAGAGCTGATGTAATAGCCTCTTCGACAAGAGTAGGCATAAACTCTTTGCCTGTTGAGGTGACAGTATTTTAGCCTTCTACCTCTTCGTGGTGCACCACAGAACACATAAAAACACTTACTTGAAGTACTACCAACGAGGATGTAAGCGACCGTTAACAGTGTCTGAACATCATCCTAATGTTTATTGGTCAGTGTCATTCATGATGTGAATGACAGGTAATCTTACTTGTAACTGGACGCGATGTTATGTAAATGCATTCCTCTTCAACCTGTACTGATAATGGTATCAAGCGATAACCCTATGATATGGAATTACTGATATAAGGAGAGAGAGAGAGAGAGAGAGAGAGAGAGAGAGGCTTGGAGCGATTCAAGTATTTAGTGCATTAACATGTTATAGAAAATAAAATGTTTAGTATTGATAAGAATGCAAAGATTTAGTAGAATGCTAATGGATCTCAAAAACTAGTTCGGCAATTATATATTATCACTGGCGGTATGAATAACGTAACCCTCCCCCCCCCCGTCCGGCGCCTACCCTGGCATTCACCATGCCAAGCTTCCCCCTTAAGCAGCTCTCCCACCGACTCCACCAGTTGCAGGAAACCGGTTGCATGGAATTGTTGAGTGTCACAGGTTGCACGGACTAAGGCCAAATAAGCATGATATATGTTATTGTACTATATATAAAGGTATATATTTATACCATAATATACAGTATATATAGTACCTCCTTATAAAATTAATATAGTCTTATTTAATTGGCCTTGGTCTGCGCCACCTGTGGCACACAACAATTTCCCGTGCGACCACTTTCATGCAACTGGCTGAGCCGATGGGAGAGCCGCCTTACTCCTGAGACATTTTTCTCCCCAGCCAACTCCGTACCCAGCCATTTATGGGATGAACTCTGACTCTGACTGAGGTTCACTACGGACGAAGAGAGTTGATGATCCGAACTTTCGTCGAGCATGTACACACGAACAAACATATACACTGTTGCCAGCACCCGTTGCCCACCTCTCGCGGCTAGATGGCCCAGGTGGAAAGTTTGGCGACTGTACATGTCTATCTATCAATCTATAGCCCGACGCCCTAATCCCGCAAAGGGTGGCCACAGACAAAACGCCTCCAAGTCGCTCTGTCACCCACCATTTGACTACCCTCCACCCAACTCACCCCCCCTCCCTCATATAGATCTCAACTCCATCCCTCTACCTCATCCTCTGTCTACCCCTCCCTCTCCCTCCTTCCACCTCACCTACATACACCCTCTTAGTCAGTCTTTCATTCTCCATTCTCTCCACAGGTCCAAACCACCTCAGTGTATTTCTCCTAATCTTCTCAACCACATCCACATCCACACCACAACGTTCCTTCACTTCATTCATCAACCTGTCCCTCCATGTCACTCCACATGCTCCTCTCAAGTAACTCATTCCACTGCTCTCACTCCTGGCTTGATCCCCTCGTGCAAGGTCCACGCCTCGCTTCCATACGTCAGGGTAGGGATCACAGTACTATCATGCAGTTCCATGCTTACCTCCCTATTTCTCATCACTGCTTTCAGTGAACCAACAACCTTCCTTTCCTGCTGTACCTTTCACGCACTTCATCCCCCAAAGTTCCATCCTTACTCATAACACTACCCAAGTACTTGAATGCACTCACATTCTCCATATCCTCACCATCCAACCTCATTGTACAGTTGCGAGCAGATGACTCGAGGCCACCTAGTCCACTAACATTTTGGTGTTTTGTCTGGCAACAGTGGTAGATGTGAACTTGACGGAGATTCAGTCAGCTGTTCGGGCGAAACAAACCCAGTGATAATTTGTCAATGTGCAGTTCTAACTGGTCTCCAATCAATACCATGCAAGTAAATGTATAATATTGATAATGATTAACGTGTCATATACATGGTAGATATATTTATAACAATAGTATTACAACACAGGCATCCAAATAGTGGTGCGTTCATTCATGTGAGACACACGGGTATCGGTAGTGATTTTGTTGGAATATCGTCGTGAACCAAACAACCTTTACCAGCTTTCAAGAGATATGCCGTAGGGTTATCAGCTTCTCCGCAACCTAGCATTATTATCACAAAAAACACCGTCATGCCAGTCATCCTTCACCGTTAACCTCACTTTCATCGACCTCTGACTCCAAAGCAGGTGGAACAGTTAAAGGTTCACACCACAGTAGGCGAAACAAGGGGAGGGGGGGGTGGGAGTTATATGGAGGGTGGTGGGTGAGGAAGGGCGAGACCATGATCTAAGTAGGAGAGGTCAACCAGACAGCGCGCCGCGTGAGCATTCATGATGTCACATCAGCCCTTTGGCGAGCGGGTTCAGCTTGTCCCATTCCATGCATGAATGAATGAATGAATAGGGACACCATGATCTAAACACCACAGCATCAAGCCCGGGGAGAGAGAGAGAGAGAGAGAGAGAGAGAGAGAGAGAGAGAGAGAGAGAGAGAGACAGACAGACAGACAGAGACAGACTGACAGACAGACAGACAGACAGAATGAATGAATGAATGAATATAATATACACCAGGAATTATGGCTGTATTTTATCACACTAATAAATGCTGAAAATTATATTGATTTATTCATTTATCCGTCTAAGAGCCATCATAAACGTTGCTCGCGTTATTATATATTGGGGAGAGAGAGAGAGAGAGAGAGAGAGAGAGTGATAGTTAGACAGAGAGCCAGATAGATAGAAAGATAGGTAGGGAGATGAGTGTGAATGTGATCGAATGTGTATTTGTGTGATGGTTTTTTTATTTTATTTTCCTTTGTCGTATCTCTACCCCACCGTGGTGGGAAGGTGCGATTAAGTATAAAACAAAAAATATAGATAGATTGGAGAAACATATTAAGTCCTGCTGTGGAATGTTACAGGCGGATGATAATGTGATTTATTGATATACTGACTATGGTTATGGTAAATGGTTATCAATCAATCAATTTCCTGTGGCACCCCACGGGATGCATAGGGCCTCAATGAACTCTCTCCACCAATATTTGTCTCTTGCCATCTCCTTCAGGTCCCACCAACACTCCTCTCCTGCTTCTTTTTTCATTGTCCTCAACCAGGTTTCCCTCGGCCTACCTCTACCTCTTCTTCCTCTAGCAATCCACTCTGGCACATCCTGTATTAAACAACCTTCTTTTCTGTATATGTGCCCCAGCCACTTCCAGCGAGACAGTCTCACATATTCATTAACTGGTTTCACTCTCATAATATCCCTTACTCTTTCATTTGTAACTCTGTCTTGCCACTTTACCCCAAGAATCCTTCTCAGTATTTTATTCTCAAATCCTAATACTTTCTGATCTGTTGCAATTGTACTGTACCATGACTCATGCCCGTAAATTAAAATGGGTCTAACCATGGACTTGTAAATTTTCACTTTAGTATGTACCGAAAGCATATTATTATTCCAAACAGATTTCAACATTCCAACAGCTCGCCAAGCCTGTCTAATCCTCTCCTCAATTTCATTGTTTAATGATCCATTAGATGATACAATCGTTCCCAGATATTTAAAGTTTTCTACATTCTTCACCACATTATTCCCAATTACACAATCGATTTGGTTCTCCACGTTCATATTAATAATTTCAGTCTTTCCACAATTTATTACCAATCCCACTTTTTCTCCTTCCTCCACCAGACAATCGAGCACCCTCTGCATCTCGTAAATACTTCCGCAAATCAGTACAATATCATCAGCATAGTCCAAATCCATCATCTTCTTATTTTCTGTCCAGTTAATTCCTTCACCTGTTCTCCTTACAACCTTTTTCATAACATAATCCATAACCAAAACAAACAACAATGGCGAGAGAACTCCTTCTTGAATCACTCCTGACCTAACTTGAAATGGATCACTCAAAGAACCACCCACCATTACCCTACAAAAAGTACCTTCATGCAGGCTTCTAATAATATTTACAAACTTTTCTGGTATACCATAGAATCTCATAATTTTCAAAATAGCTCCACGTGAAACTATCAAACGCCTTTTCAAAATCCACAAAACACATGTTAAGTGGCATTTTCATCTCATTAGCTTGTTGCATTAGATACCTTACAATAAAAATCTGCATTACAACCTCGACCCTTTCTAAATCCCGCTTGTTCTTCTCTTAAAATTTTATCAATTACTGGCTCTAGTCTGTTCAACAAGATTTTGGAAAAGACTTTTGCAACTACAGGTTTCAAAGTTATCCCCCTCCAATTGCCACACACACTTAAATCTCCCTTTTTTGGTATTTTTATTATCACTCCATTTTTCCACTCTTCTGGAATTCCACCATTATCCCAAGCCACATTAAAAAGTTTCAAAAGCGCATTCATCAACTCATTTTCCACCTTAAGCATTTCAGGGAATATTCCATCCTCACCTGGAGCCTTAAATTTCTTTAACTTTATAGATTTTGCTACCTCTTCCAAAGTTATATCCCCTGTTTCTATCTGCAAATCTCTCTCGGCTGGCAAAATGTCCTCTTCAGCTGGGATTGGTCTATTTAGAACAGATTCAAAGTGCTCTTTCCATCTTCCTTTTATATCCAAATCTTTAGTCATCAAATTACCATTTCTATCTCGTACAGGTATTTCCTTCCTTCTCCTTTCAGTCCCAGTTAACTCCTTTATGGCCTGATACGCTATTCTTGTGCTCTGACCGTCATTTTTACTTAATTTAATTTCTGTCTGTCGCCTTTTCATCATATAGTCTCCTCTTATCACGTCTAACGAGTCTTTTTACTTCAGAATGTAAACTCCAGTACTTTGCTCTAAGTACTTCAACTACCTGGCCATCAACATGTTGTTCTTCACTTCTTAACAGCCTCTTTCCTTTTCTGAACTACATTCCATGTTTCATCTGACATCCACTTTTTCCTTCTCGCTTTTCCCTTTTTCTTAATAGTAACCTTAGCACTCTCATGCAAAACCTCTTTTACCTCTCTCCACATTTGATTAATATCATTGTCTTCAGATTCCATCAAAGTCTGCAGGACTAGAAAGCTGTTTCTACATTCGCACTGAAACTTTTCCCTCGTGCTCTCATCACTTCTTAGCTCATCAAAATCATAATTATTACCTCCTGTACAATTACCATGAACGTTTCTCTTAAGTTTTATTTTAATCTTTGACAACAAGTTGATGATCACTACCTATATCTGCCCCCCTCCTTACGCAAACATCTTGCAAATAACTTCTATGCCTTCTGCTAATTGCAATGTGGTCAATCTGGTTACAATATTAACCACATGGTGAAATCCAAGTAGTCTTATGTATTTTTCTATGCTCAATGATAGTTCCACCAATGATAAGGTCATTGGCCAAACAAAAGCTTGCAAGTCGCACCCTATTTTCGTTTCTTATACCAACACCCTCCTTACCCATACAATCTTCAAAGCCATCCCTACTACTGCCAACAATCGCATTAAAATCACCAATGCAAACTAACACATGTCTCGCCACTCTATTCACTACATCCTGCAGCTTCTCATAAAAGTCATCCTTCATTTCATCAGCAGACTTATTTGTCGGAGCGTACCCTACAACCATACTGATATTACCATGGTCAGATTTTAAGCGAGCATAAAGCAAGCTCTCATTAATTGGTTCAAACTCACATAGTGCCTTGCAAGCATCTCTACTCAGCAGTAAGCCTACTCCTTGGTAATGATTTCCATCACTCCTACCAGAAACCAACATAGTAATACCATCTTCCAAATTCATTTTATCAACTCCAAGCAACCTCGTTTCTGTAAGAGCACAAATATCCATCTTGTATTCCTTGAACACTGAAATAAGTTCTTCCATTTTACCAGCCTGATTGAGAGTTCGAACATTCCAGTTTCCTATTCTTAAGGTTCTTTTTGGATTTATGAACTTATTTCTACACCGTGGGATTCTTAGCACCCCCTGCCCACTTAAGGGCTGCACGGAACTGAGGGCCATTGCTTCGTCACCAGAGTTCATGAAGATTTCTTAGGCAGTAAAATTTTTTTACCCAGGAGCCAATGCCAGTGACTCGCAGGAACCAGACAGTGGAAAGAGGAAATTAACTAAATGAAAGTAAAATGCAGAGGGTTTGGACAAAGTACAAGGGAAAGAGAGCAAAAAGAATGTAGATAAAAGTGTCCCTTTTAGTCGCCTCTTACGACAAGCAGGGAATACTGGGGAAGTATTCTATCCCCCTTCCCCAGGGGGAAATGGTTATAAAGACATAAAATACTGTATACTGTAGGAGAGATGAAGCTATGAATGAAGCAGTGTGGCTGAACATCAGATAGCGTGTCCAGGCTGACGCCAGCCAGCCAGCCTTGAGAGCAAGGATTGGGAAGGCAGTGGGGACTGTGTGACGTCATGCAGGCGGGGATTCCCCACTGTCTGGCTGACCTCCCCTACTTAGATCATGGGCGGGACGAGGTGGGACGTGTGATGGGAGGGGGATGAGGAGGCACGTGGTTGGCTGCGGTATTTAACGTATATGAGATTAGAGGTTGTAATAGGTTTGTTTTGACAGAGAAAACCGTTTCCTTAATATTTGAGTGATAGTCGAACGATTGCTCTATAAATGTTTATCATCATGAACGGGTCAACTAGTTCCACCCCCCCTATACGTGACGTCAGCCTACGTCACAAACCAATGTGGTGATGGAGCTGCACACTCAGGATACCCGTGTGTCTCATATGAATGAACGCACCACTATTTGGATGCCTGTGTTGTAATACTATTGTTATAAATATATCTACCATGTATGACACGTTAATCATTATCAGTATTATACGTTTACTTGCATGGTATTGATTGGAAAACAGAACTGCACATTGACAAATTATCACTGGGTTTGTTTCGCTCGAACAGCTGACTGAATCTCGGTCAAGTTCACAGTTACCACTGTTGCCAGACAAAACACCAAAATGTTGGTGGACTAGGTGGCCTCGAGTCATCTGCTCGCAACTGTACATGCTGTGACTTCATTCCTCTCAAACACCATGACTTTACTTTTGTTTACATTAACTTTCAGATTCCTCTTCCTACACACTGTCCCAAACTCATTCACCAAACCTTGCAACTCCCATTCATCTTCACTCAACGATGCTGTATCATCAGCAAACAGCAATACCGGAATCTTCCAAATCTCACCCTCATTCATTAGAACCACCCCCACATCCTTTACAACCCCATCCATGCATATATTAAACAGCCATGGAGACATCACACAACCCTGTTTCAGTCCCACATTGAGATCAAAGAATTCACTCAGCTCACCATCCACTCGCACCGTAGCCCTAGCTCCTTCATACATGCTCTTCACAGTACTCAAGAATTTCCCCTGCACTCCATATATTCTTAATACCTTCCACATACTTTGCCTATCTGTTCTGTCATAAGCTTTCTCCAAGTCCATGAAGGCAGAATACACTTTCTTTCCCTTCTCTAGATACTTCTCCACTAAACATCTTAGTACAAATATCTGATCTAAACACCCGTTTCCCTTCCTAAATCCCCCTTGTTCTTCTCCGGCTAGCTCCTCTGTCGTATGCTTAACCCCATCAATGAGTATTCTACCATATATTTTTCCAGTCACACTAAGAAGGCAAATATCCCTATGGTTACCACATACTTCTCTCTTCCCTTTCCTTTGTATAAAGGAACAATTATACCTGATTTCCAGTCCTCTGGAACCCTTCCCTCTTCCCAAGCCAATCTACACAACTTCTATATCCACTCCACAACAATCTCACCACCATAACAGCATCTCACCACACACTCCATCAATTCCTAGGGTCTTTCCCATCTTGATCTTCATTGCTTCCACTACTTCCGCCCTACTGATCTCTTCCTCCCTCCTCTCATCTCTTCTTCTCCCAGCCATTCCCCAACCACTTATATTCGCACTGCTCACTCTCTACATCCAACAAATCCTAGAAGTGCTCTTTCCATCTCAATTTCTCTCTATTCTCCAACAACAATCTATTATTCCTATATTTCACTCCCCTACTATTTCTCCTCTCACACTGCCTTACTTTCTTTACCTCCTTCCAAAACAATTTCTTACTCTCCCTCCTTTTCACACTCAGATTCCTCCCAAACTCTTCATCCACTTTCTTCTTACTCTCCTTCACCAGTCTCATCACCTCCCTTCTCCAACCTTACATATACCTCTCTTATCTCTCATCTTCTCCCCTACCTCTACTTGCTAACCACTACATGCCTTCTTCTTTTGTTCCACAGCTCGTTTCACCTCATCATTCCACCGTGCCGTCCCTTGTACATCCCTTCATCTCCTCCTCACTCCACAAACTGCCTCACACGCTGCGCCTATTTCTTCCATGAATATCTTACGTCTTCCACCCCTGCCATCTGCTCTAGCTCATACCTTCACAGTCTTTTTTCCACTATGCTCTTATACTCTGCCATTTTCTCACTATCTTGCACCTTCTCCACTCTTCTCACAAGAGCTGTTTCATACTGTCTTCCCCTTCGTCTCTTCAACCACTTTCTTTGCATCTTTACCTTTGCCATCACTAAGTGATGTTCCGAGACTCCATTCCCCCACCCTCTCCACACTCTTGCATCCAACACTTGTATTCTCATTCACTCACCCACAAATCACTGCCTTTCGTTCAACAAGTTCACCATCCATCCTCCTCATTACCCTCCATGTATACCTGTGGATCATCTTATGCTGAAAGTAGGTGTTGGCTATTGCCAACTTACAAGCACAGATGTCCACCAAATCACTACCATTCCCATCTACTTCAGCTGGCACACCCCACTTACCAACCACTCCATCCACTCATACATTCCCAACTTTGCCATTCATGTCTCCAATCAAAAGCCCTCTCTCGCTCCTCTCAAATTTGTCCATACATGCTTCTACTCTCGCCCAAAATTCATTTATCACTCTTGCCACTCGGTCCTCTCTCGGAGTATACGCACATACAATCGCCCACGCTTGTACACCTACTTTCATCCTCACCCACATAATCCTTGCACCAACTGTTCCATACTCTCTTATATTCTCCTTCCACTACTTGCTTATCATCAGACATACTCCCTCTCTTGCCCTCTCATTCTCATTAACTCCCTCACATATACCTAAACCATATTCCTATTCTTTCACCCATTCACCTTTCGATTTAGTTTCAGTCAATCCACATATATCGACTCTTGCACCCTCAAGCACCTGAACAATCTCTCTCTCACTTCATCATTTACTCCTCTCACATTCCACGTCCCCACCCTCAGAATGTCCTTTAGTCGTCAAATTATGGTCCGTCCTGGTCCAAGGCGCTTTATTCGCTTGTTTAGTTAGTTCTTTTTACGGGGTGGGCCACTAACCCACCACCAACCCTTTTAGTCGCCTTTGAGATCTAATGCCGCGACCTGAATTGTTTTCGGGTTCTTGGATAATGCCTTTTACTGTAATTTGTTTGCCTATGTGAATTTTAGACTTGTTTTCTTTACGTTTATTCGTTTTTTGTCGTGACTTGGTGTTCCCCCGATTTGAAAATGGAAACTAATTTCTCTACTGTCTTGCAATTACTGGTCCATTGCCCATGGCACCGATGATGCCTTGTGTTTTTGGTTTGTCTTCTTTTATTTTGATACAGCATTCATTCTTTGTGTCCTGGTTTTGCACAATAACATAACATCTGCGAGATGACTTCCCATATTCAGTGGTACTTTTAGCGCAAGATCTGCTCGCACGGCGCGGAAACTTATGTTTTAGATCCATCACGAACAATAAAACTGCGTATGAGTAACCAAGACAGGTTTATAGATTATATATCTTAGTAGGGCTATTTATTTAATTTTTCCTAATAAAATATATCAGATACTCAATACCTTCTTGCCTATCGAAATGACTTTACTTTGGTAAATATGGATATCGCATGATTCGTAATATTGAAAAAGATATCACATGTTTCCTTATAACAGGAAAATATTCCATTTTCAATTTTGATGAGGAGGCTCGAGATTTAAAGATAAAAGTACAGTTTTATCTCTATATTTCCAAGTTGTCTATACATCTCTAATCAAACGATACTCTTTAGGCATAAACCCTTCAATTGCCAGCCTTCTTTACCTGTAAATCGATATCATTCTACATGTTACCTTATTTTGCCTCTGTGGGAAGTATTTTGCCCCAGAACGGTTGCCCTCCTTACTTTTTAAAATAGTCGTCCCTGGTTAAGAGCACAGGAAAACCTGGAGAGCGTTAATAACTATTCAAGCGGTTTTTATAACCCAGAGAGTACTTTCTCTTTAATAATTCTTATTATTAATAAATTAAATGCTACTGCGTTTAACCCATGTGGACAACTATATTGTAAATACATGTACTTACTTGGAAAGTTCCATTTACCTAAACTGCGTCTGCTTGGTAGATGACGTGTCGTGACGATGAAAAGCCCTCATATTTAAGGCAGATGTGGGTTTAACATATTTACATAGATAAATGTTTGGCTTTAATTAAAACTAAGAATAATTAGATTCGCCTTGTATACATCATGATGTAATCAAACTGTAATTAATAAATAAATGGCACTTCTTCAAATCCTATGAGGAAGAAGCTCGCCATGTTATTCAGTCTGCTCCTGACCTGGTTCAAGTAGCACATTGTAAATACGCACCTCAAGGAAGCTTCGTAGCCCAGGCAACAGACCAAAACATGAGGCTCGTCGTCATCTGGTGTCCGACTCATTCTAGCTGAGTAACCTTTACGAATTTGACCAATTCAATGGGGAATTAGCTAAAAGATAGGAAAATAACTAGGTGAGTTGGAGTATCAGTTACACCTAATCCTCCTAAGAGACATGTGAATTTATTTAAGGTCGTGTTAGACTAACACGTCTGCCAAGGAGTGTATAAATAATTTCTGACAGCGTTGTTACTAAGTTATTTATATTCAGAGGTTTAATTTTTTTTACTCAAATATTTCTTGAAGTTTACATACAATTGCTAATATTTCCCAGCAAATTTAGAGCACTTTCATAAATCTTGCATATTTAGTGTTTTCGGCTTCAATTATGCGATTTGTAGGATCAGTATAATAGTTTTGAATCATCCCTATAGCGGATGCTTTTACCGTAACGAAAAATCATTGACCATTTTTTTTTTTGTTATGACCACATATTAAAAAAGCCACAAATGACCCTCTACCTAATGTAAAAATACAATCTCCAAACGAAATTCAGTTTACCTTCAACCTGCATTTTTTGTAGCAAGAAAATTATAAATGATAATTATATATCTCGTTATTGAGGGTGATAGTGGAAAGCTCATCAATATTCTTTTTCACGATATAACAGTTTTGAGAGATTTTACCTAAGGGTATGTGGCTCATGGTATAAAACGAAATTTCATAGTTCAAAAAATATTTTCTAATTATCTAGTTTTATTTCATTAACAGATTTTTTTAAATATAATTCGTCCTCCTTTTTTTAAATTTCTGTCTTCTCCATATATTGTATTCCTCCAAGTTTGGTATGTCATTGGATACCCTTGGTGTTAATTTTTTTTCAGTTAGACATATTATTTGTGGTTCATTTTCCCCGACATAATCATTCATCTCTAGTAATTTAGATACCATTCCATCCACATTTGAGTACATCAACTTTATCATCTTGTTTATATACTTGTCATGACATGGTTTTACTACCTTCCTCCTTTTTATTCCATCCTGTTTGTGTACCACTTTCGTACCTGCAATCCTATTACTTAGTAAAAAAAAAAAAATTCTTTTCTGATCTTCCCTCATTTTTTGTTTTTGCTTCCTCCCTTTCCTCTTTCAGTAATTCCAGTTCCTCTTGTGTTGGGCATCTTTTTATCCATACATTTTTTTAGCTCCTCTTTTTCCATAAGATTATTTGCATTTTTTAGGATCTCTTCCACAGTGTTTACACTCTGGAAAGTCACCTTTAGAGGTCTTGTCTTGCTTTTCTCTTGTTTCCCTAACCTTTACTACAGATTTCCTCTGATACTTCTATTTGCCATCTCCATTTTGTCTCGTGATCTTGTTTTTTACTTCTTCCTCTTCTATACCAGTGATTACTATAGATTTGTTAATATCTACTGAATCTCTGATATTGTTTTGGATTAATCTTTTCACATCCTGTTTAATGATTTTTTCCTCCACCCTTGTTTCTAAGTCTTTCTTTACTTTCACCATTTCAGCATACGTGGTTTCCACATCATTTTTGTAGCTTTGCACAGCTTCATTCACTTGTGTTATCTTCTCCTCAATATCATTGCTTTGGTCTCTAGATTGCTTACTTGCTTAATTGTCTCTGTGTCATTTTGAACTCTTCCATAACACTCTCGTGATTGACTACTGTACTTGCCATTTCACTCATTTTCTTTCTAAGTGTACCCAATTTCACTGTTAGTTGACTGATGGTTGTGTCTTTCTTGTTGGCCTCCCTATTTTTTCTATTTCTTCCTTTTGCAAGTGCATCTGCTTCTTTATTTCGTCAATTTCATTTTTGAAAGCCATTTCTAGTTTGTGTACACGTTCAACCATTCCATTGTGTCTCCACTTCAACCAGTTCTTGGTAGAAATCATATTGCTTTCTACCTGGTTACGGAACAGAGAGAGAGAATGAACACGTGAGAATACTAAAATCACTCCAGTCCCGCAAAGTTCCAGGTTCAAAACAAAAGTTAGGTAAAATTACAAGTTAAAGTTTAATGCAAAAACTAACAACTAAACATTCAGTACTCATAAGGATAATGTAATGGCAAAACAGGTTGCATTTGTGGTTAAATGCAATAGCCTCTATTAACATGAATTGATCAAGAGCAAATTTATCTAAGCCATGATAAATGAGAAAACCGGATAAAGCTCGGTTAAAGCAAGATATATTATTAAAGATACAAAATATTATTAATGGCTGACATCAAAAACTCTACATGAATCACAAAGACCCCACCAGGCCTACGAATCAACGCCTCAGGCTATACAGTACAAGAAAAATGTTAATAACACATACTCAAATTATACAGCAGCTAGATGGTTGGAGACCCTGAGCACTCACAAAAATAACAATACACTATACAGGGGAGGACAGAGATGTGAACAAAATGAGTAGATCTAAGTGGCAACTAATGCAGAGACTGAGCTCATTATATAGGGGGCCGGCAGAGCTTGATACAACTTGTAAGAAGGACGCGCAAATGAAGCCATAGGAGACAAAGAGTTGACAATCCTGCTCTGAACAACAGAAAGAACGACTTTACCATAAGGGGGAGAATGGGGGAGTGAGGTAGAACACTCAAGCCTGGTCATGACCTATGGAAGCCACGATGCGAATCGTGATAAAACATGCAGCATACTTGTAAGTTAGAATTATACAAAGGATGACGAAATCATAGGCTATGTAACAACCTGTATCCCTTTTCTTTTCCAAATTTGCTCTACTAAAGTATGTATCCATTTTGCAATACTAAAAGTACAGAGTATGTACACCCCCCTGGTAGCCGGAGTCGCGGCCAGTGAGCGACCAAGCAATCGAACACCCCACAACTACCGCCCCTCCCCCAACTTTGTGAAAGCTTTGGTGGATAGATGTGGAACAGCTAAAGGTGATGTTATAGTCATGATAATTTTTATACACAATCAGAACCAGTAGGGATAAGAATATAAAAGCATTTAATGTGTAATACTGTGTAGTTATCCACAACATATGAGAAAGGCACGACAATGAAAGAAGACCTACGATGTTTTATGTGAAATTGTCTATATACTTACATACTATAGTATAATGTTACAAATAAGTATAGTATAGTGAACAGCACCTGATGAAAGATATGATGCCGTTTCTCATACATTCTCGCTCCCACTCCCTCTCAGGGTCACTGTCTCCACCAAATGCATCTCGTTCCCTCTGGTAGCCCACTCCCACCCATTGTTAACCAACATAAACAAAGATAATGATGAAAAGTCAGTTATTGATCATATTGATATTATCATACGCCTTTGTATTAAACACCAACAAATCAATAACACAATACTCAGGTATACATGCCAACTATTTCATCCTGATGTAAGGTGTTACATGACAAACGAACAGCAAGTTGGACTATGTGTTACAAGGACATACGTTTGTTTATCGTTAATATGGGTTGTGTAGTTTTGGAAGTCCATTAATTCATATGAACGTGACAATTTAAGCCTTACATTCTAATCACATAAGGTTTATGTTCCTGTCATTACAGGATGAAGGAAATGAATCAGGGATCGGCTCTGACGAACCACAAGCTTTAACGAAAATATACCGACATCTTGGCACAACAGTGACACAATGTCATTATGTATACGACTGACCCACATCCAGTCGTATAAATAATGACATTGTGTCACTGTTGTGACAAGGGGTCGGAATATTTTCGTTCAAACAGGGAGTTTGTGGTTCGTCAGAGCAGATCCCAGATTCTTTTCGTTCATCTAATATTGACAGGAACATAATCCTTCCGTTTTGATAATGTAAGGCTTAAATTGCCTCCCTCATATGAATTAATGGACATTCAAAACCACACAACCTGTGTTAAAGATAGACAACCGAATGTCCTTGTAACACAAGGTTCAACTTGCAATGCGTATGTCACGTAACATCTTACAACAGGAAGAAATGGTTGGCATGTATACCTGAGTATTGTGTTATTTGTTGGTGTTTCATGCAGCTGTGTATGATAAAATATGATCAACACCTGACGGATTATATCATCATTATCTCCGTTTATGTTGGTTAACAATGGGTTGGAGTGGGGGACGATAGAGTATGAGAAGCTTTAGGTGAAGACAGCAGCCCAGATTGAAGGGTGGTGGAGGTGTGGGTGAGAATGTATAGTGGAGGTGGGAGTGAGAATTTATGAGAAAAGACATCATATCTTTCAACAGATACTGTTCACTATACTATACTTATTTGTTACAGTATAATAGAGGACGTAAGTATATACACAATTTCACATACAACATCGTAGGTTTTCTTTCATTTTCGGTCCTTTCTCATATGTTCTGGATAACTACACAGCATTAAACACTAAATGCCTTTATATTCTTATCCCTACTGGTTCTGATTGTGTATAAAAATGATCACGACACACTATAACATCACCACCTTTAGCCGTTCCATATCTATCCACCAAAGCTTTCACAAAGTTGGGGGAGAGGCGGTAGTTGTGGGGTGTTCGATCGCCTGGTCGCTCACTGGCCGTTACTCCGGCTACCAGGGGGGAGAGATTAGTGCTTTCAGGTGTACTTACATTCCCCGTGCTGCTGTAGTCTAAACAAACCTCAGCTGACAGCGCATTCTTTTTTCTTGGTTCTCTTTTCTGTTTGAACAAGTCTTGTTTAAACATTTTTTTTCTTTTAATAATGAAAAATCATTTAGTATAACCTGGTACAGAGCTTGAGTCATACAAAGATACTAATTTAGGTAATGCCACTGGCCGCGTTGGTTCGGTACGGAGCGCCGATGTCGCACGTCTGCCTTGATTGACTCCCTGTGTGTATGTGTGTGTATGCAGTTTATAAGCCCAGATACCCAGGTATGTGAAGTGGAACGGTCACTCTAATAAAAATTACGAATAATGGTATGGTGTTATCTATTTCAACTTGGCACAATGAGAAATACAATTATTGTGAAAAATGTAGAGTAATTCTGTTAAACAAATCGGGGCCCTCTTTCTGGGCACCAAAATGTGAAAAATGTTTAATGTATCCAAGTCGGTATCCCTACCGGGACACCGCTATGCAAGAATTTTCTGGTAAACAACTCGTAGGTCGTTACTCTTCCCTAAAGTTGTTTAAGTAAATCAAACAAGTCTCAGAGTTAGGTGATACGTAAATTAAATTTAACTCACCTACAATACTATTCTTCTATCTTATCTCTTCGCTAATCCCCCCTTGAATTGGCCAATTCGTAAAGGTTACTTAGCTATATGAAGAGGGAGTGATCGTTAACCGATGACGATGAGGCTGCCTGGTATAGTTGCTTGGGGATGCAAGCGTCCTTATGGTGCGTATATACAACCTGCTAACTCCACGAGAGCTAGGAGCAGAGTGCGTGAATGCGGCAAGCCCCAACACTTTCATCGCATTGTGGGTTACCAACTCTTATTTAATTACAGTACTAAATACAGTTAAATTACATCATGATATGTACAGGGTAAATCTAACAAATTAATCTTAGTTCCACTTAAAATAAAGTTAGACCAATTATTCCCTTTAACTATGTAAATATCTTAATTCCACATCTGCCTTAACAGGGAAATCTTTCCCTGCTTGCCACGTCACCTATCGCGCAGACGCAGCTTAGGTCAGTGGAAAATACCACATAATTACATGTATTTACAATGCATAGTTGTCCACGGGGGTTAAATGCAGTAGCATTTAATTTATCAATAACAAGAATTATTAAAGAGAACGTCGTTTCTGGGTTATTAAAACCGCTTAAATAGTTAACAACAGTCTCTCCGTCCTCTGCCTTTAACCAGGGATAAACTATGATAAATTTAGAGAGCGCAACTGCTCTGGGGGAAAATATTTCCCACAGTTTTGGGGCCGGCGGAAAATGATACGTTGTATCATGTAATATGACCCTTAGCCAAGAGTTCCCTCCATAGTTCTCGAGAACCCTGTGCTGCGGCCCTACTAGGTCGCGCCTCTTGACCCGTTTGATCTTTACCATTCTCTGAATCCGGAGTGGCTGCTAACTCAAGGGGTACCAGTTTATCAATAGTTTTTATACTGGTATGTCCCCTGCATTTTATTTTTACGAGTCTCAGCACCCCTTCCGAATCTGGGTGTGTGGAGATCACTTTAGCTAATGGCCACTGGGATCTTGGCTGTTCAGTCTTCACTAAGACCACATCTCCTATGTTAATAACTGATTTGTTGCTGGCAGCTTGAGCTCCATAAAACCTCTCTCGTAGGCTCAAAAGATACTCTTCGCTCCAATGTCTATTCCATGTATCCAGCACCCTTTTCAGGCGTTGATATCCCTCTCGAAGGTGTTGTCCTAAATCATTATTTTCTATGTTAGGATCATCAACTTCTTCCTGGATATCCACACAAGGCATCGGATGGAGCTTCCTGCCATGTAACATGTGAGCCGGTGTTAAGGCCTCTAGCGAGTCGCTAGTGTCATCTTGATAAGTCAGAGGTCTATTATTTATCCTGGCTTCAATTTCAGTTATTACTGTTCTTAAATCTTCTCTCGTGATCTTAGTTCTATGTAATGTTTTCCTGAGGCAGTTCTTGACAATACCAATCATTCTTTCGGTAAATCCATTTTGCCATGGAGCTCTTGGAGCTGTGAACTGCCAAATACAATTTCTGATTCCCAGCGCCGACTTAACCTTCGGGTCATTCATTATGTTCAACAGTATGGGAGCTGCTCCAACGAAATTAGTTCCGTTGTCGCTTATTAACTTGCCAGGACAAGACCTTCTAGCGGCAAATTTGCGAAAAACATTGAGGAATGTCTCTGAGCTTAGGTCCTCCGCTAATTCTAGATGGACTGCCCTTGTGTAGGCACAAGTAAATAAACAAATGTAAACTTTATGGGGAGTTTCCTCACCCGTAACAGTTATAGCCCCTGTGTAGTCCACTCCTGTTATATGGAAGGGCCGACTTATGCTCACCCTTTCCTTCGGTAGGGCTGGTGGTCCAGGGTAGTTAAAAGGTCTCTGCTCATACCTCCTACAAATGATGCAGTTTTTGAGATATTTTTTAATAACCTGTCTACCCTTAGGAATCCAGTACCTTTCCCGAATTTGGGCTAAGGTCTGCGGTACACCTCCATGGAGAGTGGAATCATGGGCTTCCTTTATAATAAGTTGTACAAAGCATCCACTCTTAGGTAATAAAATGGGATGTTTGGTTTGGATGGGCAAGTCAGCCTTTACCAATCGGCCTCGACATCTTATCAGACCTTTTCCGTCTAAGAACAAGCCTAAATTCTTCATCAGCTTATTCCCTTTTCCAATGTCTTGGCCTAAAAGTTTATATATTTCCCCGTAAGAATTTCTTTGTACTCTTTTCAGCCAGTATTCTAGGGTATCTAATTTCTGAAACCCCACCTTCTTATTCAAAAATTCAACAACCAATTTAGTAGTATTTAGAAGTTGTCTTATTGACGAGAATCGGTTGATGTCAATCACTTCTGGCTCAGGTACTACTGGATCCAAGTTCACTACACTAACCTCAGCAATACTGTACTGTTTCTGTTCAGGCCAATCCTTAGTGAGTAACCATTTAGGACCTTTAAACCACAAATTATCTTTGATCAGTCTCCTTACGGTCGAACCTCTCGAGAGCAGATCAGCTGGATTCTGTTTGGAGGACACATGCATGAAATTAAATTTGGAAGACAGCTCTTTAATAGTCTTCACTCTATTACGGACGAAAGGAATTTTACTGTCTTCCTTCCCTATCCAGTAAAGACAAATCTCACTGTCAGTCCATATGTAAATATCCTCAAACTGAGTATCAAGAGTAATGGTTATATACCTGGCCAATTTCGTTCCTACTTCTATGGAAGCCAATTCCATTTGAGGTAGGGTTCTTTCTTTAATTGGCGCAACTCTGGCTTTGGACATTATAATCTTACTATCCTCTCCTGTTGCGCAATAAGCTACTGCTCCATAGGCCCTTTGAGAAGCATCACAAAATATGTGTAAGTGCGACTTCTCATTACTGTTTATTTTCCTGGGAATACATATGCTTGATGTAGTTTCAAACTCCTTTCTAATCTGTTCCCATTGTTCCACATATGTCTCACCTAATTCAGTGTCCCAGTCCAACTTTTCTCGCCAAGCCTCCTGTACTAAACATTTGCCCCTAATAACTATAGGACTGACCAATCCTAATGGGTCAAATAGCTTGGAAACCTGACTTAACAACGACCTCTTTGTGAGAGTGACATCAGAGAACTTAATTGGTTTCAAACTTATTACATCAGCTGTTGTATCCCAGTTAAGACCTAACACATTTTGAATTTTGGGAATGTCAGAATCTGGATAGTCCTCTTGTATTTTATTCCTCAAAAGCGGTGAATTTGTATTCCAGCTCTGTAACGGCAAATTTGCCTTCCCACATTCGGAATTGGCTACTTCATAAGCCTTCAAGACTTCCGATTCTGTATCAGCAACACCTTGCAAATTATCCATATAAAAAGCCTGCCCTATTTCTGGACATTTGGCATTTTCAAAATGATGCTTTAAAGTGTTGCAAAGTAGGAAAGGACTAGCACAAGAGCCAAAGAGCACCGATCGGAAACAGTAAGTTTTCAATGGACTATCCTCATTTTGAGGATCATGAGGCCAGAGGAATTTTGTAAATTTCCTATCCTCATCTCTCAGTCCTATTCTGAGAAAAGCCTTACTAATGTCTGCTGTGTAAGCGTAAGGTTTCTCTCTAAATCTTAGTAACACATTCCCTAACTTCTCTGTTAGTGTAGGTCCAGAGTATAGGCAATCGTTCAAGCTAGCTGATCCCTTGGACGCTTTGCTACTACAGTTGAATACTATCCTTATGGGAGTAGTTACTGAATCCTTGCTTACAGCATGATGTGGTAAGTAATGTCCTTGTTTGTGGTTAACAGGGTATTCTACCTCTTCTATAAATTTACTCATCAATTGATCCCTTATAATATTATCATATAGGGTCAGATGTTCTGGTTTATCTCTCAACTTTCTTAGAAGAGAATTTAACTGAGCTTTAGCTGCTTGGTAATTTGTTGGTAACTCTGAGTGGTTTAGTTTCCATGGTAATCCTACCCAATACTGTCCATCCTTAAATTCCACAGACTGATTATACAGATCCAAAGTTATCTTATCTTCAGGGGTTGGTTCCTCAGAGTGTATTCCTACACTGTCTAGGTCCCACAGTTTGTGTACAGGTTCAATGTTTTCATCCAACAAGTCATTTATCTGAGTAGGTTCTACTTCTGCACCTATTCTAGCTACCATCAATGACTGTGTGGGGGTAACAAACACTGAGTCTACTAGTTTGGCCTCTCCTTTATCTTGTTTTGGAAAAGGCAACTGACCCATAATAAGGTTACCTCCTGGACTCTTGAACAACTGTACCTTATTCCTTTTGAAAGTCCTATGTAAGAATCTTCCACAATAATCAGAACCAATTATCATTTTTATGGGACCCACAGTATCTGATTCAACATTCTGTTTAGCCAACTTTATCCCTGAGCTTTGCAGATGACCAGAGGTTTCCTTCAATCCCTTTATGTATATACTTGTCTCCATAGTATCAAGCACAGCTGCTGTTATACGGCATTTATATCTGCCTAATTGTATTACAGGTCTAACTAAATCAAAGGACTGAGCTTTCCTAGTTGTTAAGAATCCTGTAATGGCTAGATTTACCTTGCCGATAACTGGTAACTTTAATTTCTCCACAATGTCTGCGGAAATGAAAGTTTTCTGAGCACCCGTATCAAACAGGGTACATACCAATTGGTTTCTATTCTCAAACAATACTTTCACATCTGCTATTGGTACTGCAGCTGGCATTACTAATGGAGCATTCCCTTTTGCAATTGTCATATTGACGCTTGCAGGTTTAGGAACCTCAATTTTCATCCTAGGGCATAAAGCACTATGATGATGATCCCTTTTGCATTTAAAGCAAAGATTTAATTTAGTCTTACAGTCCGCGGCAGTATGTTCGGAGTTCATACAGATTATACAACACCCCAGTTCCTGAAGCTTCCTTACTCTAGAAGCATAATCAGGGTAGTGTTGACAAAATACACTGGAATGTTGTTCACCACAAAAGACACAAACTTTCCTGTCTTTTACCATGGAAGGTTTTATTTCCTTAATATCTTCAGCATGTCTATTCCTTATCTTTAATACTTTATCCTCGGCCTTCGTGGAGCTAAGGAAGGTACCTATCTCTTCTTTAGGCACATACTTAGTCTTCTCTGACTTAACCTTCCCAATCAGTTGGTTAGTGGGTTTTTTCTTTACTTCAGTCTTCTGTTTGACCTCAGTAGTGTTTAATGTTCCTTGCAAATGTTTACAGAGTTGCATCAAGCCTTCCTCTATCTCTTCACAGGAGAAATTATCCTTCTGGTACCTACCATACAAAGCATCCTTGGTTTTCGGTGGTAGCTTTAAGGACACAATTCTTGAAAGCACCCAATCTGATGTTTTAATATCTTCGTAAGTACCTAAGGCCCTTAATTTACAACTTATTTCAATTCTAAATTTTTGCAAGGAATCAAAATCGTGCCTAGGCGTGGGTAATTCTATTAGAGCCCGCAATAAATGATTTATAACTTGTTCCCTGTCTTCGTAATTTTGTCTAAGGATGGTCAAAGCCACTTCATAGTTATTTTCTTCTACTGGTAATTCTTTTATCAGTTGATATGGTGTTCCTCTGACCTGTCCTAACAAATAAGTAAGTTTGGTGACTTTAGGGAGATCTGTTCTATCGTGTACCAAATATTTGAACTGATCCCAGAAGGATTTCCAGTTCTGCTCTCCATCAAATTCCGGAAGCGTTATTTGTGGTAACACAGCTCTACTCTGCTGTGCCACAACTTGTGTTTCCGCGGCAGTGTCAGCTAATTCAGACTCTAGTGTCTTTACTACAGTTAAGTATTCTTCTAATTTGTCTTCAAACTTAGTAGTTTCTGACTCTAAGAGTTCCTTATTCTCAGCCTTTACTACAGCCGCTTCTAAAGTTAATTAACTCTCTTCATACTTACTCCATCGATCTTTCAGAATATTTAGGAGACTATTTATTCTCTCCTTGGACAGAGGTATTTGGTCCAACGACTGGTTACAATCATTTATGGCTCTAGTTACCCATCCTGCCTTACTACTAGAAGATCTTTGCAATAAAGAAACAGACATGTTGACGGAGTTCTAATTTAATAATTTAATTATGAATTCCAACCACAATTTTACCTCAACTTAGTAATGATTTGATTATTTTAAATTTTGAAGAGGGTAGGGATTAAGTCCTCATTGTACAAATTATCCCCTCTCCCAATTTCGTAATATTCATTACAGCTCAGCTAATTATTTAGTTTAATTTTGAGGAGTGTAGGGATTAGGTCTATACTTTTAACCTATTCCCCAGGGTTATTAAACCTCAAGGGTTTTATTTCATCCCCACACTCAATTGCCAAAACACCCATATTCCCAGAGCTCAGAATTTATTACCTCAATACTCCATAGGCCCACCCATAGCTTGTACAGCATAGAACTCTCCTTTCTTATGTTCTACATAATTTATAAATTTCTGCAGAACCGCTTCCCTACCATGATGGTTCCAATGTATACCATCAGATTTCAACATTGCTTGGAAGGGCTTGGCATTAAAATGTATGAAATCCCTTCCCTTCCTGGCCCGTTGCAAACTTCGGTTCACAGCTCTGCTAACTAATTTATATGTTCCATAACAAACTGGAGAGCCATATGGCAGGTTCCTTGGCTCGAGGAGGGTTATGGCTACTGAGGATTTACAAGAGCCCTCTATGGCTCCTACCACTGCTAAAATATTCTCCACAACTTCATTGACCTCCACGTCCTCATGGATATCATTTCCTCCAAGGAAAAGGACCGTACGGTCATGCTCCCAGTCTAGTACGGCATTCAGCCTTTCATCTTCAGAGAAAAAGCTTGCCTTTCCTCCCGGAGCCCTATAGACACGTACGTCCACGTCTTCCACTTCAACCGAATGTGGTAGTAAACTATGCCCCACAAAAGCAACTTTAAACACATTCAGCGCCTTGGCACACATCGGTTATCCTCACTCGGTCGGGGCACCAAAAATGTGAAAAATGTAGAGTAATTCTGTTAAACAAATCGGGGCCCTCTTTCTGGGCACCAAAATGTGAAAAATGTTTAATGTATCCAAGTCGGTATCCCTACCGGGACACCGCTATGCAAGAATTTTCTGGTAAACAACTCGTAGGTCGTTACTCTTCCCTAAAGTTGTTTAAGTAAATCAAACAAGTCTCAGAGTTAGGTGATACGTAAATTAAATTTAACTCACCTACAATACTATTCTTCTATCTTATCTCTTCGCTAATCCCCCCTTGAATTGGCCAATTCGTAAAGGTTACTTAGCTATATGAAGAGGGAGTGATCGTTAACCGATGACGATGAGGCTGCCTGGTATAGTTGCTTGGGGATGCAAGCGTCCTTATGGTGCGTATATACAACCTGCTAACTCCACGAGAGCTAGGAGCAGAGTGCGTGAATGCGGCAAGCCCCAACACTTTCATCGCATTGTGGGTTACCAACTCTTATTTAATTACAGTACTAAATACAGTTAAATTACATCATGATATGTACAGGGTAAATCTAACAAATTAATCTTAGTTCCACTTAAAATAAAGTTAGACCAATTATTCCCTTTAACTATGTAAATATCTTAATTCCACATCTGCCTTAACAGGGAAATCTTTCCCTGCTTGCCACGTCACCTATCGCGCAGACGCAGCTTAGGTCAGTGGAAAATACCACATAATTACATGTATTTACAATGCATAGTTGTCCACGGGGGTTAAATGCAGTAGCATTCAATTTATCAATAACAAGAATTATTAAAGAGAACGTCGTTTCTGGGTTATTAAAACCGCTTAAATAGTTAACAACAGTCTCTCCGTCCTCTGCCTTTAACCAGGGATAAACTATGATAAATTTAGAGAGCGCAACTGCTCTGGGGGAAAATATTTCCCACAATTATTAAAAAAAAAAAAAAATTAGCTTTCCATACATCTGACCTAAGGCTGCGTTCACACCAAGCGATTCGATTCGATTCAATTCATGGAGAATCATTTGATTCGATTCATTTTGAATCAGCGCCGTTCATACCGACAGAATCAATGTTGTCAGAATCAACAGGGAGTAGTGCAAAGGCTGACTTGAACGAGGATGGACGTAGACGCTCTTGCTGAAATAGAGGTGTTGCTGTGGCTGAGGCGGCGTAGGCGTAGGCGTCCAAGAAGAATATGACCTGATTTTGGGAGTTTCGGACACTTGTTCCCAGATTTGATAAACAATTCAGACAAGTTTTATGATTATTTTAGGATGACCACTGAACAGTTTAAAATGCTAGTGGAGTTGACTGCACCCAACATAAGAAAACAGAATACTAATTACCGACGTGCAGTTGGAGTTGAAGAAAGGATTGCCATTTACCTTAGGTAAGAAGTGAACTGTTAAAAAGTCTGAAAGTTGGGAGAAGTAGTGTTTCATGCAGTATAAAAGACATCTTTTATTTCTGGTTATGAGTACAGAATACATTAAGGAAACATATCTTTTATTTCTGGTTGTGCATAGAGTAAAAATAAGTATAAATTCTTTGTTTCTGGTTGTGAATATATTAAGAAAATAGACATCCTTTATTTATGGCTGTGAATACAGTAAAAAAATAGACATCCTTCATTTATGACTGAATAGAGTAAAAAAACAGACATAATATGTTTATCGTTGTGAATGCACCAAAATCATTGTCCCACTTTTTAGCATCATAAATAGCACGTCGCTCTCTCACTAAATTTATCAGGACGTCCGGTAGCATGGTGCTCACTCCTCCACTGAATCGCCGTGACTGATGAAAAAATGGACCCTCGCGCATCAGTGATTCTGAATCGCCTTGAATCGCCATGATTTGAATTGAATTGATTCGCTTGGTGTGAACAGTTCCTATAGGAATTAACATGTCGCAACAAGACGAATCATGAATCGATATGATTCTCCATGAATTGAATCGAATCGAATCGCTTGGTGTGAACGCAGCCTTAGTGTGTGTGATAAATGTTGCCTGCACACGAAGGAGAGGTGACGGTATAACTGACTGCTGATCAGGCCTGAGGTTGGGGGAGGGGAGGGTTGAGAGGCGGGGAAGACTTAAGACAAGGAACGAGAAGGGGGAGAGGGGGAGAGAAACAAAGAGAGTTATATAAATTTAAAAAGAAAGTGGGAAAAATTCAGAGAGAGAGAGAGAGAGAGAGGGAGGGAGAGCGACAGCTGTGGGAAGTGAAAATGTAAGCACTGGAACCCAGTATTGTCCAGCGGACGACACTGGATTACAATGATGGTGAATATTTTCAATTTGAGGATGCAGTTCAATATGGTATTTTATTATAAAAATATAGTCCAAATATTGGCCGTTGAAAGCGTGTGACGACAGTTTAGTCATGTTTATAGGACATGAAAAAATTTGCGTCTAATCAGTAACTGGCAGCTGGAGGTGGAGGGTGGGGGAGTTGGAGACAGAAGGCGGGGTAGACTTGTTCGCGGTTTCCCCCTTCCCTCTATCCAGGGTAGAGGGGGGAAGGAAGGGGTAACCCCTGAGCAGAAATTAGTACGCGTGACTGTACCTTTAATTAGTAAAGCCATGGCTAGGATGAATTTAAAAAAAAAAAAAAACAATAGTCACATGGGAAATTAAAAATCCAGTTAATCTAAACACGGCAGACGCAACAGTTCCGGTCGATGCTACGGCAGCTTCACTTTTTAAGGCATATCATGAACAATAAAACTGCGTATAAGAGCCAAATAATGTTTAAAAATTGTATATCTGACTATGTATTTACTTTTGCCTTTTGGAATGATTTTTACGTTGGTAAATATGGATGACTATAATACACGAAGTGCTATGTGTGGTTTTTTTTTTTTTAATTGATCATGAGGCTCGATACAATTTTAATGCCCTAATTTTAAAGATTAAAACAAAAAAAATCTCCGTTTTGTCTCTAAATTTCCAAGCTGTTCGAACGTTTCTAATCAATCGAAACATAAACCCCCCAAACACCAACCATTACCTGTGAATCGATTTCATTATATCCAGTACCTCATTGTTTTTTTTTTTTTTTTCAGACGGAATTTTCTCACCCTCAGAAATGATTTATGAAATTATTTTCAACTGGGAATCTTTTCCAACTAATTTAGAGTACATATGTGGAAGCTGCATATTGAGTGTTTTTACCCTCAATTACGCTGTTTTAATAGTCTCTCAAGTATAAGAGTTTTGAATTATTCCTAAAGATGATGCGTTTACCTTTACCCCCCCCCCAAAAAAAAAAAAATCCTGAAAATCAAAAAGTCACATATGACCGTTTTTAACACAGAAATCCAAACAATCTCCAGGCTACATTAATATAGTTCAATGTTCAATCTGTATTTTTTGTAGCTCTCATGTCAAGGAGATGATAAACAAAGTTATAAGTGGTAGCTAATTATTTATCTCGTAATTCCGTTAGTGTTTATGCTCTCATAAATTTTTACCTGTCATCAATATTCCGTCTCATGGTTCGTTAGTTGTGAGAGATTTTACCTAAGGAAGTGTGGTATGCGGTGTAATCCGAAACTTCATAATGTGCAAGTATTTTGTTCTTTTTTACACTGAGTCAGGAGGCTCAATGTTATTTTAAAGCACAGTTGCGAGCAGATGACTCGAGGCCACCTAGTCCACCAAGATGTTGGTGTTTTATCTGGCAACAATGGTAGCTGTGAACTTGACCGAGATTCAGTCAGCTGTTCGGGCGAAACAAACCCAGTGATAATTTGTCAATGTGCAGTTCTAACTGGTCTCCAATCAATACAATGCAAGTAAACTTATTATACTGATAATGATTAATGTGTCATACACGTGGCAGATATATTTATAACCATAGTCTTACAACACTGGCATCCAAATAGTGGTGCGTTCATTCCTGGGAGACACACGGGTATCGGTAGTGATTTACTTTGTTCGACTATCGTCGTGAACCAAACAACCTTTACCAGTTTTCAAGAGATATGCCGTAGGGTTATCGGCTTCCTCGGAACCTAGCGTTATAACAAAAAACACCGTCATGCCAGTCATCCCTCACCGTTAACGTCACTTTCGTCGACCTCTGACTCCAAAGCAGGTGGGACAGTTAAAGATTCACACCACGGTAGGCGGAGCAAGGGGAGGGGGGTGTGGGAGATATATTGAGGGTGGTGGGTGAGGGAGGGCGGGATGAGATGGGACGTGTGATGGGAGGGGGGTGAGAGGGCAAGTGGTTGGCTGTGGTATTTAACGTATATGAGATCAGAGGTTGTAATAGGTTTGTTTTGACAGAAAAAACCGTTTCTTTAATATTCGAGTGATAAATTCGAACGATCACTATATATGTTAATCATCATGAACGAGTATTTTTTTTTTTTATCGAGGCGAAGATGCACTTGAGATTGTTGATTATTGGCTGAATGCAACATTACTTCATAATCTAGCATTATTAACTGACAACAAATATCTGAGAGGGAAATTTGGGTTAGTAAATATTTTTTGGACGTTGCATTCAGCCAATCATCATCAACCTGTCAAGTGCATCTTCGCCTCAATAAAAAAAAAAACGGAGTATAGTTCCACCCCCATGCGTCACAGACACAACAGTTCCTTTCGATGATCTAGCAGCTTGACTATTTTAGTCTAGTCAAGAGAACTTTTATTTTTAATCATGTTTCAGAATGGCAATTCTTTAGTACACGATTGTGCCGGGAGGTGGCTGGTGATAGACATTACCCTCTTCACGAATCTGATTATTTAAACCCTCAGATTCTGAGTTTTGGAAATAATTGAGATTGTTTCGCAATCAATTTTGAGAACATTTGGGGAAGTTGCATATTTAGTGATTTTGGCAAAAAAAAAAAAAAAAGGTTTAAACATCCATCATTCAAGTAAAATGTTTTTCAACAGCCCCCAAGCCGGATGGTACCAGCCGTAACTAGATCATATTTGGCAGTACCTCTTATCCGTGAAGAAAGTCAATGATTTAAAAAAGTAAAAAAGAAAAAAAAAACAAGCCTGTCGACTTATCTGAAATGAAAAATCCAGTTAATCTCAACACGACAGACGGAACAGTGCAGGCCGACGCTCTTATAGCTCAATTTCTTTTGACTGCTTTCGAAAAATAAATCGTTTTTCTCAGTAGGCTATGTATTTTTTTTTTCTTAGTAAAATATATCTGATACTAAATACCTAATCAGTTTTATTGTAAACGATTTATTGCCTCGGAATGATTTTCTTTGTAAATATTGATAATATCACATATTTCTTTATAATAGGAAAATATTCCATTTTTTAAATTTGATCATGAGGCTCGCGATGCCCCTTTAATGCCCTATTTTTACAGATAACACTAGAGACAGTTTCATCTATAAATTTCCAAGTTGTTTTATTATCAGACGATAGTTTTTAGTCACAAATCCCTTACTTGCCAGCCTTTTTTACCTGTAAATCAGTATTATCCTATATGTTTCATCATATGCCACTATTAATTTTTCTTATTTTCCGAGGCTTAATATTTTTTTACCCTCGGAAATGTTTTGTGAATTTTACATACAAGTAGTTCGCAGCAACATGCAATCACATTCGTGAAACTTGCATATTTCGTGTTTTCGGCCTTAATTATCGATTTGTAGAATCACAGTATAATAGTTTTGAATCATCCATAAAGCGGATGCTTTTACAGTAACGAAAAATCCAAGACCAATTTTTTTTTTTTTCGAAGTTTCCACCACATATTAAAAACGACACAAATGACCCTCTACCTAATGTAAAAATACAAACAATCTCCGAACGATTACATTTACCATCATCCTGCATTTTTGGTAGGTGTCTTGCACTCTGTCTACGGAGATGAAGAAAATTATACATGGTAATTTATTATATATCTTTACTTTTTAAGTGATAGTGGAAGGCTCAATTTTTTTTCACGATATAACAATTTTGAGATTTTTCCTAAGGAAATATTGCTTATGGTGTAAGGCGAACCTTCATAATGTGCACTTTTTTTTTTTTTTAATTCATTCTCGAGGCTTAATATATTTTTAAAGTTCTGCAGATAAAAAAGAGTACTAATCCGACATTCCTCGTCCTTTTCGGTGAGCACCACATCAATTGAATTTTATTATTCTTAAACCCTCAGATGCCAGCTCTCTTTTCGTGTCAATCGGTTTCTTGTTTTAGGTTTCCTACGTGATTTTCCCACAATGGGATATAACTTCCGAGTTTTGGTTATAATTGGAAGTGTTTCGCAATCAATTTTGAGTACATTTGAGAAAGCCTCATATTTAGTGATTTCAACTGAAAAGTAGTAAATACAATCATCACAAATAAAAAATCTTGACCTATCCCCAAAGCGGGTACTATCAGCCGTAACAGGCTCAGAATTGGTCCAAGTCACGGCTAAGATGAATTAAATAAAAAAGGAAAGGTCAGTGGACTCATAGGTAATTAAAATCCAGTTCATCTCAACACGAGAAAAAAAACATTTCCCGTTGATGGTACAGTCGTCAGCACAAATTCGCTGCAAGCCTGCTCGTGTGATGTGGGTCGTTTTGTCTGGCGACAGTGTATGGGAACTAGTTGCCACAGAGGCTTTTAAACGCCTTAAAAATATGTTTGTAACAATTAGCACTAAAAATAGCCTAGAATGAAATAGTCTTTACATCTGATTAGCATAAAAATGTGCAAAAGACAGAAAAATGTCGAATGAAACCCGCTCTCTCCCCCATACCCCCCAACAAGACGATCCTCCCCAGCCAACTTCTCACCACACCTCACCCCCTGCTCTCCTTCTCCACTCCCCTCTATCCTTACCCTGCTTACCTCATTATTTTTTATTCACCGCGCTAACCTACGTAATTAACCGCACTCTTCTCTATTTCTCGTCATTTCCTGCAACCTTTTTGTTTCCCTACATTCGTGAGCTTCTTGCCATGCCAGTCTTTTCATTCATTCTTTACTCCAAACATGATGCAGTAGTTCGAAACAATATTGGTTCTGATACTGCTTCATGAATCAGTGAACAGTATGAGGAGAATGAGAACATTTTCCTAGGGAAGAGAGAGGGCGAGAAGTAGGAGGAATTGGCACAAATGTTTTAATTACGCCTACTGAAATAATAGCCACCGACTGCCAGGCTCACTCAAACAAACACCAGTAAGGAATACATCACAAGAACAAGGCCTCAATGCTCCTATATCTCCTGGCTGCTGATGGTGACAAAGGGTGGAGAAAAGAAAGACAACTGGAATAAAAGAAGTGGGAAATACGGGGAGGGTGAGAATGGGACCCGAACAGGAAGGGATATTGATAATTAGCCTTGGATAGAGTTGGCGGTACTGCGAGCAACTGGCAATAGGGTAGACTGGGTTTAGTAAACAGTCGAGAGAATTGCGATGCGCCAGTGGAGTTAGTGCCGTTGATAAACGAATGAAGGTAGAGAGGATGAGAAGAGGAGTCAGTGGAGAGGCAAGAAAGTGAGTGGGGGTAGGAGGGAGAGGGAACGGTGGGGGGTACACCCGAAAGCACTAATCTCTCCCCCCTGGTAGCCGGAGTCACGGCCAGTGAGCGACCAGGCGATCGAACACCCCACAACTACCGCCTCTCCCCCAGCTTTGTGAAAGCTTTGGTGGATAGATATGGAACGGCTTAAGGTGGTGATGTTATAGTGTGTCGTGATCGTTTTTATGCACAATCAGAACCAGTAGGGATAAAAATATAAAGGCATTTAGTGTGTAATACTGTGTAGTTATCCAGAACATATGAGAAAGGACCGAAAATGAAAGAAGACCTACGATGTTGTATGTGAAATTGTCTATATACTTGTCCTCTATTATACTGTAACAAATAAGTATAGTATAGTGAACAGTATCTATTGAAAGAGATGATGCCTTTCTCATAAATTCTCACTCCCACCTCCACTATACATTCTCACTCCCAACTCCACCACCCTTCAATCTGGGCTGCTGTCTCCACCTATAGCCTCTCTTACCCTATCGTCCCCCACTCCAACCCATTGTTAACCAACATAAACGGAGATAATGATAATATAATCCGTCAGGTGTTGATCATATTTTATCATACACCTCTGCATGAAACACCAACAAATAAATAACACAATACTCCGGTATACCTGCCAACCATTTCTTCCTGTTGTAAGATGTTACGTGACATACGCATTGCAAGTTGAACCTTGTGTTACAAGGACATATGTTAACACAGGTTGTGTGGTTTTGGACGTCCATTAATTCATATGAGGGAGGCAATTTAAGCCTTACATTATCAAAACGGAAGGATTATGTTCCTGTCATTATTAGATGAACGAAAAGAATCAGGGATCGGCTCTGACGAACCACAAACTCCCTCTTTGAACGAAAATATTCCGACCCCTTGTCACAACAGTGACACAATGTCATTATTTATACGACTGGATGTGGGTCAGTCGTATACATAATAACATTGTGTCACTGTTGTGCCAAGATGTCGGTATATTTTCGTTAAAGCAGAGAGCTTGTGGTTCGTCAGAGCCCATCCCTGATTCATTTCCTTCATCCAGTAATGACAGGAACATAAACCTTACGTGATTAGAATGTAAGGCTTAAATTGTCACGTTCATATGAATTAATGGGGTTCCAAAATTACACAACCCGTATTAACGATAAACAAACGTATGTCCTTGTAACACATGGTCCAACTTGCAGTTCGTTTGTCATGTAACACCTTACATCAGGATGAAATAGTTGTCATGTATACCGGAGTATTGTATGTTATTGATTTGTTGGTGTTTAATACAAAGGCGTATGATAGTATCAATATGATCATTAACTGACTTTTCATCATTATTGTTTATGTTGGTTAACAATGGGTGGGAGTGGGCTACCAGAGGGAACGAGAGACATTTGGTGGAAACAGCAACCCTGAGAGAAGAATGGTGGGAGTGGGAGCGAGAATGTATGAGAAACGGCATCATATCTTTCATCAGGTGCTGTTCACTATACTATACTTATTTGTAACATTATACTATTGTATGTAAGTATATAGACAATTTCACATAAAACATCGTAGGTCTTCTTTCATTGTCGTGCCTTTCTCATATGTTGTGGATAACTGCACAGTATTACACATTAAATGCCTTTATATTCTTATCCCTAAAGGTTCTGAGTGTATAAAAATTATCATGACTATAACATCACCACCTTTAGCCGTTCTACATCTATCCACCAAAGCTTTCACGAAGTTGGGGGAGGGGCGGTAGTTGTGGGGTGTTCGATCGCTTGGTCGCTCACTGGCCGCGACTCCGGCTACCAGGGGGGAGAGACTAGTGCTTTCGGGTGTACATAAGGAGGAGTAACGGGGAGAGAGGGGAAGGGCGCATAGACACGGTTATAATGAGGAATACCGGAGTATTACGCTCATTCGTCATTCCATAACATTCTTCTGTCAGCTCTTGCACTTTTTTATACTAATCAAATACGGTATACAGAATATTGTACTCTTGGCAGTCACTAGTACCACTTTTTAAAAACACGTTTTAAAGTATATAAAAGTCTGTGTGGCAACTAGTCCCCTTACACTGTTGCCAGACAAAAGGGCTCACACTACACGAGTAGACCTGCAGCGAATTTATGCTGACGACTGTACGGCAGATTAATCTTTTTAGACCTATCATGGACAATAAAACTGTGTAATGTCTAAAAAATGTTTATCAGAACGGTTAAGTATTTAGTTTTTACAAAAAACATCCGATAATCAATACATGAACAATTTTCTTGAAAACGATTTTCAGCCTTTCTGGGTAACTTTACCTTTGTAAATGTTACTAACGATATCACATTAACCGTCACAATCGGAAAATATTCCATTTTTAAAATTTGATCAGGAGTCTAAGATGCCATTTTAGGACTTGTTTTTAAGATATAGTACCAGTTACATCTGTAAATAGCCAAGGTGTTTGCACGTCTCTAGTCAAAGGAAACTCCTGGGCATAAATTCAATGCCCCCAGAAATGTTTTCTGAATTTTAGATACGACTGGGAGTGTTTCACAACTAATGTAGAATACATTTTTGGAAGCTGAAAATTTTAGTGTTTTTACACTTAATTATGCGAATTTTAGACAACTCAAGTATTATAGTTTTTAAATTTTCCTAAAGCTGATACCTTCACCGTAACCAAGAATCGGCCATTGTTTTTTCCGAAAATGAAAAAAGTCGTAAATGACCCTCTTTTAAAATAAAAATTCAAACAATCTGCAGACGACATTAATAGTTTATTGTTTTATCAACCTTCATTTTTTGTAGCTCTCATATCTGAGATTAATAATGTTATAAATGGTAGTTGATTATATATATCGGTATTAGGTGAGTGTTTACGCTTTCTCGTATAAATTTTTAGGTGAGAAACAAAAGCTCAGCAATATTCCTTCTCACAAGTTTTCAGAGCTTTAAGCGATTTCACCCATGGAAATATGGCTTATTTTGCAACTCGAACCATCATAATGTGTGAATATCCAGGAGGCTGGATGTAATTTTAAAATGATTCCACTGGAGATAAAAAAGAATGATTATTCGAAATTTCACGCCTGACTCGGTGACTTAAACATCATTTTAATCTTATTTTTCTTAAATCCTAAGATGCCAGGTCCCTTTTCGTTTTAATTAATTTCGTTATATGTTTCCTGTCATTTATTAACCCTCTGAAACTTACTGAGTTTGGGAAATAATTGGGAGTGTTTTACAATCAAATCTGAGTACATTTATGAAAGTTGCATATTTGAATATTTCGCCCAAAATTAAGGTTATACAACCATCATCAGGGTATAATAGTTTTGAAATACACCTAAACCCGGGGCTATCAGTCATAAGTAGATTACGATATTCCTCAAATACACTGCGTAATTGTTCATAATGGGTATAAAAGAAATCAGGTTGCAGGAGCGTCGACATAAACCTTGGTGACTGCCGTGTTGCGATTAGCTGGATTTCTAATTTATCAGGAGTCATTTTTTTTTTTCTTTTATTCATCTTCACGGATATAAGGTAGTGCCTTTTGTTAGGTAGTGAGGGCTGATAGCATCCGCTTTGTTTGTATTTGAAATTTATTTTCCTGGAGTTATGGCGCTTAAATTTACTTTTGATCGCGATCGATAAATATGCAATTTCCACAAATGTATTAAAAACTGATTGCCACTCTTAATTATTTACAATACTCGGAAGATATTTCTGAGGGTGAAAAAAAATCACATATAGGAAGCATATAAAAAGAAATCGTTTGACACGTAGAGCTGACACATGATACCGGCAAACTTAAAATATATATTTTTGCCTGCAGTAGTAGCGCTTTATAATTCCATTGGGCCTCCTGACAATATATATATATATATATATATATATAAATATATATATATATATATATATATATATATATAAAGCACATAGTGATGGTTTGAGTTAACACTATATGCGACATTTCCTTAGGTACAAACTCTCAAAACTGATACCTCGTGAGAGGGAGAATTAATGACTAACCTAAAATTTTTTACGAGAATATAAAAAGTGTAATACTGAGAAATATAAATAACATATTGTATTCATCTCCGTAGACATAACAGATATACAAATGCATGTTACGGAACGCTAAATGAACTGTATCAATGTCGTCTGGAGGTTGTTTTGGTTTTTAAGTTTCATTTTCTGATAGAAAAAATGTTTCATGATTAGGATTTGTTGAAAACTATAATACTTGAGTGATCCAAAAAACCACGTAATTGATGGTGAAAACACTAAATATGCAGCTTCAACAAATGTACTCAAAATTAGTTGGGAAACACCCAGTTAAATCTATAATTCAGAAAACATTCCAGAGGGTGAGAACTATTTTTAGACAAAAACTAAATATGTTAATGCGTGTGATGGAATTAATTCACAGGTAAAGAAGGTCTGGATTTGGGGGATTTATTCCCAAAGACTTTCTTTCGATTAGAGACGTGTAAATTACTTAAAAATTTGGAGTAAAACATAAAAATTTTTTCTGTAAACCTAGGGCATTAAAATGGCATCTTGAACCTCGATTAAATTTTTATAATGGAATATTATCACAGTTTGACGGTTCGTGTAATACCATCATCCATATTTACAAATGTAATATCACTCTGAAAGTCAATAAATTGTTTACAAGAAAATTGTTCGTCAATTATCGGAGACATATTATGAGCAAAAACAATTTTTAAACATAACATGGTTCCTCTTGCACACAGTTTTATTGTTCATGATTAGACTGAGAGACTGAAGCTGCCGAAGCATCGACCGGATCTATTGTGTCGTGCTTTAAGATTAACTAGATTTTTAATTTTTTTTTTTTTAATTCATAATCCGTGATTTCATGGACAAAGGGAACTACCGATTGCAATCTACTTAACCCTGATAGCACCCACTTTGGGTGTAGCTGATACCTATTTTACTGGATTGACGGCTGTATAACCTTATTTTTGGAGAAATACCTAAACAGAATATGTTGCTGAGGGTGAAAAAATCAGATTTTGGAAACATATAACAAGAAATCAGTAGACAGGAAATGATAGCTGGCATCTGAAGGCCTAAGAAAAATAATATTCAATTGGTGTTGGGGTACGTAAAACATGCTTGAAATTTCGAATAAACATTTTGTTTTATCTCCATTAGAATCATTTTTAAATTACATTGAGCATTCTGACTGGATATATTAAACAGAATATTTGCACATTATGAAGGTTCGTGTTACACAGTAAGCCACATTTCCTTATGTAAAATCTCTCAGAACGATGGTACCTCGTGCGAAGGAATACTTCTTTGCTTTTTACTCACCGAAAAATTTATAGAGGTATAAACACTATCGCAAAACCAAGATATATAAATACCATTTGAAACATTATCATCACCATATTCATGAGATACAAAAAAATGCAGGTTTATAGCCCTCTAAACTATATGAAAGTCATCTGATGATTGTTTGGATTTCTACGTAAAAACAGATCATTTGTGACAAAAAAAAAAAAAATCGTTAAAGAATCTGCTTTGGGAATAATTTACGACTATTTTACTTGAATAAAAGTGGTTTCACTGCAGATAAGTAACAATATTCAATCGGTGTCTCGCTTCCTTAGGCGATCTCCACATTAATTCAAATTCTTCAGTCAATCGATTTTTGTTGTATGTCCCATGAATCTGATTTCTTAAACCCTGTGATATATATTCTTAGTTTTGAAATAACATTGTTTCGCAATCAATTTTGAGTTCATTTGTGGAAGTTGCATATTTTGTGATATCGGCTAAAAAAAGGTTTAGCTAGCCATCACCAGTAAAACGGGTTTCAGCAACCCCCAAACCGGATAAAACCAGCCTTAACTAGTTCACATTTGGCACTACCTTTTATCCGTGATGTAATGGCTTAATGACTAAAAAACAAAAAACAAAAAAATTAAAGGGCCGACTTATATGAAATTAAAAATCCAGTTAATTTCAACACAGACGGAACAGTTCAGGCCGACGCTCCTGTAGCTCTGTTTTTTTAGATCCACCACGAAGAGCAAATCGCACATCTTAGTAAGGCTGTATTTTTTTTTTTTTTCTTAGTGAAATATATCTGATACTCATCAGCTAATCAATTTTTTTTCTAAACGATTTATTGCCACGGAATGATCTTACCTTGGTAAATATTGGTAATGATATCACATGTTTCGTTATAACGGGAAAATATTTCGTTTTCTCAAATTTCATTAGGCGGGCCCGAGATGCCACTTTAAAGGCCGATTTTTACAGATAAAGGTAGTGACAGTTTTATCTTAAATTTCGAAGTTATTTATCTCCTATCAATCGCCAGCCTTCTTTACCTGTAAATCAATATCATCCTACCTGTTACCTCATATAGCCCTGTTACTATTTTTTAAAAAACACATCCAAGCGTAATGATCGGGAGTGTTTTCTGAATTTTACATACAATTTCTAGTGTTTCGTGGCAACACAGATTCACATTGGTGAAACTTGAATATTTAGTGTTTTCGGCCTCAATTATGTGATTTATCGGATCACTCAGTATAATAGCTTTGAATCACCCCTAAAGCTGATGTTTTTAGTCAATTTTTTTTTTTTTTTAAATTACGACCACATTAAGAACGTCACAAATGACCCCCTACCTAATGTAAAAATTCAATCTCCGCAAGAATAAGAGAGTTAAATCAATTTACATTCAACATGCATGTTTCGTAGCTGTCATGCACTATATGTCGACTGAGATGAAGAAAATTATAAATGATAATTAATTATATATCTTGTTATTTATCGCAAAAATTTTTGTGATAGTGGAAAGTTCATCAATATTCTTTCTCACGATATAACAGTTTTGAGAGATTTTACCTAAGGAAATTTGGCACGAAGATTCACAATGTGCAATTATTATTTTTTTTTTCAAATTCATTCACGACAATATAATTTTCAAGTTCTATTGCAGATAAAAAAGAATACTAATCCGAAATTACTCTTCCTTTTAGGTGAGCACCACATCAATTGAATCATTGTTCTTAAACTCTCAGATGCCAGCTCTCTTTTCGTGTCAATCCATTTCTTGTGTTATGTTTCCTGTATATTATTTTCCCACCCTCGGAAATACCTTGCGAGTTTTGATTATAATTTGGCTTTTCCCAATCAATTTTGAGTACATTTGAGAAAGCTTCAAATTTAGCGATTTCAGCCAAAAAAAAAGTATATAACCACTGAAATAATATATTATTGAACTAACCCAAAAGCGGTTGCTATCGGCAGTATTTAGCTCGGAATTGGTCCAAGTCACGGCTAAGATGATTTAAAGAAATAGGGAAGGGTCAGTGGACTAATCGGTAATTAAAATCCAGTTTTCTAAACACGACAAACACAACAGTTCCCGTCGATGCTACGGCAGTTTAACCTTTGAAGACATCATGAACAATAAAACTACGTATAAGGAAAACCAAGTAATGTCGAAAAATTGTATATTTCAATGGTTGAGAATTTAGTTTATACTAAAAAATTACATCCGATAATGAAGACCTAAACAATTTTCTTGAAAACGATTTACTGCCTTTCTTGGTAATTTTACCTTGGTAAATATTAGTAATATCACACGAACCGCCACAATGGGATAATATTTCGTTTTTAAATTTTGATCAAGAAGCTAAGATACCATTTTAAGGAATTAATTTTTCAGATAAATATATTATCCTTTTGATCTTTAAATTGAAAAGTTGTTTGCACGTCTCTGGTCAAAGGAAATTCTTGGAGCATAAATTCAAATTCGAACCCTCTTTATTTGACTCGATCTCATCTTGTGCATTACCTCATTTTGGTTGCCACTTTTTTTTTTTTTCCAGAAGTAATTTTCTCAGAGAAATGTCTTCTGAATATTAGATACGACTGAGGGTTTCTTAACTAAAGTGGAGTACATTTTTGGAAGTGGCATATTTAGTGTTTTCACCTTTAATTATGCGAATTTTAGAACACTCAAGCATCATAGTTTTAAAATTTTCTTAAAGCTGATACCTTCACCATAGCCAAGAAACGACCATTGTTTTATTCTGGAAATGATAAATGTCTCAAAAGACCCTGTTTTTATAGTAAAAATTCAAACAATCTCCAGACGACAAATACAGCTTATTCAGTGTTTTATCAACTTGCATTTTTTTTGTGGCTGTCATGTCTGAGGAGATAACAAAATTATAATTGGTAGTTACATATAAATTTTTAGGTGAGATAAAAGCTTAGCAATATTCCTTCTCACAAGGCTTAACAGTTTTGAGAGATTACACCCATGGAAATATGGCTTGTGGTGTAACACGAACCTTCATAATGTGTGAATATCCTATTTTTTTACATTCAGGGATATAAAAAAAGAATGATCAAAATTTCATGCATGTCTCCGTGACCACGACATCAATTGAATATTATTTTTCTTAAGCGATTAGATGGCAGGTCCCTTTTCGTGTTGATTTTTTTTTTTTTTCTTTTTTTACCCTCTGAAAGACCTTCTGTGTTTTGGAAATAATTGGCAGTGTTTTGACAAGTCTGAGTACATTATTGAAAGTGTCATATTTCGCCTAAAAATAATGTTATACATCCATCACTAGAGTATAATAGTTTTGAAATACACCTAAACCGGGTGCTATAAGTCATGTGTAGATAACGATGTTCCGCAATTACGCAGCTTCTTGATAATGGGTAAAAAAAAAAATCAGATTGCAGTAGGATCCATATGAATTTTTTTGTCTGGCGCCTTGCGATTCGCTGGATTTCTAATTTCTCATGAGTAAATTCTTTTTTTTCATTATTTATCAGCCCTTACTTCACGGATAGATGGTAGTGCCTTTTATTAACTAGTGACGGCCGAGTAGTTAAAAAGTATTTTACTGGAGTTATGGCTTCTTAAACTTACTTTTCGTCGAAATCGATAAATACGCAATTTCCACAAATGTCTTCGTTTGATTGCCACTTATTTACAATACTCGGAAGACATTTCTGAGGGTGAAAAAAAAGAAAAAAAGAAATCCATTGACATGTAAAGAGAGCTGACACATGAGGTGTTTAACAATAAATTTGATTTTATTTGATGGTGAACCAGACAACCTTGAAGCTTCATATAAATATTTCTCTTTGCAGAAGCACTATATGATTTCATTGAGCCTTCTGACAATTGAAAAAAAAAAAAAAAAAAGCCTTTCTTGATGGTTCGGGTTACACCATATACCACATTTCCTTATGTACAGTCACTCATAAAAGAAAAGACCCCCCCCCCCGGCCTTAGGAGCAATATAACTCGGGGTATTTGACGTCAGCCATATGGGGGGATGAGGAGGGGTGTTTGAGAGGAGGGCAGATTTAATCTGCACGAAACTGCTTCAATCAACATTTCGAGCCAAACATACTTTATATCATTGTTATGTTGTCCTTCAAACAAAATTAACTTTATGCTACAAGAACAAAGAACTTTCAGGTGATAACACAATCCCATACCCGAACGTTTATGCATTAATGTCGCACATGATGCAAATAAAGCCCCCGGCCTCAAGGGTTAAATGAATGGGCTCGACACAGAATGAACTTTGAAGGAACTTCCCCCAAACGCAGCTTCACACCCACACACCTGACGTCATTTACAGTGTTACCAGGACCGATATCATATTGGTTGAAAGGTGTCTTGGGCCGGAGGGGGGGGGTCGCTTCTTTTGTGAGTGTAAAATGTAAAAAAAAAAAAAAAATCACCGAAACAAGCGGGAAAATTGGATTGAGTATTCTTTTTCATCCTATTTAAATGTACTTCAAAATAACATTAAGCCTCCTGACTGTAAGAAAAAAATACTTGCACATTATGAAGGTTTCAAAAATGTCTAATTGATGGACTTTTGACAGCTAAAAATTTATGACAAAGCATGAACACTATCGAAATTACGAGATATATAATTAACAATTTTATAACCTTATTTATCATTGTATACATGAGAGCTACAAAAATGCAGGTTGACGAAACAGTGAATGAACTATATTAATGTCGCCTGGAGACTGTTTGGATTTTTACGTTAAAAACAGGGTTATTTTGTGACATTTTCGAAAAAAAAAAAAATGGGGGGGAGGGTTGTATCGTATTAGAGGAATAATTCAAAAATATTCGTGAGAGATCCTATAGCCTGCTTTATTGAGGGTGAAAACACTCAATATGCAGCTTCCACGAATGTACTCTAAATTAGTTGAGGAAGATTCCCAGTTGGAGATAATTTCAGAAATAATTTCTAAGGATGAGAAAATTCCGTCTGAAAAAAAATAAATAAATACATCAATAACAACGCTAAATGAGGTATATAATATAATGAAATAGATTCACAGATAAAGAAGGTCAGCATTTGAAGGGTTTACGTTTCGTTTGATTAGAGACGTGCGAACAGTTGGGAAATTTAGGGACAAAACTGAAATTTAGAGACATTGGAAATGAAAAATCCAGTTAATCTCAACACGACAGACACAATAGTTCATTTCGATGATCTAGCAGCTTGACTTTTTTAGTCATAACTGAAACTGCGTATGAGGAACCAAATTATTTTTAATTATACATCGAATGTCAGGAGGTGATTGGTGATAGCCAATACCCTCTTCAGGCACAAAATGATTCACAGGTATACATTAGTGATGAGAAGGGTAGGTTGTGAACTAACTGATGCGAAGGCAATGATTGATTCTGCCTGTCGATGAAAGAATACGTAGGTGTGTATTGCATGCAAGAGCATATAGAGGTTTAGGGAGTGGACTTTCTGACACCACTTGGTGGTCCAAGTAAAATGGAGAAATAGAAGGGAAGGACGGGAGAAAGGAATATATGCAAGGAGACTGGAAAGGTTACAGGAGGATGAGAAAAATTAAAAATATATGACAAGTGAAAGAATGATTGGGTAAATATGAAACGGCGCCGATGGGGGAAGTGGAAGATATTTGCAAGATATTCAGAGAAATATGTGAAGCATATGAGGTGGTGTGTGAGGTGAAGACTAAAGGGGATGTAATGAACAGCATGGTGGAATGAAGAGGTGAGAAACTTTGTGGCACAAAGAAAGCATATATGATGAGAAATAGGGGCTTGGAAGAAGTTGAGAGACAGAAGAGTGAGTTATATGTAGTAAGGAATAGAGAGGTGAAAAGATTGGTAAGAGTAGGAAAAGAGTGGATGAGGAATTTGGAAGGAATTTGTGTAAACTGTAAGAAAATGTTCTGGAAAAAGGTAGAGTTAGACAAGGTGACAGTGATGTTACTAGGAGAGTGAAAGATAAAAATGGTAGATTACTAGTTGAGAAGGGAGAAAATGTGAGCAGGAGAGAACACTTTAAGGAATTGCTCAAAATAGAATGAAAAAAAAAAATGCGAGCATATGTGGTTGGGAATGGCTCGGGGGAGGGAGGTGAGAAGACAGGAAAAATCAGTTGGATGGAAGTTGTGGGACAGAAGTAGTATGGATGTGGAAGTAGAGTCCCAGAGGATTGGAAGCCAGGTAAAAAGAAGTGTGCGGTAGTGGCATTTGTCTTAGTGTAATGGGAAAAGTATATGATAAGATTCATACTGACACAGGGAAATAACAGAGGAATTAGTTGAAGAACAGGGAGGCTTCCGGAAGGGAAGAGGTTGTGTAGATCAGATATTCATACTTAGATCTTTAGTGGCAAAGTTTCTAGAGAAGGGAAAAAAGTTGTATGCGGCCTTCATGGATTTGGAGAAAGCATATGACAAGGATTGCGGAAAGCATTAAGAATACATGTAATTGGGAAGTTGTTGAATTCTATGAAGAGTATGTATGAGGGTGTTAAGGCTGCAGTGCGTGTGGATAGCGTTTTTTTTTTTTTTTTTGAGGGTTAAGTAACTTAAACAGGGATGTGTCATGTCTCCATGGTTACTCAATCTGTACATGGATGGGGTTATAACAGATAGTGGCCTAATGAGAGAGGGCAGTATATGGAAACTCCCTTTACTCTTGTTTGCAGCTGATACTGTGTTGTTGAGTGAAGACGAAGGGGAGATGTTAGGCTTGGTGAATGAGTTTTTGAGTGTAAGAAACGGAATGTAGGGAGGAGTAAAGTGATGGTCTTCCAGAGAAGTGAAGTCAGTGAATGTACAGTGAGGTTGGCTGTTGAGGAAATGGAAAATATGAGTACGACTTGGTACTTGCATAGTGTGATGAGTAAGGATGGAAGTTTGGAGGATGAAGTGTTTGAAAGGATACAACAAGAAAGGTTTAGTTCCTTGAAAACAATGATAAGAAACAGGGAAGTGAGGATGGAAGTGAAAAGGTTACTACATTACAGTATTGTGATACCAACTCTAACGTATGGAAATGAAACTTGGACCTTGTTAGAGGGACACAAGTCAAGCGTACGAGAATTATTTGAGAGGAGGCTGTAGAGTCACCTGGGGACACTGGCTGACAAATGAAAATGTGAAAGAGCGTTGTGGTGTGGATGTGGATGTGATAAGAAGCGTTAGGATAAACACACTGAGGTGATTTGGCCATATGGAGAGGATGGAGAGTGAGAGACTGACGAGGTGAGTTTATGTGAGTGAGGTGGAGGGGGAGTGAGGGAGGGGGAGGCCAAGGAGATGGAGGGATGGACTGGAGAGATATATGAGAGAGGGGAGTGTGAATTGGGTGCAAGGCAGTGAAATGGCGGAGGAGAGGGTGACTTGGAGGCGATTTGTTTGTTGCCACCCCGTGAGTGATTAAGGTGTCTGGCAATAGACACAAATATATCTCAATATGGCAATGCGTGTAGTTTTTACCAATGATACAGTATATATGCGATATTAAACATCTGAACAATTTTCTTGTAAACGACTTATTGCCTTTCCAAGGGATTTTACCTTGCTAATTATGGCTGATGATATTATACGAACGGTCATATTGAGAAAATATTCCTAAGACGCTATATGTCAATTTAAAGCCCGAGTTTTACAGATAGAAATAGTATCCGTTTAATCTGTAAATTTCCAGATTGTTTCCACGTCTCTAATCAAACGAAACTCTTTGGGCATAAACCCCTCAAATGCCAACCTTCTTTACCTGTGAATCGATTTCATCATACGGATTACCTCTCTCAGAAGATTTTTTTTTTTTTTGTTCGAGGGAAAAGTTTCTCACCCTCAGATTTTTTTTTAGAATTTTAGATTCAACTGGGATTGGTTCTCAACTAATTTAGAGTACATTTGTTGAATCTGCATATTTAATGTTTTCACCCTCAATTACGCGGTTTCTAGGATCACTCAGGTATAATAGTTTGGAACAATTTTTAAAACGGGTGCTTTTACCAAAACAAAAAGCGACATTTTGGGCGAGATAATCACAAATGACCCTTTTTAACGTAAAAACCCAAGCAATTTGCAGATGTCATTAATACTTTTCATTTGACATTCCGTCAGTATGCTTTTTTTGTAGCTGTAATTTCTGCTGGGATTAGGAATAAAGTTTAAAATTGTAGTTATTTATGTTCGATATTGCGATAGTGTTTTTACTTTCTCGTATAAACTTTTAGGCGAGTGAAAAGCTCATCAATTTTGCTTATCACGATTTATCAGTTTTTAGAGACTGGTCCTAAGGAAATGTTTCATATGATGTAAACCGAACCTTCATAATGTGCAAATATTTTTTTTAACTATTTTTTTTTTTTTAAACTCAGGAGGTGCAAATCATATTCATTGTTCGTAAATACCCCCTGTATTAGGTCTCCTTATGTGTCAATCGATTTGTAAATTGTATTCCTACTATTGGAAATAATTGGGAGTGTTTTGCAATATTTTGAATACATTTGTGGAAATTGCATATTCATTGATTTCGATCAAAATATGTTTATGCAGCGATTACTCCAGTAAAATAGTTTTGAACTATTTCCAAAGCTGATGCTAACAGGCGTTACTAGTTATCAAATGGCACTACCACTTAATCCGTGAATAAGAAAAAAAAATAGAAGACGACTCATGGGAAACTAAAAATCCAGTCCATCGCATCACGGCAGATATAACAGTTTACACTGAGGCTCCTGCAACCTGATTTTTTCTAAACCTGTCATGAACGGTTCTACTACTGCTATGTGTATAGTTTATCCAAATTATATATATGATAATTAAAAAATAACTATTTTATTTCAAACTATTTATTGCCTCTCGGAGTGATTTTATCTTTGGTGAATATGGACAATGATATCACACGGATCGTCATATTGTTCAAATATTCCATTTCCTAATATTTTATCGAGAGGCACGAGACGCCTATTTTATACAGTTAAAAACAAAATCAGTTTCTCTCTAATTTTCCAAATAGATTTTACGTCAAAAAAAAAAAAAAGGCACTCTTTGGTCATGCATCCCTCAAATACCAGCCTTCTTAACGTGAATAGATTTCATCCTAGGCATTACCTCATTTAGCCTTCACTTTTTTTTTTTTTTACGTTATTTTCTCTAGCTGAAAAATCTTTTCTGAATTTTACATACAATTGAGAATGTTTTCTAGCTATTCAGAGTACATTTGTGGATGTTGCATATTTAGTGTTTTTGCTTTCAATTGTGCGACTTCTAGGAGCACTCAAATATAATGTTTTCGAATACCTCCTAAAGTGGATGCTTTTACCGTTACCAAAAAAAAAAGCATTTTTTTTTTTAAATCTAAAGTTACCACTATAAATGAAAAAAAAAATCCAAACTATCCTGACAACATTAATACAGTTCATTCAGTGTTCCTTAAAACTGCATTTTTTTTTTTTTTTTTTTTTTTAGCTATGCATTTTGTCTGAGATGGGGAACAAAGTTATAAATTGTAGTTATTTTATATCTTGGTATAGCGATAGTGTTTTTCTCATAAAATTTTTGGTGAAAATCAAACGTTTATCAGTATTCCTTCCCAAGAAGTATCACAATTTCCAGAGATTTTACATACAGTAAGAATTAAATGATGTGCAAATTATTATTATTTTTTTTTTTTACATTCAATCAGGTGGCTCAGTTGCTAGCCGATGACTCGAGGCCACCTAGTCCACCAAGATGTTGGTGTTTTACCTGGCAACAGTGGTAGCTGTGAACTTGACCGATATTCAGTCAGCTGTTCAGGCGAAACAAACCCGGTGATAATTTGTCAGTGTGCTCTTCTAACTGGTCTCCAATCAATATCATCCAAGTAAAAGTATTATACCGATAATGATTAACGTGTCATACACTTGGTAGATATAGTTATAACCATAGTATTACGACATAGGCACCCAAATTATGGTGCGTTCATTCATTTTGTTCGACTTTCGTCGTGAACCAAACAACCTTTACCAGCTTTCAAGAGATATGCCGTAGGGTTTATGGACTTCCCGGAAACCTAGCATTATTATCACAAAAAACACCGTCATGCCAGTCGTCCCTCACTGTTAACCTCACTTTCGTCGACCTCTGACTCTAAAGCAAGTGGGACTTAAAGGTTCACACCACAGTAGGCGGAACAAGGGTAGGGAGGTGTGGGAGTTATATGGAGAGTGGTGGGTGAGGAAGGGCGGGACGATGTGGGACGTGTGGTGGGAGGGGGGTGAGGGGTCAAGTGGTAGGCTGCAGCATTTAATGTATGAGATTAGAGGTTGTAATAGGTTTGTTTTGACAGAGAATACCAATGTTTCTTTAATATTCGAGTGATAAAGTCGAACGATTACGCTCTATAAATGTTTATCATGAACGGGTCAACTAGTACCACCCCCCATACGTGACGTCACGTGGTGCCTACGCCACAAACCAAGGTGGTGATGGAGCTGCACGCTCAGGATACCCGTGTGTCTCACATAAATGAACGCAGCACTATTTGGATGCCAGTGTTGTAATACTATGGTTATAAATACATCTTCCACGTGTTTAACACGTTAATCATTATCAGTATTTTACGTTTACTTTAATGACACTGATTGGAGACCATTTAAAACTGCACATTGACAAATCACTGTGTTTGTTTCGCCCGGATAGCAGACTGAATCTCGGTCAAGTTCAAAGCTATCACTGTTGCCAGATAAAACGCCAAGATCTTGGTGGACTAGGTGCCCTCGAGTCATTTGCTCGCAACTGTACTTTTAAAGTTGTTTGACTGCAGATAGGAAACAATACTCAATTGGTGTCTCACTTCTTTAGGTGATCCTCAAATTAATTCAGATTCTATATTCTGAAACACCTCACGTCTGCTCATTTTGTTTCAATCGATTTTTTTTTGGTATGTTTCATAAATCTGATGTTTTAAACCCTCAGATATATATTCTGTTTTGGAAATAATTGGAATTGTTTCGTAATCAATTTTGAGTAAATTTGTGAAAGTTGCATATTTACTGATTTCGGATAAAATAAAGGTTTAAAAAGCCAACACTCCAGTCAATTGGGTTTCAACAATCCCTAAACCGGATGGTACAAGACCTAACTAGTTCACATTTTTCACTACCTCTTATCAAATTTATTGTTCGTCGGTAGGGGGATGAATATAGTTTTGAATGGCTAGTTGCTTGAGGAGGTAGAGTGTTTTAAATATCTAGGATGAAATGTTGCTGTGGATGGAAGTTTAGAATAAATTATGTAGGAAAGGTGCTGGGAGGAATGAAAAAAGTATTTAGATGTCTTTCGCTTAGAATGGATGTAAAGAGAACGCTGTATGAGGGTGTTGCGGTACCGACTGCATTATATGGGGCTGAAACATGGAATGTGAGTGTAGCAGAGAGGAAAAGTTTGAATGTAATGGAGATGAGGTGTCTGAGGAGTATGTGTGGAGTGACGCGTATGGATAGAGTGCGAAATGATGAAGTGCGAAGGAGAACTGGAGTTGTTCGGGAGATGTCTAATAGAGTTGAGCAGAGGGTGTACCGATGGTTTGGGCATATGGAGAGAATGGATAATGAGCGATTAGTGAAAAAGATAACTAGATCTGATGTGAGAGGTGTATGGCTGAGAGGAGGATGGATGGACATTATGAAGAGAGCGCTGGATGCGAGAGGGATGTCTGTTGAGCAAGGAAGAGTGGCTGTGCGTGACAGAAATAAATGGAAAGAAATTGTGAATGAATAAGAGATGACGCAGCTCTGAGGGGATATTCTCCCGTATTTGGTCTGATCAGCTATTTCAGGTCAGGTGCGGGTAAGGGGATGAGTCTGTTATGATGTGGCAGGAGTAAACCAGTTCTGCTGTCGGGCCCTGCTGCGGATGTCATTGATTGCATTGCGCAGTTGACCCTTGTGCGGTGTGGTGCGGTGAGGATCTGTCCGTTCTCCCCTGTGGAGCTAAGATGCGAATGAATGTGTTTGAATGGACGAGTAAATGGGGAGTGTGTCGTCCTGTCTCGGCTACCTCCCTTTCGTTGGGGGAAGCAGCCTAGGTATATAGAAACACCTTTTGTATTAGGTCTTCTTGTCAATCGATTTGTGTCAATTGTATTCCTACTATTGGAAATAATTGGGAGTTTCTGGCAATATTTTGAATACATTTGTGGAAATTGTGTAGTCATTGATGTTCAAAATCAAGTTCATGCAGCGATTACTCCAGTATGTTTTGAACTACTTCCAAAGCTGATGCTATCAGGCATAACTAGTTAAGAAATGGCAATACCTTTAATCTGTGAAGTAATGGCTAGGATGAATACGAAAAAATAAATTGACATTTGACATGGGAAACTAAAAATCCAGTTAATCGCAAAACGATAGATGTAATAGTTTGTTGATTTTTCTTAACCTTTCATGAAATCTCATTTTAGGTTTCAATCGATTTTCTTGGGGAGTATGTTTTTTTTGGTGGTTTGACTACAGATAAGAAACAATACTCAATCGGTGTCTTGCTTCTTTAGGTGATCCCTAAATTAATTCAAATTATCCTGAAACACGTCATGTAATCTCATTTTACGTTGAAATATATATATTTTTTTTTGGTATGTCATGAATCTGATGTTTTAAACCCTCATATATATTTTCTGAGTCTTGGAAATAACAGGGATTGTTTTGTAATCAGTTTTTAGTAAATTTGTGGAAGTTGAATATTTATTGATTTCGGCTAAAAAAAAAATTTAGAAAGCCATCACTCCAGTCAATTGGGTTTCAACACCCACCAAACCGGATGATATAAGACGTAACTAGTTCACATTTTGCACTATTATCAAATTTATTGTTCGTAAACACCTGTATTAGATCTCCCTGTGTCAATCGATTTGTGTCAACTGTATTCCTACTATTGGAAATAATTGGGAGTGTCTGGCAATATTTTGAATACATTTTTTGGAAATTGCATATTCATTTATGTTCACATTTTGCACTACCTCTTAGCCGTGAAGTAACGGCTAAGGTGAAATTAAAAATCAAGTTAATCTCAATACGACAGACGGAACAGTTCAGGCCGACGCTCCTGTAGCTTTATTTTTTTTAGACCCATCACGAACAGTAGGGCTATGTATGTCTGATATTCATCACCCAATCAATTTTCTTATAAACGATTTATTGCCTCGGAATGATTTTACCTTGGTAAATATTGATATGTTTCGTTATAACGGGAAAATATTCCAATTTTTAAAATATCATCATGAGGCTTGAAATGCCACTTTAAGGCTCTACTTTTACAGATAAAAGTAGTGCCAGTTTTATCTCTAAATTTCCAAATTGTTTACACATGTATTATCAAACGTTAGTCTTTGATCATAAACCCCTAAATTGCCAGCCTTCTTTACCTGTAAATCAGTATCATTGTACATGTTTTCTCATATAGCCCTTTTATTAAATTTTTTATTTTCCTATGGTTAATTTTTCTTTACCCTCGGAAGTGTTTCCTGAATTATGCATAGTGTTTCGCAGCAACGCACATTCACATTAGTGAAATATGCATATTTAGTGTTTACGGCCAAAATTATGTGATTTCTAGGATCACTCAGTATAATCGCTTTGAATCACCCCTAAAGCTGAATATTTTTTTTTTTAATTACCCCATAATAAAATCGTCACAAATGACCCACTACATTCAACCCTCATTTTTTGTAACTATCATGTTGAGGAGATGAAGAAGAAAATTATAAATTAATTATATTTATCGTTATTGAGGCAGTTAATACTTTATTGCAAAAATTTTGAGTTGAAAGCTCATCAATAATCTTTCTCGCGATATGAGTTTTGAAAGATTTTTACCTAAGAAAATGTGGCTTATGGTGTAATACGAACCTTGATAATGTGCAATCATTATCTTTCAAATTCATTCACGAGGATCAATATAATTTTAAAGTTCTACTTCAGATATAAAATGAGTTACTTGAGTGGAGCATGTGGAGTGACGTGGAGGGACAGGTTGACAAATGAAGAAGTGAAGGAACGCTGTGGGGTGGATGTGGATGTGGTTGAGAAGATTAGGAGAAATACAGAGGTGGTTTGGACATGTGAAGAGAATGGAGAATGAAAGACTAAGAGGGTGTATGTAGGTGAGGTGGAGGGAGGGATAGGGAGAGGGGGACCGAGGATGAGGTGGAGGGGGGTATTTTTGGGGGAGAGTAGTCAAATGTTGGGTGACAGAGCGACTTGGAGGCTTTTTTTCTGCGGCCACCCTTTGCGGGATTAGGGCGTCGGGCTATAGATAGATAAATTAATCTCTAAGTTGCAAAGTTGTTTGCACGTATCTGGTCAAAGGAAACTCTTGGGGCATAAAATCAAATCCCACCCTTCTTTACCTGACTCGATAACATCTTGTGCATTACCTCATTTTGCTCGCTACTTTTTTTTTTTTTTTTTTTTTTTTTTGCAACGGAATTTTCTCACCCCCAGATTTTTTTTTCTGAAATTTAGATAACACTGGGAGTGTTTCAGAACTAATGTACAGTCGCCAAACTTTCCACTTGGGCCACCAAGCTGGGAGAGGTGGGTAACGGGTGCTGGCTACAGTGTATCTGTTTGTTCGTGCGTACATGCTCGATGAAAGTTCAGATCATCAACTCTCTTTGTCTGTAGTGAACCTCAATCAGAGTCAGAGTTCACCCCAAGATGGCTGGGTACGGAGTTGGGTGGAGAGATAAATGTCTCAGGAGTAAGGCAGCTCTCCCATCTGCTCAGCCAGTTGCATGAAACTGGTCGCACGGAAAGCTGTGTGCTATAGGTCGCACTGACCAAGGCCAAATAAATGACTACTAAATTTATAAGGTAATATATATAATATGATACAGATACATATATTCATATATAATACAATAATATGTACCATACTTATTTGGCCTTGGTCCGTGCAACCTATGGCACGCAACAATTCCATGCGACCGGTTTCCTGCAACTGGTCAAGCCGGTGGGAGAGCCGCTTAAGGGAGAAGCTTGACATGGTGAAGGCCAGGGCAGGCGCCGGGCGAGGGGGGGAGGGGTTACGTTATTCATACCGCCAGTGATAATGATTGCCGAACTAGTTTTTGAGATTCATTAGCATTCTACTAAATGTTTGCATCCTTAACAATACTAAACATTGTATTTCCCATGTTGTTTTTACATTGTTACCATAACATGGTAATACACTGTATACTGGAATCGCTCCAAGCCTTTCTGTCTCGCTCTCTCCTTATATCAGTAATTCCATTTCACAGGGTTACCACTTGATACCATTATCAGTATAGGTTGAAGGGGAATGCATTTACCTAACATCTATGTCAAGTTACAAGTAAGATACCTGGCATATTCACATCATGAATGACACTGACCAGTATACATTAGAATGATGTTCAGATACTGTTAACGGTTGCTTATTTCCTTGTTGGTAGTACATCAGGTAGATGTTTTTACGTGTTCTGTGGTGCACAACGAAGAGGTATGTTAAAATAATGTCACCTCAACAGGCAAAGAGTTTATGCATACTGCTGTGGAATGTGGCTATTATATCAGCTATGATAATGACTTCCCGTATCATATTTCATATGACTAGGGTAATAATACCACACATTTATAGTCATTTTATCTAACGAATGACTGAATTACACATTACAAGGAAAATTGATTGTGAACGGTGCCGCTTATGTGTGAGGTCACACGTTTACAAGCTCATCGATTCTTCACCGACCAATATTATCTCATTATAGCAAGATGAAGACCACCGCTACATCACAGTATGCAAAAGCTTCCAGTCGTTTGAAGCACAATTGCTATTGATTCATGAATAGCTGGGACATTTATATCACCATTGCCTGTGAGATTACTTTTGTTATTGGTAAATGCAGCATAACGAACATGAAATTATCATTACAGGCTGGAACTTTTTTTTTTTTTAATCACATGAGCCTAGGTGCTTTAGCTCTCGTCACTGAGGCCCGGTGTGCGAAGATATGTGATGTTGGCTGCTGACTGCTACTAAGACCTAGGTCATAAGATAAGGGCTTGGTATTTAGTAGGAGAAACCCATCTCTTCTAACTGGGATGGAACCACGTCACACGGATCGGCTGGAGGAAGCGCTAACTACCACGTCACCCACAGTACTGTTTCACATATTTAATATATATCAACTGTTAAAACAATAGCCGTGTTTGCACTGCAAGCACAGTGATCCACGTAATGATGAAAAAGAATATGTTTATAAATAAGCAATATATGTAAAGATGCAATTTTTTAGGTTATTTTACTTATTGTTTTCAATACTTGCATTATCCAATACTTTCAAGAAGTTCCTCTGAAATTCTTTCGGCTAAAAATTGTCGACCGAATATTGGGGTGAACTTTGAATGGGGGTTTACGACGGAATAAGAGAGTTGATGATCCGAACTTTCGTCGAGCATGTACAGTTGGCCGTACTCCCGCGAGGGCCACCTTAGTGTTGTCGACGCTGGCCGAGATAGTAACCGCGAATCATTAGTAGTGAGATCTGATCGAAGCATTCACAGGACTGAGGGAGGGAGCGGGTTTGAGGTGGGTAGGTGGGTGCCTGTACACAAGAGGCGAGATATGACGATTGTTGAGGCGACAGAAAAGTGTAATATTAAAAGATAATTTTTTTTTTTCGGTGTTACTTTTGCCATCATGAAAAGTAAAAAGATCAACTTTAAATATTATACTGCAAAACAAAGACAACCGATCAAGATTCATAATTGTAGATTTTAATCGTATTTTATTTTATGGTCGTTTCCGAGCAATGGACGCTGTAAAATACAGACAAAAACTGCATGAAAATAATGAATCAATGCTGTTTATTAATCACATGTAACAAATGTAAGTAACTTCATCCGGAATGTGGCAGCTGCTGACACCACTGGCACATACCATCGCCCATATCTAGCCAGTTTAAAATCGCATCGTTGGGTCATCGCATCGTGGAGTTATCAGGGCTCCCATTCACCTTCACATGATAGCAGATTATATATATATATATATATATATATATATATATATATATATATATATATATATATACAGAGAGAGAGAGAGAGAGAGAGCGAGAGCGAGAGCGAGAGAGAGAGATCACAAATTGTTTAAAGCCCATATTTTCATTTTTACAAAACCATCTGTTGCCATCGTGTCCGTGCCTCTTTGCCTATCTCGTACTATGTAAATTTTTACATAGCAAAATCTGACTATAGCATTTACTGTGCCACTTTTCACAGCGGTAATAACTTGACAATAAAGGTATTAAAATATATATGATTTGTTACCAAGTATTGTAGATTTATATTATATATAGCTTCCAGCCTTCCACTCATCTGTTTCAGACGTCATCCCTCACCTCTCGTGCATATATATATATATATATATATATATATATATATATATATATATATATATATATATATATGTCGGTATTGGGAAAGTGTTTTCGCTTTCTCCAATAAATTTTTTGATTAGGAAAAAAACAGCAATATTCCTTCTCACAAGGTTTCACAGTTTTGACATTTCACTAATGGAAATATGGCTTGTGGTGTAACATTAACCTTCATAATAATCCGAATATCCTATTTTTTACATTCAGTCAGTAGGCTCGATATAATTTTAAAATGACAGTACTGGAGATAAAAAGGAATGATCATTCGAAATTTTACTCATGTTTCAGTGACCATCAATTGAATCATTTTATTTTTTTAACAATAAGATGCCAAGTCCCTTTTCGTGTCAATTGATTCCTTATATGTTTCCTGTGTGATATTTTTACCCCCTGAAATACCTTCTGAGTTTTGGAAATAGCTGGAAGTTTTTCACACTCAAATCTGAGAATATTTGTAAAAGTTTCATATTCAATATTTTGCCAAAAATTAGTTTATACATCCATCACAATCGTTTTAAAATACACCTAAGCCGTGGGCTATCAGTCATAAGCAGATCAAGACGTTTCTCAAATACGCATCTTAATTATTAATAATGGATATATAAAAAAAATCAGATCGTAGGAGCATCCACATAAAGTTTTGTGTCTGACGGGTTGCGATTAGCTGGATTTCTGATTTCTCAGGAGTCAATTCTCTTTTCTTTCTTTTTGTTATTCATCTTAGCCGTTACTTCACGGATGAAAGGTAGTGCCTTTTATTAACTAGTTACGGCTGATAGGATCCGTTTTGGGGGTAATTAAAAACTATTTTACTTGAGTGATGGCTGCATAAACTTACTTCTGGTCGAAACCGATAAATATGCAATTCCCACAAATGTATTAAAAACTGATTGCCAAACTCTCACTTATTTACTAGATATACAATTTTTAAATATTATTTGGATTCTCTTTTACGCAGTTTTATTGATCATGATTAGCTTAAGAAAGTGAAGCTACCAGAGCTTCGACCAGATCTTTTGTGTCTGGTGTGTTGAAATTAACTGGATTTTTAATTTCCGAAGAGTATATTTGCTTTTTTTTTTTTTTTTTATTCATATCCGTGATTTCTCGGACAAAATGAATTACCGACTGTGACATACTCCTGAAAGCACCCGCTTTGGATGTAGCTGATAACTATTTTAATGGATTGGTGGCTGTATAACCTTATTTTTTGGAGAAATAAATATGCAACTTTAACAAGTGTACTCAGAATTGATTGCCAAACTCAATTATTTCCAAAGAATATATTGACGACTGAAAAAATCACAGTTTGGAAACATTACAATAAATCAGTAGACAGGAAATGATGTAGGTGTCACCAAAACAAGCGTGAAATTTTGATTAAGCATACCTTTTATCTCCAGTAGGATTATTTAAAAATAACTGAGCCTTCTGACTGAATGTAATAAATAGAATATTTATACATAATGAAGGATCATGTTAAACAATAAACACATTTCCTTAGGTAATATCTATAAAAACTATGATTCCTCTTGAGAAGGAATACTACTGTACTTTTTACTCTAGAGAAATTTGTACGAGAAAGCATAAACTCTATCGCAAAACAAAGATAAAAAATACCATTTGAAACTTTTTCACTCATCACCGTAGCCTTGAAAAAAAAAAATTTAGGTTTATAGCACACTCAACTAATGTCATCTAGATATTGTTTGGATTTCTATGGTAAAAATTAGTCATTTGTGACTTTTTCATTTTCAGAAAAAAAAAGGTATTTTTTACCCTTAAAGAAACTTTTTTAATTATTGTTCAGGACAATTATACTTGTGATACTAAATTGCCATAATTGGAGGTGTAAATAAATATGAAGATTCCATAAATGTACTCTAAATTATTTGAGAAATACTCCCAGTCACATATAAAATTCTAAAGATATTTCTCAGGGTGAGAAAAGTCACAAAAAAAAAAAAAAAACAGTGAAAGGGGAAATGAAATCGATTCACAGGTAGAGAAGGTTGGCATTTGATAAGTTTATGCCAAACAGTTACGTTTGAGTGCCGACGTGCACATTTACAGATAAAACGGATACTATTTTTTCTGTAAACCTAGAGCTTCAGAATGGCTTCCTAGCCTTAGGATAGAAGTTTAAAAATGTTTTCACTTTATGACGGTTCATATGATATTATCAATATTTTCGAAGGTAAAATCACTCCGGAAGTTTACAAAAAATTGTTCAGGTGCTGATTATATAATATATATTTAGTTAAAAGTACATAGTCGTACTTATACATTTTGCATATATTACTTCCTTCCTCTTATATACTGCTTTATTGTTCATGAAGTGTAAAAGAGTCAAGCTGCCCTAGCATCGACCGGAAATGTTGTGTCTGTCGTGTATAGATCACCTGGATTTTTAATTTCACATGTCTGTTGGCTTTTTTTTTTTTTTTTGTATTCAGCTGTGACTTCACGGATAAAAGGTAGTAACGGAGGATATCAATCGCCTTGGTTGTTCATTTTTTTGTATTGGAATTGGTATAAACTTATTTTTTGTCGATATCGATAATTATCATGTAATCGATTACGAAACAATTTCTAAAACTTGGACTTGTGAAAAAATTACATCTAGGAAAAATATAACAAGAAATCGATTGACACGAAACAAGAGATGGACTGAGGGTTTAAGAACAGTAAGTTTGAATTAACGTGGTGGTCAAAGAAACATGCGAGAAAAAAAGCTTCGATTTTTTTTTTAATCAGTAGAACCACTTTAAAACTACATCGAGCATCTTAATTGAATGAATTAAAAAAAAAGACAATTACTGCACATTAGTAACAATCGTGTTACATCAGGAGCCAAATTTCCTTAAGTAAAATCTACCAAACTGTCATACTTCGTGAGAAGAAATATTGATAAGCGTTTCAAACTGACCTAAAATTTTATACGAGAAAGTGTAAATACTATCGCAGTACCATGAAATATAAATACTAAAAAATATAACTTTGTTCCTCATCTCCGTAGAGATATAGTGCATATAAGCTAAAAAAAAAAAAAAAAAAAAATGCGTTTAACGAAAATTGAATTATTTTATTATCGTCTGGAGATTGGGATTTTTTTTTTTTTTTGCGGTAAAAGCATCAGCTTTTGGAATAATTCAGGACTATTATACTGTATATGAGATCCTAAAAAAAAAAAAAGAAGCTAAATTGAAGAGTAAAATACTAATATGCAACTTCCAAAAAGTACCGTAAGTAAGCTTGGTAACTCTCCATTGTAATTAAAATTCAAAAACGATTTTTGAGAATATGATAATTCAGTCTAAAAACATCAGTAACAAAGCTAAATGACGTAATATGTCGGATGAAATGTAGTCTCAAGTAAAGATGGCTGACATCTGATGGGTCGTTTGTTGGAAAATTATAAAAAAAATGAGATAATTTTTATATGTATATCTGGGGCTCTAAACCGGAATCTTGAGCCGAATGTTTATATTTGAAAAGGCAATATTTGCTCATTATGACGGTTCGTGTGATATTGTCAATATTCACAAAGAAATAAATGGTTTAAAAAGAATTTTCTTTACTGATTATCATATAAATATATTAGGAAAAACTTTCTACGTAGCCGTACTAGATATAATTTCAAAACTATACTTCGTTCTTCATATACGCAATTTAATTATTCATGATTGGACTAAAAAAAGTCAGGTTCCATGAGCGTCGACATGAACGGTTGTTTCTCAAGTGTTGCGATTAACTGGATTTCAAATTTCCTATTAGTAAATTCTCGTTTAATTTTCTCCTCATCTTTGCCGTGAACGCTGCATATTTAGCGATTTCGACCAAAAATAAGTATATACAGCCATTTCTCCAGTAAAATAATTCTGAGAACCCAAAGCGGGTGCTATCAGCCTACTCTAAACCAGAAATGTCCGTACCTTTAATCCGTGGTCATATCTAGGATAAATTGAGAAAAAAAAAAGGCCGAGACACATGGGAAATTAAAAATCTAGTTTATCTAATCACGGCAGACGCAAGAGTTCAGGACGATGTTCCGGCAGCTTCTCTTTTGAAGGCCTATCATGAACAATAAAACGGCGTATAAGAGGAACCTAGTAAAGTTTTACTAATAGTTTATATCCTATAATCATCACCTGAACAATTTTCATGTAAATGATTTAATGCCTTTCGAAGTGATTTTTACCTTTGTAAATGTGGATGACTAACTCCCAAATATATATATTTTTAAATTGATTATAAGGCTCGAGATACCATTTCAATTCAATAGTTTTAAATAAAAAAAAAAAAAGTTTTGTCTATATTTCCAATCTGTTCTGATGTCTCTAATCAAACGAAACATACCTCTCAAATGCCAACCTTCTTTATCTCTGAATCAATACGTCATTAAGCGTTGTTGTTGTTGTTTTAAGACCGAATTTTCTCACCGTCAGGATTTTATTTTCAACTACGAATCTTTCCCAGCTAATTTTGAGTACATTTGTGGAAGCTGCATATTGAGTGTTTTCTCCCTAATTTGGAACAATTCCTAAAGCGGAAGCTTTTACCATAACAAAAAAAAAACATTTTTGGTGAAAAAATTACAAATGACCCTTTTAAAAGTAGAAATCAAAACATTTTGCAGACGACAATCATACATTTCATTTAACGTTCCGTCAACATACACTTTTTGTAACTGTAATGTCTACTGGCATGAGGAATACAGTTAAAAATTTTAGTTATTTATATATTTCGGTATTGCGAGTTTCTACTTTCTCGTATAAACTTTAGGTTTGAGTGTTCATCAATATTCCTTCTCACGATTTATCAGTTATGAGAGTCTGTACATAAGGCAATGTTTCATAAGAAGTAACCCGAAACATAATTTGCAGATATATTTTTAACTCAGGAGGCTTAAATCAAATTTTATTGTTCGAAAACACCTCCTTTATTACCTCTCCTTATGAGTCAGTGGATTTCTTGTTATATATTTCCTAAACGTGATTTTATTTTCACCCTCAGATATGTCTTCCTAGTATTGGAATTAATTGGGAGTATCTTGCGATGTTTTTACGTCTCAAACCAAAGGATACTGTTTGGGTTTGCATCCCTCAATTACCAGCACACTTTACTTGTGAATAGGTTTCATCCTATGCCTAACCTCATTTAGCCTTGTTACTGATTTTTTTAGAAATTTTCTCTATGAAAAATCTTTTCTGAATTTTAGATACAATTGCGAATGTTTCCTAGCTATTCAGAGTACATTTCTAGAAGTTGCGAATTGAGTTTTTTTACCCTCAATTATGCGACTTCTAGGATCATTCACATATAATATTTTCAAATCCCTCCTAAAGCGGATGCTTTTACGGTAAAAAAAAAAAAAAATTTTGTATCTAAAATTACAACTATAAATGAAAAAAACTAACAAATGCCCCTCTTCCTAACGTAAAAATCCAAACAATCTCCATACAACATTAATACAGTTCATTCAGTGTTCCTTAAACCTGCATTTTTTGTAGCTGATATGCATTTTGTCTATGGAGTTGAGGAACAAAGTTGTAAATAGTTATTTTATATCTTGCTATTGCGATAGTGTATAATTTTCTCGTATAAAATTTTTGATGAGGATCAAACGCTTATCAATATTCCTTCTTACGAAGTATCATAGTTTTTAGTGATTTTACATACAATAAGAAACTGTGGATTGTTGTGTGTCACGAACCTTAATGATGTGCAATTTTTTTTTTTTTTTAAATCACTTGGCTCGATGTACTTTTAAAGTGGTTTGAAAGCAGATAAGTAACAATACTCAATCGCTCTCATAATTCAAATTCTTTTTCCTGAAAACTTATGTAAGATCAATTTTTGTCAATCAATTTTTTCTTGTATGTTTTATGAATCTAATTTTTTAAACCCTCAGATATATAATTTTAGTTTTGAAAAAATTGGGATTATTTCGCGATTAATTTTGAGTACATTTGTGGAAGTTGCATATTTAATGATTTCGGCTAAAAATAGGTTTAAACATCCATCACTCAAGTAAAATGGGTTTCAATAACCCCCAAACCGGATGGTACTAGCCGTAACTTGTTCACATTTTGCACTACCTCATCCGTGAAGAACGGGCCGAGATGTACAAAAAAAAAAAAAAAAAAAAAAAAAAAAAAAAAAAGGCCTGTCGACTTACCTGAAATTAAAAATTTCCAGTAAATCTCAAAAAGACAGACAGAACAGATAAGGCCGACGTTTTTGTAGCTTTTATTTTTTTTGACCGATCACGAACAAATGATATATCACAGTAAGGCTATGTATTCTTTTTTTCTTAGTAAAATATATCTGATAATAATCAATTCTCTCGTAAACGATTTATTGCCTCGGGATTTATTGCCTTGGTAACTACTGATAATATCGCATGTCCCGTTATAACGGGAAAATATTCCATTTTTTAATTTTGATCACGAGGCTCGGAATGCCAGTTTTAATTATTTTTACATATAAAAGTAGTACGGTTTTATCCTTAAATTACCACACTGTTTACATCTCATGAAATGATGGTCTTTGGTCATAAACCACTCCATTGCCAGCCTTCGTTACCTGTAAATCAGTATGGCTTACTATTTTTTTTTTTTTTTTCAGAGCCTTAAATTTTTTTACCATCGTGTTTTCTGAATTTTAAATACAATCGATAGTGTTTCGCAGCAACGCACATTCACATTCGTGAAACCTTAGTCTTATCGCCCTCAATTATGCGATTTCTATGATCACTCAGTATAATAGTTTTGAATCATCCATAAAGCAGATACTTTTATGGTAACGAAGAGTCCCTGACCTTTTTTTTTTTTTTTTTTGTTACGTCTACATATTGAAAACGTCACAATTGACCATCTTAATGTAAAAATACAATCTCCGAAACAATGTGAATTCATTTTACTTTCATCCTGTATATAATGCATGTTTACCGGGATGAAAATTATAAATAGTAATTATATTTTTGTGGAAAGATCAATATTATTTCTCATGATATATCAGTTTCAGAGATTTTACCTAAGGAAATGTGGCTTTTGGTGCGAGCGAACCTTGATAATGTGAGGTTATTTGTCCTTTTCGGTGAGCACCACATCATTTGAATCTTATCATTTTTAAATCCTCGGATGCGAGTTCTCTTTTCGTGTCAATCGATTTCTTGTTTTATGTTTCCTATGTGATTCTTCCACCCTCGAAAATACCTTCTGAATTTTGGTATTAATTGGGAGTGCTTCGCAATCAATTTTGAGTACCTTTGAGAAAGCTTCATATTTATCGATTTCAACCAAAAACAAGTATATATAATCACTGAAATAAAATAGTCGAACAATGACCAAAGCTGGTGCTATGAGCCTTAACTAGCTCAGAATTTGTCCAAGTCAAGGCAAAGATAAATTAAAGATAAAAGAAAGGTCAATAGACTATTCGGTAATTAAAATCCAGTTTTTCTCAACACGAAAAACACAATAGTTCCCATCAATGCCACGGAATTTTGTACTTTTTAGACCTATCATGAACAATAAAACTGCGTATAAAGAGAACCAAGCAATGTCTTAAAATTGTATATCAATTTTTTTTTTATTTTATTAAAAACATCCGAGTCAACACATGAACAGTTTCCTTGAAAGCGATTTACTGCCCTTCTGTGTAATTTTACCTTGGTAAATATTAATAATGATATCACACGAACTGTCACAATCATAAAATATTCCATTCTTTAAATATGATTTGGAGTCTAAGATGCTATTTTAAAGAACTAGTTTTTTCAGATACATGTATCCGTTTTATCTGTAAATTGCGTAGTAGTTTGCACGTCTCTGGTCAAAGGAAACACGGGGCATAAAATCAAATGCCAACCTACTTTACCTGACTCGATCTCATCTTGCGCATTACCTCATTTTGCTTGCTACTGATTTTTTTATTTTTTTTCGAGACGGATTGTTCTCAACCACAGAAATGTTTCTGAAATTTATATACGAATGGGAGTGTTTCACAACTAATGTAGATTAAATTTTTGAAAGCTGCATTTTTAGTTTTCACAATTAAATGAATTTTAGACCACTCATGTATCATAGTTTTAAATTGCTAAAGATGATACCTTCACCATAACGAAGGAAAGACCACTTTTTCTGAAAATTGAAAAAGTTACAAATGACCCTCCTTTTAACGTAGAAATTCGAACAATCTGCAGACATTAATACAGTTTATTCAGTATTTTATTAACCTGCATTTTTTTTTTTAGCTGCCAGATGACAAAAATATATAAATGGAGTTAATTATATATATCGGTATTGGGTGAGTGTTCACGCTTTCTCGCATAAATTTTTAGGTGACAAAAACTTAGCAATAATCCTTCTCACAAGGTTTCAAAGTTTTGAGATATTTCACCAATGGAAATATGGCTTATGGTGTATCACGAACCTTCTTAATGTGTGAATATCCTATTTTTTATATTGTCATGAGGCTTGATGTAATTTTAAAATGATTCTACTAGAGATAAAAAAGTGATTATTCGAAATTTCACGCTTGTTTTGGTGACCTCCACATCAATTGATTCTTATCTTTCTTAAACCCGAAGATGCCAGGTCCCTTTACGTGTCAATTGATTTATAGTTCGTTTGATTTTTTTATCCCACAAAATAGCGTCTTAGTTTTGGAAATAATTGATTCATAATCAAATCTGATTACATTAGTGAAATTTGCATATTTAAATATTTTGCCCAAAAATAAGGTTTTATTTCCATATGTAGAGTAAAAATATTTTGAAAAACACCTAAACCGGCTATCAGGCATAAGTAGATCCCGATGTTCTCCAAACACGCTGCTTAATTGTTCATAATGATTATAAAAAAAAATCAGATTGCATGAGCATCGACATAAACTTTTGTTTCTGCTGTGTTGCGATTAGCTGGATTTCTAATTTTTCAAGAGTCAATTCTTTTCATTCTTTTTGGCTTTGTAAACTTACATTTGATCGAAATCGATAAATATGCAATTTCCACAAATGTATTCAAAATTGATTCCCATACACTCTAAATTATTTATATTACTCCGAAAACATCTCAGGTGAAAAAATATAACAGGAAGAATATAAAAAGAAATCGGTTGACACAGAGTTGACACGAGTAGACGAACAATAAATTTGATTTGGTCAACCAGACAATCAGGAAGCTTTAAATGTATTTTTGTCTTTAGTGGAAGCGCTTTATAATTGAATCAACTGACTGCAAAAAAATAAAAAATCACATCATGATGGTTCGGGTTACACCATATGCCACATTTCCTTAGGAACAATCTCTCAAAACTGATACCTCATGAGAAAGAGTATTGATGAGTCACCTAAAATTCTATAATCATCTACCATTTAAATTGTATTCCTCATCTCCGTTGACATATCACTGAATGAACTGTACTAATGTCGTCTGGAGGTTGTTTTTTTCTATCCGAGAAATATATGTAAAAACATTTATTTCTCGGATAGAAAAAAATTCATGTTTATGTTTAGTCCAAAACTATAATACTTGAGTGATCCTAAAAACCGAGTAATTGATGATGAAAACACTAAATATTTAGGTTCAACGAATGTACTCAAAATTAGTTGGGAAACACTCCCAGTTAAATTTATAATTCAGAAAACATTCTCTAAATGAGGTAATGCGTATGATGAAATCAATTCACTGATAAAGAAGGTCAGCATTTGAGGGGTTTATGAACAGTTTCTTTTGATTAGAGACGTGCAAATTACTTGGAAATTTAGAGAAAAACTGATTTTTATCGGTAAAACTAGGGCTTTAAAATGGCATTTTGAGCCTCATGATCAAATTTTTACAGTGTAACATTTTCCCAATATGACGTATCGTGTAATATCATCATCCATATTTACCAAAGAAACATTACTCCGGAAAATTGTTTAGGTTTTAATTATAAGATACATATTATTAGCAAAAACTAAATATAGAGCCTTACTTAGTTCTAAACATTACTTGGTTCCTCTTAAGCACAGTTTTATTATTCATGATTAGCCTAAGAAACTGAAGCTGCCGTAGCATGTGTTGAGATTAACTGGATTTTTAATTTCCGAAGAAAATATTGGCTATTTTTTTAACCTTATTTTTATTCATCTTATCGGTGCTTTCACGAACTAAAGGGACTACCGATTGTGATCTAATTACTCCAGATAGCACCCGCTTTGGGTGTAGCTGATAACTATTTTACTGCATTGATGGATGTATAACCCTATTATTAGGAGAAATACCTAAAAATACAGCTTGAACAAGTGTACTTAGAATTGATTGCGAAACTGACAAATATTTCCAAAACAGAATATACTGACGAGGGTGAACAAATCACACTATGGAAATATATCACTAGAAATCAGTTGACATGAAATCAGAACTGGCATCTGAGGGCTTAAGAAAAACAAGATTCAGTTGATGTAGGGGTCACAAAAACAAGAGTGAAATCTCGAATAATCGTTCTGTTTTATCTAAAGTAGAATTATTTAAAAATTATATTATAGCCATCACACTCAATGTAATAAATAGAACATTTGTACATTGTGAAGGATCGTGTTACACCATAAGACGCATTTCCTTAGGTAAAATCACTCAAAACTATGATACTTCGTTAGTAGGAATAGTACTGTACATTTTACTCACCGAAAAATTTATACGAGAAAACATAAACACAATCGTAAAACCAAGATATATAAATAAAAAAAAAAAAAAAATGCAGGTTTATATCGCACTTAACTATATTAATGTCATCTTGGCATTGTTTGGATTTGTATGGTAAAAATAGGTCACGTGACTTTTTCGTTTTGATTTTTTTTTTTTTAACGTTTAATGACAAACATGGTGTGGAAACTTGTAGATCTGAAATGCATACAGTCTGTTTTATCATTAGCAGGAAATTAACCGGTCTCTGCCTACACCCCATTGGTGTCAGCCCACCTGTTCATACACTGACAAGTTTCCCCCTAAGGACATATTTTACCCCTGGGGCCCAACAACTCCAAGGGCCTGTTTTTCAATATGGATTTATTTTTCCCATCTGGCAATAAATAGATAGGAAATGAGGCATCTGGACTATCGTATATTTACAAGGAACAGCTGTGATAGGGAAATATTAAAGAAAAACATACGGTAGGAAAATGATCAAACGGGTCATACAAGGTCACATAGACGTGAGGCTGAAAAAGGAATATAGGGTATAAGAATAATGTGTAAAGAGTGTCATTACGAGGTAAATGGAAATGAATTGGTTGAAAGATATGAAAATGATTGCAAAACGAACATACGATAGTATCCTAGTGCAGGATAGCATACTCTTGGGAGAAAAGGAAAAAATATGGAATTAAGACAAAGGGTACAGCGAGCCCATTGTAAAATTATATAAGATTTGACCCTGGGATAAAGACTACGAGTATAGTGTTACATAGCCTATGATTTCATCATCCTTTGTGTAATTCTAACGTACAGTATGCTGCATGCTTGATCACGAGCGTGTTCTACCTCCCTTATAGTAAAGTCGTTCTTTCTGTCGTTCAGAGCAGGAGTGTCAACTCTTTGTCCCCTCTGGCTTCATTTGCGCGTCCTTCTTAAAAGTTGTATCAAGCTCTACCGGCCCCTATATAATGAGCTCAGTCTCTGCATTAATTGCCACTTAGATCTACTCATTTTGCTCACATCTCTGTCCTCCCCTGTACAGTTGTTATTATTGTGAGTGCTCAGGAAGTCTCCAACCATCTAGCAGCTGTGTAATTTGAGTATAAGTATTATTACATTTTGTTCTTGTACTTTATAGCATAAGGTGTTGATTCGTAGGCCTAGTAAAGTTTCTGTAATTCATATTGTCAGCCAGTGGTAATATTTTGTATCTGTAATAATATATCTTGCATTCACTGAGTATTATCTGGTTTTTTCATTTTATCAGGGCTTAGATAAATTTACTCCTGCTAATTTCGTGTTAATAGAGGCTATTGCAGTTAACCATATATTTAACCTGTTTTTGCCATTACATTATCCTTGAGTCCTGAATGTTTTGTTGTTAGTTTGAGCATTAAACTTTAACTTGTAATTTTACCTAACTCTTTTGGTTTGAACCTGGAACTTTGCGGGACAGTAGTGATTTTAGTCTCTGTTCCGTAACAATAGTAACATGACATTTGATAATATCTTTACCTCCAGCATAAATTGTAGGAGAGATATACACTATTTCTGTGATAACGATTTATCATTTCCTTAGCCCATTAGCTTCCAGAATTCCTGTGCGAGGGATTTCGCTGGAAGGATGTTAGGCGTGTCGCCCTCCGCCTGTCAGCTCATAGTCGCGAAGCTCGTATGTCCCTGTCCCTGGGATCCCTTATTTATTAAATTTTGAAAATGCACAGTTCCGTCCTATAACGAGGACACTAATCGGAAATGGGTTATTCAAAAATTGAATAATATTATTGCACATGTATATCACTCATATCTGTAGCAATACTACCTAGTAACAGGGGTGTAATATTAAATACTAGCTAGTAACAAAGATGTAATCAAGGTTGTCTACAATCTGCATGATCTCACATGCAAAAATGTTAATTTAACGGCCAGGTCGAAGAGATGATCATGAAGAGGACATGACTGTGGGGTGATATACGAGAAACTGGAGATTGGTGCGCAGATCGTAACTTTGAATGATAGTCATTAACAGATGAATAAGATTGTAGTGCCTCAGAATGAGGAGAATCTGAAGGAGTATCAGAAGAAGGAATGAGAGACGACGATGGAGTATTTCTGAGTTGAGAAGATGGGACATTTCCAAGTGACTCCTCCAACATTATGCCCCTCGGGGCACACTTCAGATCATCTGCATGCACCCATTTGATATCGGTGTCAGCCAGATCCTTTATTTCAAATTTGTTACCTCTATGAGAGATGACATAGGAAGGACTCAGGAATTTACCGCCAAGTTTTGACTCACTCGTGGTCCAGAGCAAAAATTTAAATCACTTGCTTGGATGCTAACGTCGGGAGCAGCTGCGTCTTGCTTACGTACCATTTCTGCATTTGAGAGGACCATATTAACCTGAATGTACTTACGAATTTTCTTAAAATCTGAGAGGTGAACTTTGACAAAATCATAATGACAGTCGACCGGATGGTCATGAGTTTTACTGGCAAGGGATAAGGAGAGGTATGTAAGGGAAATCGCTGAGGAGGTGGACGGCAGTTTTCATGCAAATGATATTCTACCCACCTACCGAGCTCTGAAGAAGCTCCACTCCAGAACCACCTCACTGGTTAACTGTGGACAGCAGATGGACAACTCATGCTGGGGGCAAGCGAGTATAGAGGTCGTTGCGCTGAGTACTCTGCGCAGCTGCACATGGCTGAACCTCCTAGTGAAGAGTTTCCATCGGCTGGTGTACAACCATTGAATGTTGTCTCACCAACTGACGAAGCTATGCCTTCCCTACATGATATCAAGAAGGCAATGGCTAGGTTGAGAAGTGGTAGTGCAGCTGGTGTTTGTGACATCCCAGCAGAACTAATTCTGGGGGCAAAACTATGATCAAGGGGTTACATGCAGTCACAAAAGCCGTTTGGCTGACTGGTATCATTCCTCCGGACTGGACAAAGGGTTTTGTCACCCCTATCTGGAAAGGATAAGGAGACCAGCTTAACTACCAGGGTATTACAGTGCTCAGTGTGCCAGGCAAAGTTCTTGCTCACATTCTGCTGATGCATATCTGGGACCATTTGGAAAAGTTTCAGAGGCACGAGCAATTCGAATTCATGCCCAAGAAGTCTACTGTTGACCATATCCTAGCTCTTCGAGTTATTGTGAAATGCCGTCTTGAGTTTTGAGAAGGTCTGCTAGCAGCCTATGTGGATCTCAAAAAGGTGTCTGACTCTGCAAATTAGGAGGAGCTGTGGGAACTTCTGTGACCCTGTGGGATCCCTGCAGGGATAATCCGACTGATTGCTAGCTTGTACACAAACACTGAGAGTGCTGTCAAGTGGGGGGTTGGGGAGGGATATCCGACTTCTTTCCAGTAAGTTCTGGCATAAGACGGGGATGTGTCCTTGCCCCCACACTTTTCAACAGATGTATGGATTGGGTACTGGACTAGGCTGTGCATCAAAGTAACTGTGGGGTATCAGTTGGCAATTTCTGGGTTATTGACCTTGACTTTGCTGATGAAAGTTATCCTAGTGAAGTTGCTGGAGATACTACTGAGTGCCCTAGAGGAATTTTGTGAGAATGAGAAGCCAGTGGGCCAGGCATTTGATGGCTTGCTGGATGAAGCAGTTGTCTGTCTGTCCATGCATGTGGTGAGAAGATAGAAGTCTTGGATAGATTCACTTATCTTGGTAGTGATCCATAACAATAGTAGATCAGAAAGTAAGATTTCTTGTCACATTTGTCTGGCCTATGGGGTTATGGATTCACTCAATTTGGGTATTTGGCATTGCCGTTATTTGTGTGGAAGGACAAAAGTTCACATCTTCAGGGCGTTGGTGTTCCATGTCTTAGTTTATGGTGGCGACTCATTTGGAATTGTCTTCCCAGGATCATGGGATATCGCTGGTACAACTGGGTACATAACGAGCAACTACTCCGTGAGATTGAATCGAGGCCACATAATACATCAACGTCAACTTCAGCTATATGGGCATGTGGCCCACTTTCCTGAGGCTGATCCTGCTCACAGGGTGATCTCTGAATGAGTTAACCTAGTGGAGGAGGCCAAGGGGAAGGTCACCTAACTCATGGCTGGAGCAGGTCACTCCTGTCGGGAAATACTTTGAGGGGAACGAGTCACTGCCTGGAGAGTTTCATGAAGGGACCCACGTGGGTGGAGTTGGAGGGCCAGTCAGGCTATGCGCCCCGCGGCATTGGCCCCTTCTGGTCTGATTGATCAGTACCTGCAGAATCCACTCATCCCAGGTAGAACTCTGATCTCCCACCATGTGGCATAGGCATTCTAGGATTATTTTTATTCTGGCGCACCACGAGTCCATGAGAGTCTGGATGACCGGCAACAACATTACATTTACTGATTCAAGTGATAAAAAATTTCCTCCAGCACGGAATTGTTGAACTCTGACCAGTTATCTGTTACAATGGCTTCTGGAATTATGAAAGTACAAATAACTGAATTAACAAAAACACGGGCAACAGATCTAGCCAATTTGTTATTCAGTCAGAAGAAACAATCAACCACTATTAAAAGATAGACGAAACCAGATTTCATACGTGGTAATTTCAGATCAAGGGAGACATTTTGCCAAGGCCTTGACGGTACATGGTACTGCAGTGTAGGTGCTGGCCGACCAGTAGTTCCTTTATTGTGAGCACAAGATAGGCATGCAACACAGTGAGCATCTACATCCTTTCGCACTGTGGCCCAATAACATGAAAGACGCCCGTCCTTACCTGGGTACATGTGAAGGATGTCATGGATTAAATGGAGTGCAGTAAGAATTAAGTTCGTTGGACTAGCTTCGTGATGAGGCACAACGCTACCTGTGAGTACTGTCCATGAGTAATTCAGTTAAGAGGAAGAAATCAGACACAGGAACTGGATACTTTGGCAAGGAAGAAACATCACCAGAGTCAAGAGAGTATCTGACCTGGGACCATAGACGGTCAACTCACTGGAACCCTTGGAGAATATTCTGGGCACCAAAATGTGAAAAATGTTTAATGTATCCAAGTCGGTATCCCTGCCGGGACACCGCTATGCAAGAATTTTCTGGTAAACAACTCGTAGGTCGTTACTCTTCCCTAAAGTTGTCTAAGTAAATTAAACAAGTCTTATAGAATTAGGCGAAACGTAACTCGAACTTAACTCACCTACAATAACTATTTCTCTTCTATCCCATAACTAATCCCCCCTTCAATTCGTAAAGGTTACTTAGTGAAGAGGGAGTGATCGTTAACCGATGACGATGAGGCTGCTTGGTGAAGCTGCTTGTGCAAGAGAGCGTCCTTATGGTGTGTATATACAACCGTGCTAACTCCACGAGAGCTAGGATCAGAGTGAGTGAACGCGGCAAGCCCCAACTCATCATCGAATTGTGGGTTGCCAACTCTTATTTAATTACAGTACTAAATACAGTTAACTTACATCATGATATGTACAGGGTAAATCTAACAAATTTATCTTAGTTTTACTGAAAACTAAAGTTAGACCAGTTAGGCCAGTGCTCGCTACTCCAAATTTTGCTAAGCCTTTTAAGATGGCTGTTGACGCAAGTGATACAGGAGCTGGGGTTGTTTTGCTGCAAGAGGATGATCAGGGTATTGAACACCCTGTATCTTATTACAGTAAGAAGTTCACTCCACCGCAAAAAAAATACTCCACTATTGAGAAAGAGCTTTTGGCCTTGATTTTGGGTTTACAGCATTTTTCATTTTATGTTCTGGTTTTGACCCCATAGTCATTTATACCGATCATAACCCACTGAAATTCCTTAGTAAGTTTAAATATAAAAATCAGAGATTGACAAGATGGAGTCTACTTCTTCAGGAGTATTCATTAGACATACAACATGTCAAGGGGAAAGAAAATGTTATTGCAGATTGCTTATCTAGACTTTTTTAGACAGATTGTTTTAGAGTAATAAGAAATTTCCTTTGTAAATTACTTTTTCTTTGTGGAGAGGTGTTACATAGCCTATGATTTCATCATCCTTTGTATAATTCTAATGTACAGTATGCTGTATGTTTGATCACAATTCGCCTCGTGGCTTCCATAGTGACCAGGCTTGCGTGTTCTACCTCACTCCCCCTTTCTCCCCTTATAGTAGAGTAAGTCGTTCTTTCTGATGTTCAGAGCAGGATTGTCAACTCTGTCCCCTATGACTTCATTTGCACTCCCTTCTTACAAGTTGTATCAAGCTCTGCCGGCCCCTATATAATGAGCTCAGTCTCTACATTAATTGCCACTTAGATATACTCCTCATTTTGTTCACATCTCCGTCCTCCCTTGTATAGTGTATTATTATTTTTGTGAGTACTCAGGAAGTCTCCAACCATCTAGCTGCTTTATAATAGGAGTATAAGTGTTGTTATCATTTTTCTTGTACTGTATAGCCTGAGGTGTTGATTGGTAGGCCTGGTAAGGTTTTTGTGATTTGTGTAGAGTTTTAATGTCAACCATTATTAATAATATTTTGTATCTGTAATAATATATCTTGCTTTAACTGAGCATTATCCGGTTTTCTCATTTATCAGGGCTGACTTAGATAAATTTGCTCTTGCTAAATTCATGTTAATAGAGGCTATATATGTAACCTGTTTTGCCATTACATCATCCTTATGAGTCCTGAATGTTTAGTTGTTAGTTTGAGCATTAAACTTTAACTTGTAATTTTATCTAACTCTTCTGTTTTGAACCTGGAACTTTGCGGGACAGTAGTGATTTTAGTATTCTCACTTGAAGTGTTCATTATCTCTGTTCCGTAACACTATACAACATATCTGCTTTCGTGTTCCTGAACTTGAATTTTCTTTATTCTTTACTCTCTGGCTTTAGTTATACTGTCATTTTCTGACATTTTCTGTCATTCTCTGCTGTGTACTTCTCACGTATTTCTACAAACAGTGAAAAAATCATTGACTATCTTACATCTAATATGGAACACATCGTAGTCTGTTTCTCCATTCTCTGACATCTCCTTTGTGGGTAACTTCAATGTTCACCAGCAACTTTGGATTTCTTCTCTTTTCACTGATCCTCCTGGTGAACAAGCCTACATCTTTTCTATCCAAAATGACCTACAGCAGTTTGTATAGAAGCCCTACCCATAACCCTGACTGCCTTCGAGAAAGTTGCAACAGTTGACCTCATCCTTACAACTAATCCTTCTGCTTATGCTGTTAATCTTTTCTCTATATTGGGTTCTTCCGATCACAACCTTATCACGTCCTATCTCTCCCTTAAAGCCTGTGGACCCTCCGAAGAAGCTTCGGTTGTTTAGTTTGGAGCAGCTGATTGGGAGGCCCTTAGGCAGGACTTCCTTGATTTTCCCTGGGATGATTAATGCTTCCATGGCCAGGAGCCACCTGAGTGTGCCTTGTGCATTACAGAGGTAATTCACTCGGGCATTGAAACATACATTGCATTCTCTTTTCCTGTAACTAATAAAAAAAACTGTTTAATCATGCTTGTTCTAATGGTGTACACAATAATGAAAAGGCCTGCAATAGGTACCGGAACCAACCCTCCCCTGAATCTCATCTCTCTGCCTGGAACAGTGCTAAGTCCGTTTTTCGCTGTACTAAGGATAACTTCATTCATACTAAATTATCTGAACTCACGAACTCAAATTCCTCCCACTCTTTTTGGTGCCTTACCAAAAGCCTCTCTAACAACTTTATCATCCTTCCCACTCCTCTTTTCCACTCTGATGACACTGTGGCTGTTTCTTCTATTGAAAAAGCAGAATTGTTTCTCAGACTCTCTCCTCAAATTTCACCTTAGACAAATCCAGTCCTCTTCCAGCATCACTCCCTTCCCCCTCTGACTTCCTCATGACTGACATTAAAATATCGCCAACTGATATATATTCTGCCCTCGCTGGCCTCAATACTAACATGGCATATGGAACTGACAGGGTCCACCCAGTTGTAATCAAGAATTGTGCATTTGTTTCTCCATCGTTTGTCAACTTGTACCTTTCCTTCTCGCCGGAAGGTTGTTCTCACTTACCCGGTCTCAAAGAAAGGTAACCATTCCCAGCCCTCTATTAATCTTCAAATTCCTTTAACATCCTGTTTCTAAAGTTTCTAAATCTGTTCTTAACCAAAAAAAAATATAAAGCACCTCTTCTCTCATAACCTTCCGTCCACTCGCCAGTATGGGTTCTGCCAGGGATGCTCCGCTGGCGATCTTCTCACCTTCCTTCCAGACTCCTGGTCATCCTCCTTTCTGGACTTTCGCCAAAGCTTTGCCATTGCACTTGACATCTCATAGATTTTCGATCGAGTCTGGCATAAATCTTTAATTTGCAAACTGCCCTCTTAAAGGTTTTGTTCATCTATCTGTGCCTTCATCTCTAGCTTCTTTCTGGTCGTTCTAAAGCTGCTGTTGTAGACAGCCACAGTTCTTCTCCAAAACTTATCGTAAAATCTGCAACTCTCTTCCTTCTCTTCATCAGTGACCTTCTAAGCTGTACATCTAACCCTGTCCACTCACCCTTCACCTTTCCATTCGTTTCTCCCAGCAGTTACTTCAACAAACAAGGGATGAGGTTATGGCACACTTTCTGTAATGTCTGACTTGGCTCATGTCTCTAATTGGGGTAAAAGAAATTATGTTTTTAAATTATCAGAAACTCAGTTCTTGCATCTTTCAACCAACGAAAATGTATGAAAGAAATATCTTCTAATTTTTAACAAAATAGGAATTCGTTTGTGAGAAAATGCGCTGAAACGTATTCCCGTTGAAAAGTGTGTAACCTAAAACACTGTCTGACTATGTGTAAACACTGTCTGACTATGTGTAAACTTAACCTACCTTATTAATTTCATCTAATTCCATATTAGTATTTTTTTGTTGGCTAGGCTAAACTTGGTTAGGTTAAATTTTATTTATTTATATATATATATATATATATATATATATATATATATATATATATATATATATATATATATATATATATATATATATATATTCTTTATTTCTTTATTCATATTATTTATTATAATATACTTAACCTACATTACAAATATTTTCTTAAGTCCAAAGAAAGTTAAAGAAAATGTTCATTGCTATGGACAGCAATGGGACAATAACCAGTTCATCTGGGTTAGGTTGAGTTATATATTTCTATAATTTGTTTCTGGTTTATTTAATATTTTCATATTTTTTTTACACTAACCTTAACCTAAAGTATTATTTTTTCGACCAGTCTAAACTTTACCTATGCCATTATTATTATTTTATTATATTTAATTATTTATTATTTAATATTTTTTAGACGTCCATAATTAACCTAACCTGCTGGGGCTAGCCCTACAAGTACTGTAAAGCCCAAACTCTGCACATTTGCATTTTTCCGGTAGCAAGATAACGTAGTGTTATGATGACCTTAAGCTCCGGGGTGAGTGGGTTTCTCCTCTTGGTGTCATTCGATAAGGCGTCTCTCACAAGATTGGTGACATACAAAATACCGTCCCTGTCTAGCCAGTATCTCTTGATAAGCTCAGCATCACTGAGCTCGTTAAGCACGTCCCTTCTTCGGAAAATATTCCTCGGCTGGGGATCTGCTTGCTGTGGTGCGGCCATGTTGACACACTTCTGACGGTCATAGGCGGCGTTAAGACAGGGTGAACCCGAACATACCATCGCACGTCTTATTATGGTCGTCCATAGGAGTTTATGGTCGACCATACGAGTTTCTGACGGAGTTATGTCTAAAATGCGCCATTTTGTTTAGATATGAACGACGGACAGCTATGACGGTTTGTAGAATCTAGGCCCTGTCTCTTCACCGCACTTTTGCATCTTATCTCTTTACTATCGCTACTTCCATGGTCACTGCTCCTCTGAACTGTCTGTTTGCATCCCTCCAATATGGCGGACACGGAGCACCTGTCCAACAACAAACACTCACCCCTTTCTCTCCAACTCTCTAATGCAAGAGTTAACTGTTACCCCCAGTCCTTCATGAATGCAACAGGTCAACTCTGGAACAGTCTCCCTCTGTATTTTCTACTGTCAATGATCTCCAGTCTTTCAAACGCAGTGTGTTCAAGCATCTCAAAATGTACGGATCTTGAATTTGGCTCTGTTATAATTTTTCTGTTTTTTTCTTGGAGGGAACAGTTTGAAGAATTCTGGCCTATGGTTCCTTCTTCCTTATGTACAAAGAAAGTTGGATCTGGTGGAGACAGGTGGGCGGAGCTGATCACCTAAGCTTATCGCACATTGGCTGCTTCGTTGGCAAAGCTTATGTCGCGTTTTGAGGATGGCAAGATTTGAAAATCTTTGACTTTTGTGTTTGTAGGTTGTTTCGAGATAATATAGATTGCCTCTAGAAACAAGAGACAATGAGGGTCTTGCTCTCTTGATTATCTTTGCATTCCCATCCAGGTCTTGTCATGTCAGGTGGGAGTTGTGTAGGGTGGCGTAGTTGTTCTTGGATGTCTCCATTCTATAGGTGACAGGTGAGGTGCCTTGATATCCTGGTTCATGTCATTCCAATGTATGAGTGAGGTCCACACTCCTCACTGTTGCGGTAATGCCGGTAAATGACATGTTCCTCCTGAAGAGGTGTCTTGGTCACGGCGGGTCGGTTACGAAGCAGAAGGTGGGCTGTTTTCCTTGTCTTGTAGTAGATGATGAAAGCAATGTGTTATTCCGGGTCTGTACGGTGTACATTTCTGTATCCAATGCTCTTGATGATGATGTCATCCATCTTGTAGTCTGTATACATGTGGTATCAGTAGTAAATCTTAATACGTTCACTGGTTGTGGGTGTAGTGGTGTCTTGGTGAGTATACCATTTATCAGTGTCTCTTGATTACGTTGGATAAGTCGGTGTTAATATAGCCGTTGTGAACGAGGACGTGAGTCAAGCCTCCTTGTTCCTGGTGGGCATCTTTCCAATTGGTGCAATGGGAGGCCTCTCCTGACGTAGGCGCTGATGGTGGAGCACAAGTAACGTCTTGGGCATTCACTATCTCCATTCAGGCAGAGTGGGCTTGGTGAACACTGTAGTCTTGAATCCAACGATGTGTGCAGTGACGAGTATATCCAGGAAGGGGAGGCTTCCGTTGCTGTCTTCTTCATAGATGAAGTTATATCCAGAGACAGCAATGAAGCTCTGTCTGAGGTCCTGCAGCTCCTGAAGGTCCTTGAATGACCGAAGATGTCAACATAGTGGCAGTATACGGAGGGACGGCTAGTAGCTAGGAATCTTGATTCGTTGGTCCCCATGTAGAAATCAGCGAATAGGACTCCGAAGGGGCTGTCCATCGCTACACCGTTGATCAGCTGGTACACCTCACCACTCAGGGAAGTGGTCTTTTTTCGTGCAAAGAGCGCCAGGATTGATGAAAACACATGCTGGTTCCAGAGAGAACTGGTTGATCGGCAAGTTAGAGAGGAAAATATCACCCAGGACTTACAGCAAGAGCTGAAATATTTCGTGAACAAGTGGACTGAGGCTCCTGTTACAGATGACCTGAGCAGACAGAATGACAAAGAACTCCAGACACTCCGAGAGCAACACCATAGAGGTATGGAAAGTAGCATCATCAACATGCACTCCAAACTCTACAGTGGTAATATCAAGCCACCCCACCCTAGCACTGGATACATTAACCTCACCGTCATCGACCTTGCTCCAGAAGAGCTCATCAACATTGGGCTTCACTGCCACTACCTCTCCCATCAACATTGGGCTTCACTGCCACTACCTCTCCAAGCCACTCCCCCATTGCAAACGACTCGAGATCGAGGTCCTCCTTGATGACTTACAGTGACTTGAGAAGATCCTCAAGGACATTATATATAGGAACGTAGAATTAAGGACCCGGAACAACAGATTGCTCTCATCATCTACTACAAGACATGGAAAACAGCCAACCTTCTGCTTCGTAACCGACCCACCGTGACCAAGACGCCTTCAGGAGGACCATGTCATTTACCAGGATAACCGCAACAGTGAGGAGTGTGGACCTCACTCATATATTGGAATGGCATGGACCAGACTATCAAGGCACCTCACCTGTCACCTACAGAATGGAGACATCAAGAACCATTACGCCACCCTACACAACTCCCACCTGACACGACAAGACCTGGATGGGAACGCAAAGATAATCAAGAAAGAACAAGACCCTCATTGTCTCTTGTTTTTAGAGGCAGTCTACTTTATCACAAAACAATCTACTACAATTCTAATACACCAGTCCTGTATGAGACAGCTCAAGCAAGTATTCAATATGGATGGTGGGTGTTAGCACCAAAGTGGTGACATGTAGAGGTGTATATGTAGGAGGACTACTGGGCCTTGGGAGCAGGCTGTGAAACCTATGCCCAGAATCGAGCATATAAAAAAATAAAAAATAAAAAATAAACATGCAAGTCGATGATTGGAATATCCTACCATCCTCAAATTGCCACATAAACTTGGCCAATGAAGCAGACAACGAGCGATCAGCTTAGGTGATCAGCTCCACCCACCTGTCTTCACCTGATCCACCTCAGTCGTATATAAGCAGCCACCCATGAGAGAACCATCGGACTCTCGCTGCTGCAGTCATGTCATCAACACCTCTCTCCCAGCTCTCCAACCCTTGCATAGTGCCTTGTCTCTGCTTGTATATTGCCTTGTCATGGTGTTTTAGAGGCATGCCTCTGATTCATCACCACTGACTCGCCACTGGAACTGAGACCAAACTTTAGCCGGTGCTGCTTGACCTGTGTTTTCCTCCCTGCATTTCAAGAGCCCCGCTCTTGCTCTTGAGAATTTTTTGTTTTTCACGGCCTGCCGTTAGTGTCCCTCACTGTAGTACGACGCCAAACCCTGAAGGGGTGCCACTGGGGCATTTCCACGAAGGGGGGACTTTAGGGCCTGGTAGGAGACGTTGAGGGGTGGCTTTTCTTTTAGGGCTAGGTGTTGACTTGACCCTCACGGGGCAGTTACAGGGTCTCTTGCGACACCCTTTAGAGGGTGGAGAGGGACCCCCACCCCCCGTCAATGTAGGGACCTTTGGCACCCTCGCCACTTGTCCCCCTGGGACTGTATGCCCTCGACACCAGTTGGCCTTGACCGAGCGTGTCACACCTGACACCAAGTCCAGCGCAATTAGGGCTACTGACACTGATCCCCGGCCCCCCACCCCCGCTGTCAAGTCTTGCTCATGTATCCCTACATCCAAGTGTCAGTGGGACAACACAAAACTGACCTCCTGTCCCACGGCCCATGATGGGTCCCACACATCCTCCAGCCTCACGTGTGGTGCCCCTCTTTCTCAAGCTCCGACTCCTCTGCAGGGGATTCTCCTGATGTTTCTCCTGCCAACACTGCTGCCCCATGCTCTTCTGCCACCGCCTACTCCTCCTCTTGCCGCCCTCCGAAATCTGCCAGGATTCACGAGAGCTTGGACAGCAACTCTGAGGATGCATCTCTGCCTACCCCAAGCACCTCCACTGCCCACGACTCTACACTTTCAACCATTGTTGATGACAACAGCTTCACCCTGGTGAAGAGTAAGAAAAGTAGGAAATCACAGGAAAACCCTGCCCCCTTTGCAAAAGGCAACCCCCCCCCCCCGCAAAGGGCAGCACGCGCTTCTGTCACTATCGCATCCTGTCCCTATCCTCAGCCACGATTCGGGGTCTATCAGGTCCCCATGCAGGAGGGCTACCCTTCGTCCTACAATGCTGTAGTTGCCCTAGAAGAGAGACTGCCAGGACTCTGTTGGTCCAACGAAATGAGCAAGAACGGGCACTCCATCGTCATCCCATTGGACAAAGAGTCCTACAACCACCTGCATGCCATGGCTCAGGACGAAACCCTCTCCCTGAAAATAATGGAACTAACTCCAGGGATGCAATCAATGAAAGCCATAGTTATGGGCTACCCCTGTCACAAGCCCACGAGCCTGCTACTCTCTCACAAGCAGGTCGAGGTGGCAGAGAGATGCTAAAAGGCAGGGAGCCAGGAGGAAACTCAGCAAGTCCTGATCACACTGCGGGGTCCCTTGATCCCTGGGAAGCTGGGGCACCTTTCATCCGCGCCCATACACGTCGAAATCACTCCGTTACTACAGGTGCCACAGGTACGGAGATCACAAGGCAGCATGCAATCACCCCTATGCCTGTGGCATCTGCAGCAACAGGCACAACACTGACATCTGCCTGGCCAATTCAAAGCCAGAGAAACAATCCCAGCATGCTGCCCCAACTGTGCCAGGAAACACCATGCCTGGCATCGAAGGTGTCCCACAAGAATAGCCCTGGTCAACAAGGGGCAACTTCACCAAATCTCCTGGGTGCAGGAGAAACAGAAGTCCCAACCCTGCCTCCCCAGGAACCTTCATCTGGGGCTCACAGAATTCGCCCAGGAGCCCAGCTCCACTGCTTCCCGCCCCTACCAACAACCCGGCCCCTCACTCTTCCTGGCACTGCCCCTGCGAAAGCTGTGCAGCCCATACTCAAACATCCCCCTTAGCCCAACCCCCCAATCACCTAACCTACCGCCTGCATGTCAGTGATTGCCTTCCAGCCAGAAGAGCTAAAGACCATCCTAAAAGAAATGGATGAACAAACGATAGAGGCCTTTGCGATGATTTTCGGAAAAGACCTGAATCCCGCACATCTTGCAGCAATGGTAGACCGCATAGCGGACCAGGTTATCCAAAACGAACGTGAGCCTCGCACTCAAGCTGCAATGCCTCTTGCCCTCAACTCTCATCCACACATAACCCGCTCTCAGCCTCGCAACCTCCCTCAGCCAACCAACAACACCAAGCTTCCACAGACCACGTCAGGAGAGGGAGTAGCAGAGCCTGCCCTCCACCCCTTCCCACAGGAATCAGGCCACCTACCCTCCCCGTCAACAACCGACCAGTCCCCTGCCTCCGAGTCTTGCAGTGGAACTGCCTGGGGGCAAGAAACAAATTTGCCCACCTCCAGGAAGTAGCTGCAAAGGAAGACATCCACATAATCCTCCTGCAGGAGATGCTTCTTCCCCAGGACTACACTATAAGGGTATGGTCACACCGAACGCGACGAGCATGGTGACATGAGCGGGGAGGTTATGAGGCGACACGATAAAACACACTAAATCCTGTGTGGGTGGCCACAAAGAATGAGCGCTGCCTAGTGACTCCCCCACTCCCCAGGCATTTGCATCATCATTCAGTCATGCTGGTACTGTGTGGTGGGGCGGTTGGGTTGGGTAACTATGTCTACTGAACACCTTATTGGAGCCATGTACCACAGGAGATCTGTGTGGGATCCAAAAGATCCACTCCACAAAAATACTGGAGTGTTGAAAAAACACTGGGAAGGTATCTTTGAATAACTGCATACAACTGGCAAATTATAATCGAGCATTATTTTGTCATACGATTGCTTAAGTAACTATTGTTCCACCAATGTCATAAAACCTATCAAAGACCATTAGTGTCAAAAATTAGTGTATTAGTGCTCTGTTCCCTTTGTTACACTGTAGGCTTAAGACCAGTTAACAGATAAGTGTATACATTATATGTATATGTAAATACGTAATGAACATCAACAGCCGTATTATCAGTACATAAATCTATGAAATATATTCAGCAGTTAGTGAATTGCTCAGCGGATATTCTACTATCGGCATGCTTTTGACTATCTGTTGCCCGTGAGGTTGCTATTTCCTATTTGGACACGCAACGCATTGATGCTCACCTCGCTGCTCATCACTTGATGCTACCTCCCCACTCATCGCGTTCGGTGTGGCCATACCCTAAGACTCAGAGGCTTCAAAGGCCATTTTCTCCCCCAGATCCCGGGTGCCATTTGGGGTTGTGTCATTCTTGTGAAGAGCCACATCCCTCACGCTGTCCTTCATGCACCCATTTTCTGTGGGGAGGGTGTCAAGGTGCAGGGTGTTACCCTGCAACTTGGCACCTCCTCCCTGCATGTCTGTAACATGTACAGAAGCCATGAGGGCACCCTGGATCTTGGGGTGATTTTTGCCCTTGCTGGCACTGAACCCACGTACATAGGAGGGAATTTGAAAATGAGCCATCCCATCCTCTCCACGCCCCTCCCAGCCAGTGAAGCTGGGAGACACCTCACCGACGTCCTGGAGGAAATTCTGGGCGTGTCTCAGTTAAACGATCCCTCCGAACCGATGCATATTCGGAATTGGAGACTGGACCTCATATTTGTCTCCTCATCTCTCGTCTGCGTCTCTACTTGGTCTCTGCACCCGTTCCTCACTAGCGACCACTCTGGCCTAGTGACTGAACTGCTGCTTGTGACGCCCTCACCCCTGCCACCTGCCCCCACCTGGAAGGGACCTTTGTAGAGCTCGCTGGCCTGAATATGCCGAGACAATCAAGGCCCAGCTCGATGGATACATGCCCCCTCTCCCTCGATGACAACACCGAGAACGTCGCACATGTTCTCAGGTGCATTGCTTCAGAAACTATTCTTCTGTCCAAGCCTCTGTGCTTTCTTGTCAAAAACCACACGACCACTGGTTCTATGACAAGATAGTCTGCGAGCTCAACCACCACCTCAACTCAGCTCGCAAGGCTCACAGGACATCACCTGGCAATACTTAGCTGTGTTAATGTGCCACACCTCTTAAAAAGTGACATCAAAATGACATGGCTTGGATAAGATGGTGCAGGTCCCTCGATTCACACCCCTCGCTGAAGGAGGTGTGGACAAGGATCAGACATTTCCAACATCAAGCCGCCTAACCCCCCCTCTACTACGACCCTGTAGGAGAGGCGAACCGCCTCGCTGTCCTCTTTGTCGAGCGAACATTGCCCATTAATCTTCCCCAGATTATCTGGGACGTGCAGGCGCGCTTGACGGAGCCCAGAAGGGCATCCATCAAGGCCGCCTGCTTCCACCCCAGTGACACTGACCATCCTTTCACGTTGCGGGTACTTGATCGAGCTCTCCTCAGCAAAGGGAACACCACACCTGGTTCGGATAGCATCACCTACTCCAGCGGTTCTTAAACTTTTTAGTTTGTAACCCTTTTTGGAATATCTCAAGACTTCGCAACCCACATGTTAAAGAGAGAGAGAGAGAGAGAGAGAGAGTAACCGGTATATAGCCTATCTTAGTTATTATGAATATGCTTAGAGTGTAGTAAGGATATTTATAATTTCAGTTAAGTAAATATAAAACATTGAAAGTATTAGGCCTATTCTATGTCCCTGTGACCCATCAAAATTGCTCTCACAACCCACCTTAAGGTCGCGACTCATAGTTTAAGAAACACTGACCTACTTTCTTCTTGCAAGGTCAGGGCCCCGGGGGAAAATGCCCTACTCGATTTATACAACCGAACATGGGAAGAAAAAAGGCTTCCAAAATCTTGGAAGATGGCAGTTATCCACCTCATACCAAAACTAAAAGACCTTTCCACTATGAGACCTATCTCACTTCTCAGCTGTATCGCCAAAACGGCTGAGAGGCTAGCCCACCCTTGCCTTGCTTGGAAGCTAGGCTTGCTGCACTCAAGGCTCTTTGCCTACATTCAGGGAAGGAGTGCCTCACAGTGCCTTGCCTCATTTCTGGGTGAGCTGAGAAATGGCAGAGGCACTGCTGTTTTTCTCGTTTGGAGAAAGCCTTTGAGTTAGCTAACCCTGAAGTCATACTTGCCGCTCTTGCCGAGAAAGGAGTTTGTGGCAGACTCCTCTCCTGGATCAATGACTTTTTCACTGAGCAAGCTGCATGTGTCAGCTTTCAGGGTCAGCTCTTCCCTTTCTACCCTCACACTAATGGCATTCCTCACGGAAGTGAATTCAGTCCACTCCTGTTCAACTCTTTAATGGAAAGCCTGCTGTAGGTAGACTTCGAATGTAGTATAACGCTGCTCTGTTATGCAGGTGACCTGGTGCTAGTTCTCTCCCACAGAACGACTCACAACCAAGACATGGCCACCCTAACCCGCCTCCAAGATAGATGCTGTGAACTTGGTCTTAAGATCAACCTTGAGAAGACTAAGTACATGCACTTTGGCATGCGCCCCCCTGAACATCCTCTCCTTCTCGGGGGACATCAGTTGAACCTCATTCACTGTCATCAATACTTGGGAGTGTGGTTCTACAGAAACCTGTCCTTTGCCACCCGCATTCGATATCCATTGGAGAGAGGTACCCCCAGGATCAATGCATTCAAAGCGCTGTCCAGCCACAGTCTGGGAGCTTGGATTCGTGTCTTCCGGACCTTGTATATCCACGCCATCCACTCCCTTGTTGACTATAGTGCTATCTGCCTTGTAGGGCTCTCCAGTGCACAAGTTTATGCGCTTGAGACTCTCCAAAGCAGAGCACTACGCGTCATCGTGGGAGCCTCACTGTGGGCACAGCTCGAAAACCTCAGGGTGGAAAATGCCTTTCCATCTCTCTACCACAGGACCTGGAGTCTATCATCATCAAAAGCTGCACAGCTCTGCCAGCACAGACCATCACTGCCAATCTTGAGCTGTCTCTCCCGGACCGTAGCAAGACCACCCAACCCGCACCCAAGAAAGGACTGGGTACACCTCCTAACCAACATCATCCAAAAACTAGACGTCTCTCACGCCTTTAACAGAGGCGCAGACTGGTGGGAGTGAAACTGGTGCGATAATGGTAGGAAAGATTAGTGTTTATCGAGGGTGTTCAACTAACATAAGCATTCTGTCATTTATGATTTTTTTTTTATCATTAAATTAAGTTCATTAATTACAGAATGTTATGTAGAGGACTAAAATAGTCAAGAAACGAGAATTTGGCATTGAAGTTAAGGTAGAAATTATTACTTGCACATGCTAGACATTACGTGTTTGAACTGTTACACAATACATGATTTGTAAGGAAAGTGCACAGTGAATGCAAGTGGACTGCACACAGAATAATTGACAGATCCACTTAACTTCCATTCACCGATAAAATCACAGCTCAGTATGTTATTGCTGATTATATATATATATATATATATATATATATATATATATATATATATATATATATATATATATATATATATATATATATTGTTACATAGCCTATGATTTCATCCTTTGTATAATTCTAATGTACAGGATGCTGCATGTTTGATCACGATTCGCCACGTGGCTTCCATAGTGACCAGGCTTGCGTGTTCTACCTCACTTCCCCCTTCTCTCCCTTATAGTAGAGTAAATCGTTCTTTCTGTTGTTCAGAGCAGGAGTGTCAACTATTCCTCCCCTGTGCCTTCATTTCCGAGTCCTTCTTGCAAGTTGAATCAAGCTCTGCCTGCCCCCAATATAATGAGCCCAGTCTCTGCATTAGTGGCCACTTAGATCTACTCCTTTTTTTCACATCTCTGTCCTTCCCTGTATAGTGTATTATTATTTTTGTGAGTGCTCAGGAAGTCTTCAGCCATCTAGCTGCTGTATAATTTGAGTATAAGTGTTGTTACCATTTTTCTTGTACTGTATGGCGTTGATTCGTAGGCCTGGTAAGGTTTTTGTGATTCATGTAGAGTTTTTAATGTCAGCCAGTATTAGTAGTATTTTGTATCTGTAATAATATTATATCTTACTTTAACTGAGCATTATTCGGTTTTCTCATTTATCAGGGCTGACAGATAAATTTGCTCTTGCTATATTCATGTTAAGAGGCTATTGCAGTTAACCATATATTTAACCTGTTTTTTGCCATTACATTATCCTCATGAGTCCAGAATGTTTAGTTGTTAGTTTGAGCATTAAACTTTAACATGTAATTTTACCTAAGTCTTTTGTTTTGAACCTGGAACTTTGCGGGACAGTAGTGATTTTAGTATTCTCACTTGAAGTGTTCATTATCTCTCTCTGTTCCGTAACATAAATTTGGCGACCTCGCCATATATTCAGGATATTATCATAAGGATATTGCTTGATATTTTGTGACTGTGATTTATTCATGATGTCTACTATTACTACTCTTGATGAAGCCAAAGATTTTTGTCAAATGTGCAAACAGTGTGTGATGTAGAAAACAGAACAAAGAAAGAACTTAAGCTTATTGCTCAACAATTGGGAATTGCTGTTCGCTCTCATCATTCTAAAGATCAAATTGTTGACATGATTAATAAAAGCATGTTTAATGTAATTCCTCCAGATGGGCAAACGCAGATTGAAATAGCTAAGTTACAGCTAGCCCTGCAGGAGGCTCGTGGTAAGGAGGCCGAGTTTTAGGCTCGTGCTAAGGAGGCTGAGTTTCAGGCTCGTGCTAAGGAGGCTGAGTTTCAGGCAAATGCTAAGGAGGCTGAGTCTCAGGCTCGTATTCAGGAGGCACAGGCACAGGCTCAGGCACAAATTGAACTTGCTAGGATTCAGGCAGACCATGAGTATCGCATGAAATAAGGTGGAACTGGATCATCTAGCTTTGATGATTTTGATGTAGCTAAAAATGTTAAACTTGTCCCTCCTTTTAATGAAGCTGATTTAACAAAGTATTTTCAGTTGTTTGAGAGGGTAGCTACAGGTTTTAATTGGCCCAAAAGGTATTGGCCAGTACTCCTACAGAGTGTTCTCACCGGTAAAGCTCAAGTAACTTATGCATCTTTGCCTCAGGTTCAATCTGATAATTATGATGTAGTTAAGAGCTTGATTCTTAAGGCCTATGAGCTTGTTCCTGAAGCCTATAGAGTAAAATTTAAGACAACTTATAAGAAAGATAAGCAATCCCATGTTGAGTATGCAAAAATCAAAGAAGATCTGTTAGGGCAGTGGTTAAATTCTAAGAATGTAAATTCTGATTTTGATAAATTTAAGCAGATGATTTTGCTGGAGGACTTCAAAAGGTGTATTAATAAAGATGTAAGCCTATATCTTGATGAGAAAAGAATAGATAATTTGTCTGATGCTGCAGTTTTAGCTTATGAATATGTTCTCACTCAAGAGATATTCTAAAGAAAAAAGGAAAGCTGAGAGTAAGTAGGTTGCCTCTACTCAGAGTATAGGAAACAGGAAAGAGAATAAAGATGATGTTTCTCTGGAAGTAAATACCAGCTCCACCTCTAGATTTCAGAAAAGTAAATGTACTTATTGTAGTAAGCTTGGTCATACTACGGAGAAATGTTTCAGGAGACAGCGTGATGTGAACAAAAAGGAGTTTTTAAATATTCAGTCAATTGGTCTAGTGTCCACCCTTGAGAGTTCCCAGAATTTTTTAACTGAGTTAACTGAACCTGTTTTGAGGGGTAAATTAAATTCTCATGATGAAGCTCCTCTTTTGAGCAGTAACGTGGGTGACACTCTCAAGAGTTCATGTGCTAATTTCCTGTCTGATGGCTTTGTCAATCCTCTGGACAATAATGACAGGAAATCAGTTAAAATATATCGTGATACAGGTGCTTGCCAATCCCTTATGGTGACCAGTGTTCTAGGCTCTAATGTTAATTCCTCTGATGAAACTGTAATCTTACAAGGTGTAGGGAATAATTACTTCTCTGTCCCTCTCTGCAGAGTGAATTTAGAGTCTGGTTTTGTTAATGGTTTCGTTATGGTTGGGTTGGTTGAGACACTCCCAATGTCAGGTGTAACTTTCTTACTTGGAAATGATATTGGTGGAAGTCAAGTGTGTCCAGCTCCTCAGTTGTCTAGTAAACCAGTGACTGCGACCCAGGATTGTGATATTCCTGAGGTGTTCTCTGCATGTGCTGTCACTAGGGCTAAGTCTAAAGTTACTGGTGACTTAGAGGATAATGATGATGTTATCCTAGCTGACACTTTTCTTGCTAATTTGGACCACTCACCAGATGAGGCAGTACCCCGTAGTGTTGATAATTTGTCTCGTCAAGAGTTGGTTGAGTTGCAGGTTGCTGACCCTGAGTTGAAAGGTCTAGCTAACTCTGCTTGCAGTGAAGAAGTCACCTGGTGCTTTTACTTGTTATTATATAAAGTCAGGAGTACTTATGAGAAAGTGGAGACCCCCAACAGCATCAGCCGACTGTGAATGGGAGGTTGTACATCAAGTTGTCACCCTCGATTTTGTAGGCAGGATATCATTAGAGTGGCTCATGATTCCAGTTTGGCAGGACACCTTGGAGTGAGGAAGACTGTGGCACGCATTTTGAAACACATCTACTGGCCAGGTATCTTCAGTGATGTTTCCTGGTATTGTAAATCTTGTCACACCTGTCAAGTTGTGGGGAAGTGTAATCAGACCGAAAAGGTTGCACCTCTAGTTCCCATTCCTCCTTTTGAGGTGCCTTTCACCCGTGTGTTGGTGGATATTTTGGGCCCTCTTCCTAAGACTTCTTCAGGATTTTCTTATGTGTTGACCCTGATTGACATGGCTACTCGTTATCCTGAAGCCATTCCACTTAGAAATATCTCAGCAAAGAACGTGGTTAAGGAAATGCTGGGGTTCTTCACCAAGTTTGGTCTGCCCAAGGAGGTACAGTCAGACCGGGGAAGTAATTTCATGTCAAATGTTTTCAAGCAGTCTCTGAAAGAGTTGGGCATCACCCAGATCACGTCTTCAGCTTACCATCCCCAGACCCAAGGAGCGTTGGAGAGAAATCATCAAACACTCAAATCGATGCTCAGGAAATACTGTTTGGAACATCAGAAAGATTGGGATAAAGGTCTTCCATTCGTTGTATTTGCCGCAAGAGAATCTCCAAATGAATCACTGGGCTTCTCACCCTTTGAACTACTGTTTGGCCATGAAGTAAGAGGACCCCTTAAGCTACTCAAGGAATGCTGGCTGTCAGAGGAAGATGACGTCAACCTGCTGGAGTATGTGATGAAGTTCAAAGAACGGTTGTCCACTGCTTTACAGCTGGCGAGAGAGAATTTAGCAGCTGCTCAGGAGAAGACGAAGACTTGGTATGATAAGAAGTCCAGGTTACGCCACTTTCAGCCAGGAGATCAGGTTTTGATTCTGCTACGGTGCATGGGCAACCTCTTCAAGCCAAGTTTAGTGGTCCTTATTTCGTGGAGAAGAAACTCAGTGATGTCAACTATGTCATCGCCACACCAGATCGTAGAAAGAACAAGCAACTTTGTCACATCAACATGCTAAAGTTATATCACAGGCGGGACGAAAATAACCCAGTCTGCACTGTAGCTCTTCCACCCGAGTCTGCAAGTGAAGTTCTCCCATGCAGTATGAGCCTGAGTGATAGTTTCGGGAAATCCTGATATCATGAATGATCTCCAGACTAAGCTTTCTCATCTAGCTCCCGGGGAAAGGCAGGAGTTTTCGGCATTACTGCAGGAGTACACGCAAGTGTTTCGTGCCACTCCAGGAAGAACCACTGTGTTGATGCATGATGTCGATGTTGGAGACGCAAAGCCAATTAAACTGCCTCCTTACTGTGTGAACCCAGTGAAAATTCTTCTCATCCAGAAGGAGCTTGGCTACCTGTTGGACCACAAGATGATTGAGCCCTGTCAGAGCGATTGGAGCTCTCCTGTCACTCTAGTCCCTAAGCCAGGTGGGTCACAGCGGCTTTGCATCGACTACAGACGCGTTAATCAGATAACCAAAACAGACACTTACTCTCTCCCGCGCGTGGAAGATTGCATAGACAAGATCGGAAAGGCTAGGTACATGTTTGATTTTTTAAAGGGATACTGGCAAGTACCCATGACTGAACGTGCTAGGGAGATCTCATGTTTTGTAACACTAGGAAAGACTTTTGCATGTTCTGTAATGCCATATGGTATGAAGAATGCACCAGCCACTTTTCAGAAGCTCATGAATGTTGTAACAGAGGGTTTGGCAGGGTGTGTTGTTTATATTGATGATGTATTAATCTTCAGTGACAACTGGAAATATCACCTATGCCATGTCAGTAATATTCTTGAGCGTTTGGTTCAGGCTAATCTTGTAGCTAATTTATCAAAGTGTGAGTTTGGTCAAGCTAAAGTTCAGTACCTTGGGTGCGTAATTGGTGATGGACACGTTGCACCACCATGAGCTAAAGTTCAGGTTATAAGTGATCTTCCCAGACCTAAAAGTAGGAAAGAGCTACAAAGACTTTTGGGAATGGTAGGTTATTACAGGAGATTTGTTCTTAACTTTTCAATTTTTGTATCACCACTTACAGACCTACTGAAAAAGGGAGTTAAATTTGTCTGGACCGATAACTGTGAATCCTCTTTCAGTAAACTTAAAGCAATCCTATTAAGTCAGTCAGTGCTCGCTACTCCAAATTTTGCTAAGCCTTTTAAGATGGCTGTTGACGCAAGTGATACAGGAGCTGGGGCTGTTTTGCTGCAAGAGGATGATCAGGGTATTGAAAACCCTGTATCTTATTACAGTAAGAAGTTCACTCCACCGCAAAAGAACTACTCCACTATTGAGAAAGAGCTTTTGGCCTTGATTTTGGGTTTACAGCATTTTTCATTTTATATGTGTTCTGGTTTTGACCCCATAGTCATTTATACCGATCATAATCCACTGAAATTCCTTAGTAAGTTTAAAGATAAAAATCAGAGACTGACAAGATGGAGTCTACTTCTTCAGGAGTATTCATTAGACATACAACATGTCAAGGGGAAAGAAAATGTTATTGCAGATTGCTTATCTAGACTTTAGACAGATTGTTTTAGAGTAATAAGAAATTTCCTTTGTAAATTTCTTTTTCTTTGTGGGGAGGTGTTACATAGCCTATGATTTCATCATCCTTTGTATAATTCCAACGTACAGTATGCTGCATGTTTGATCACGATTCGCCTCGTGGCTTCCATAGTGACCAGGCTTGCGTGTTCTACCTCACTCCCCCCTTCTCCCCTTATAGTAGAGTAAGTCGTTCTTTCTGTTGTTCAGAGCAGGATTGTCAACTCCTTCCCCTATGGCTTCATTTGCGTCCTTCTTACAAGTTGTATCAAGCTCTGCCGGCCCCTATATAAGGAGCTCAGTCTCTACATTAATTGCCACTTAGATCTACTCCTTATTTTGTTCACATCTCTGTCCTCCCCTGTATAGTGTTTTATTATTTTTGTGAGTGCTCAGGAAGTCTCCAACCATCTAGCTGCTGTATAAGTAGAGTACAAGTGTTGTTACCATTTTTCTTGTACTGTATAGCCTGAGGTGTTGATTCGTAGGCCTGGTAAGGTTTTTGTGATTTGTGTAGAGTTTTAATGTCAGCAATTATTAATAATATTTTGTATCTGTAATAATATATCTTGCTTTAACTGAGCATTATCCGGTTTTCTCATTTATCAGGGCTGACTTAGATAAATTTGCTCTTGCTAAATTCATGTTAATAGAGGCTATATATGTAACCTGTTTTGCCATTACATCATCCTTATGAGTCCTGAATGTTTAGTTGTTAGTTTGAGCATTAAACTTTAACTTGTAATTTTATCTAACTCTTTTGTTTTGAACCTGGAACTTTGCGGGACAGTAGTGATTTTAGTATTCTCACTTGAAGTGTTCATTATCCCTCTGTTCCGTAACACTATAACCAAACATATCTGCTTTCGTGTTCCTTATCTTGAATTTTCTTTATTCTTTACTCTCTGGCTTTAGTTATACTGTCATTTTCTGACATTTTCTGTCATTCTCTGCTGTGTACTTCTCACGTATTTCTACAAACAGTGAAAAAATCATTGACTATCTTACATCTAATATGGAACACATCGTAGTCTGTTTCTCCATTCTCTGACATCTCCTTTGTGGGTAACTTCAATGTTCACCAGCAACTTTGGATTTCTTCTCTTTTCACTGATCCTCCTGGTGAACAAGCCTACATCTTTTCTATCCAAAATGACCTACAGCAGTTTGTATAGAAGCCCTACCCATAACCCTGACTGCCTTTGAGAAAGTTGCAACATAGTTGACCTCATCCTTACAACTAATCCTTCTGCTTATGCTGTTAATCTTTTCTCTATATTGGGCTCCTCGGATCACAACCTTATCACGTCCTATCTCTCCCTTAAAGCCTGTGGACCCTCCGAAGAAGCTTCGGTTGTTTAGTTTGGAGCAGCTGATTGGGAGGCCCTTAGGCAGGACTTCCTTGATTTTCCCTGGGATGATTAATGCTTCCATGGCCAGGAGCCACCTGAGTTTGCCTTGTGCATTACAGAGGTTATTCACTCGGGCATTGAAACATACATTGCATTCTCTTGTCCTGTAACTAGTAAAAAAAAACTGGTTTAATCATGCTTGTTCTAATGGTATACACAACAATGAGAAGGCCTGCAATAGGTACCGGAACCAACCCTCCCCTGAATCTCATCTCTCTGCCTGGAACAGTGCTAAGTCCGTTTTTCGCTGTACTAAGGATAACTTCATTCATACTAAATTATCTAAACTCACGAACTCAAATTCCTCCCACTCTTTTTGGTGCCTTACCAAAAGCCTCTCTAACAACTTTATCATCCTTCCCACTCCTCTTTTCCACTCTGATGACACTGTGACTGTCTCTTCTATTGAAAAAGCAGAATTGTTTCTCAGACTCTCTCCTCAAATTCCACCTTAGACAAATCCAGTCCTCTTCCAGCATCACTCCCCTCCCCCTCTGACTTCCTCATGACTGACATTAAAATATCGCCAACTGATGTATATTCTGCCCTCACTGGCCTCAATACTAACATGGCATATGGACCTGATAGGGTCCACCCAGTTGTCCTCAAGAACTGTGCATTTGTTTCTCCATCGTTTGTCAACTTGTACCTTTCCTTCTCGCTGGAAGGTTGTTCTCACTTACCCGGTCTCAAAGAAAGGTAACCATTCCCAGCCCTCTATTAATATTCAAATTCCTTTAACATCCTGTTTCTAAAGTTTCTAAATCTGTTCTTAACCAAAAAAAAATATAAAGCACCTCTTCTCTCATAACCTTCCGTCCACTCGCCAGTATGGGTTCTGCCAGGGATGCTCCGCTGGCGATCTTCTCACCTTCCTTCCAGACTCCTGGTCATCCTCCTTTCTGGACTTTCGCGAAAGCTTTGCCATTGCACTTGACATCTCAAAGATTTTCGATCGAGTCTGGCATAAATCTTTAATTTGCAAACTGCCCTCTTAAAGGTTTTGTTCATCTATCTGTGCCTTCATCTCTAGCTTCTTTCTGGTCGTTCTAAAGCTGCTGTTGTAGACAGCCACAGTTCTTCTCCAAAACTTATCGTAAAATCTGCAACTCTCTTCCTTCTATTCATCAGTGACCTTCTAAGCTGTACATCTAACCCTGTCCACTCACCCTTCACCTTTCCATTCGTTTCTCCCAGCAGTTACTTCAACAAACAAGGGATGAGGTTATGGCACACTTTCTGTAATGTCTGACTTGGCTCATGTCTCTAATTGGGGTAGAAAAAATAATGTTTTTAAATTATCAGAAACTCAGTTCTTGCATCTTTCAACCAACCAAAATGTATGAAAGGAATATCTTCTAATTTTTAACAATATCCAGCTCAATCCTGCTTCACCTTTGAATATACTTGTACTTGAGGTTTCATTGTCTCAGGATTCATCATGCAAAGATCATATTACCTCTCGTAAAATCTGCATGCAATAGATTCGACTCGGCCACTTCTCTACTCTTGCACAGTTAACGATTTTTTACAGCAGTTTTTTATGCCCTGTGTAAAGTGCAACTTTCGTGTGTGGAGAGGCTCCCCACATACAGCTGTTTTCAACAAGATGGAGTCAATGGCTTTTCGTCTCATTAACTTTCCTCCTCTTACTGGCTTCCTTAAACCTCTGCCTCTTCACCGCACTTTTGCATCTTATCTCTTTTCTATCGCTACTTCCATGGTCATTGCTCCTCTGAACTGTCTGCTTGCATCCCTCCAATACGGCGGACACGGAGCACCTGTCCAACAACAAACTCTCACCCCTTTCTCTCCAACTCTCTAATGCAAGAGTTAACTGTTACCCCCAGTCCTTCATGAATGCAACAGGTCAACTCTGGAACCGTCTCCCTCTGTCTGTATTTTCTACTGCCAATGATCTCCAGTCTTTCAAACGCAGTGTGTTCAGGCATCTCAAAATGTACGGATCTTGAATTTGGCTCTGTTATAATTTTTCTGTTTTTTTCTTGGAGGGAACAGTTTGCAGAATCCTGGCCTATGGTTCCTTCTTCCTTGTGTACAAAGAAAGTTGGATCAGGTGGAGACAGGTGGGCGGGGCTGATCACCTGAGCTGATCGCACATTGGCTGCTTCGTTGGCTAAGCTTATGTCGCGTTTTGAGGATGGCAAGATTTGAAAATCTTTGACTTGTGTGTTTATTGTAGGTTGTTTTGAGATAATGTAGATTGCCTCTAGAAACAAGAGAATGAGGGTCTTGCTCTCTCTTGATTATCTTTGCATTCCCATCCAGGTCTTGTCATGTCAGGTGGGAGTTGTGTAGGGTGGCGTAGTTGTTCTTGGATGTCTCCATTCTATAGGTGACAGGTGAGGTGCCTTGACAGTCTGGTTCATGTCATTCCAATGTATGAGTGAGATCCACACTCCTCACTGTTGCGGTAATGCTGGTAAATGACATGTTCCTCCTGAAGAGGTGTCTTGGTCACGGTGGGTCGGTTACGAAGCAGAAGGTGGGCTGTTTTCCTTGTCTTGTAGTAGATGATGAGAGCAGTGTGTTGTTCCGGGTCTGTACGGTGTACATTTCTGTATCCAATGCTCTTGATGATGATGTCATCCATCTTGTAGTCTGTATACATGTGGTATCAGTAGTAAATCTTAATACGTTCACTGGTTGTGGGTGTAGTGGTGTCTTGGTGAGTATACCATCTATCAGTGTGTCTCTTACGTTGGATAAGTCGGTGTTAATATAGCCGTTGTGAACGAGGACGTGAGTCAAGCGTCTTTGTTCCTGGTGGGCATCTTTCCAATTGGTGCAATGGAAGAGGCCTCTCCTGACGTAGGCGCTGATGGTGGAGCACAAGTAACGTCGTGGGCATTCACTATCTCCATTCAGGCAGAGTGGGCTTGGTGAACACTGTAGTCTTGAATCCAACGATGTGTGCAGTGACGAGTATGTCCAGGAAGGGGAGGCTTCCGTTGCTGTCTTCTTCATAGATGAAGTTATATCCAGAGACAGCAATGAAGCTCTGTCTGAGGTCCTGCAGCTCCTGAAGGTCCTTGAATGACCGAAGATGTCAACATAGTGGCAGTATACGGAGGGACGGCTAGTAGCTAGGAATCTTGATTCGTTGGTCCCCATGTAGAAATCAGCGAATAGGACTCTGAAGGGGCTGTCCATCGCTACACCGTTGATCAGCTGGTACACCTCACCACTCAGGGAAGTGAAGGGGTCTTTTTTCGTGCAAAGAGCGCCAGGATTGATGAAAACACACATGCTGGTTCCAGAGAGAACTGGTTGATCGGCAAGTTAGAGAGGAAAATATCACCCAGGACTTACAGCAAGAGCTGAAATATTTCGTGAACAAGTGGACTGAGGCTCCTGTTACAGATGACCTGAGCAGACAGAATGACAAAGAACTCCAGACACTCCGAGAGCAACACCATAGAGGTATGGAAAGTAGCATCATCAACATGCACTCCAAACTCTAGTGGTAATATCAAGCCGCCCCACTGGATACATTAACCTCACCGTCATCGACCTTGCTCCAGAAGAAGAGCTCATCAACATGGGGCTTCACTGCCACTACCTCTCCAAGCCACGCCCCCATTGCAAGCGACTCGAGGTCGAGGTCCTCCTTGATGACTTACAGTGACTTGAGAAGATCCTCAAGGACATTGTATACAGCATCGTAGCCTTAAAGACCCGGAACAACAGATTTTTTTTTTTTTATGCGAGGAAGAAGGAACCAAAGGCCATGGCCCGCAGTAACAGTTCCCTCCAAGAGAAAAACAAAATACAAGAGAGAGCCAAATTCAAGATCCGATCATTTTGAGATGCCTGGACACACTGCGTTTGAAAGACTGGAGATCATAGGCAGCAGGAAATACAGACAGAGGGAGACAGTTCCAAAGCTGACCTGTTGCATAAATGAAAGACTGGGAGTAACGGTTAACTCTTGCATTAGAGAGTTGGACAGAAAAGGGATGAGAGTTTGCTGCCAGACGGGTGCTACGCGCCCGTCGTAGAGGTGGAGGAATGCAAGCAGACAGTTCAGCGGAGCAGTGACCATTAAAGTAGCGATAGAAAAGAGATAAAGATGCAACAGTGCGGCGAAGAGACAGAGGTTGAAGGGAGTCAGTAAGAGGAGGAGAGTTAATGAGACGAAAAGCCTTTGACTCCACCCTATTGAGAAGAGCTGCATGTGGGGAGCCTCCCCACACATGAGAGTTGTACTCCACACAGGGGCGGATAAAACCTCTGTATAGAGTCAACAATTGTGCAGGGGTAAAGAAAGAGCGGAGTCGGCTTAGCACACCCAATCTCTTGGAAGCAGATTTTACAAGAGATGTAATATGGTCTTTCCAAGATAAGTCCCGAGTAAATGAAACCCCAAGCATGTTCAAGGATGATGCAGGATTAAGCTGAATATTATTAGACATTAATGGGTATACCTGTGGAAGACTTTGTCGGGTTGATAGGTGTAAGAACTGAGTCTTAGATGCATTAAAGACAAGCATATTATTTTTACCCCAGTCAGTGATATGAGCCAAGTCAGACATTAGGTGTGCCATAGCCTCATCCCTTGTTTCTTGAAGTAACTGTTGAGATGGGCGTTGCGGGAACCGAATGGAAAGGTGAAGGGTGGAGTCATCAGCGTATGAGTGGATAGGGTTAGATGTACAGCTTAGAAGATCATTGATGAATAAAAGGAAGAGAGTTGGTGATAGGACAGAGCCCTGAGGAACACCAATGTTGATAGATCTAGGAGAAGAACGATGGCCGTCTACAACAGCGGCTATAGAACGACCAGAAAGGAAGCTAGCGATGAAGGCACAGATAGAAGGATAGAAACCGTAGGAGGGCAGTTTGGAAATTAAAGATTTATGCCAGACTCGATCGAAAGCCTTTGAGATGTCAAGTGCAATGGCAAAGCTTTCGCCAAAGTCCCGAAAGGAGGATGACCAGGAGTCTGAAAGGTAGGTGAGAAGATCGCCAGTGGAGCGTCCCTGACGGAACCCATACTGACGATCGGAAAGAAGGTTGTGATAGGAAAGATGCCTTAAAATTTTTCTATTAAGAATTGACTCGAAAACTTTTGAAATACAAGACGTTAAAGCAATTGGACGATAGTTGGAGGGTTGGGAGTGGTCACCCTTCTTTGGGACTGGCTGAATGAGAGCAAACTTCCAGCAAGAAGGAAAGGTACAAGTTGACAGACAAAGGCGAAAGAGTTTGCCTAGGCAGGGTGTAAGCACAGAAGCACAGTTCTTGAGAACAACAGGAGGGACCCCATCAGGCCCATATGCCTTGTTAGTGCTGAGGCCAGTGATGGCAGAAAATACATCAACTGAAGAAATTTTAATGTCAGCCATGAGGAAGTCAGAGGGGAGAAGTGATGGAGGAACAGCACCGGAATCGTCTAAGGTGGAATTGGAGGAGAAAGTCTGTGCAAAGAGATCTGCTTTATCAGTAGAAGAAATAGCTACAGAACCATCAGAGTAGAAAAGAGGAGGGAAGGATGATGAGGTAAAGTTGTTAGAAAGATTTTTGGCAAGGTGCCAGAAGGAGCGGGAAGAATTCGAGTTGGAGAGTTGAGAGCATTTAGTATGGATGAAATTATTTTTAGTAGAGCGAAGAACAGACTTAGCACGATTCCGGGCAGAAACGTAAAGATGATGTGATTCAGGGGTGGGTTGGCTCCGGTACCTTTTGTAGGCCTTCTCCTTGTTGCGGACAGCATTAGAACAAGCGTGATTAAACCAAGGCTTTCTTGCGTTAGTCAAAGGATATGAGAAAGGAATGTATGCTTCCATGCCCGAGAGAATAACCTCCGTAATGCGCAAGGCACACTCACATGGCTCACGGCCATGGAAGCAATAATCATTCCAGGGAAAATCAAAGAAGTACTGCCTGAGGGCCTCCCAGTTCGCGGCTCCAAAATGCCACAGACGACGTTTCCCTGGAGGGTCCACAGGCCGTACCGGAGTGATAGGACAGGTTAAGGTAATAAGGTTGTGATCGGAGGAGCCCAACGGAGAGAAAAGATTAACAGAGTAAGCAGAAGGATTAGTTGTGAGGAAGAGGTCAAGTATGTTGGAGCTCTCTCCAAGGCGGTCAGGGATACGGGTAGGGTGCTGTACAAGTTGCTCTAGGTCATTAAGGATAGAAAAGATGTAGGCTTGTTCACCAGGTGGATCCGTGAAAGGAGAGGAGAGCCAAAGGTGGTGGTGAACATTGAAATCTCCAAGAATGGAGATTTCAGAGAAAGGAGAAATGGACAGAATGTGTTCCATCGTAGAAGTAAGATAGTCGAAGAATTTTTGACAGTCAGTAGAATTAGGGGATAAGTAAACAGCACAGATATATTTAGTCAGAGAATGACAGGAAAGCCGAAGCCAGAGTGTGGAGAATTCAGAAGAATCAAGTTCAGGAACACGAGAGCAAGATAAGTCGTTGCGTATGTATACACAACAGCCACCTTTGGCTTTGAAATGAGTATAGAGAAAGTAGGAGGATACAGAAAAGGGTTTGCTGTCGGTTGCCTCAGACAGCTGAGTCTCCGTCAGAAAAAGAAGGTGAGATTTAGAGGAGGAGAGGTGGTGCTCAACAGAGCGAAAGTTAGATGAAAGGCCGCGAATGTTGCAGAAATGAAGAAGAAGAGAGTCAGACAGTGGTTCCAGGCACCTCGAGTCGTCACCGGGAGAGGGGCAGATGGCGGGGGCATTTATGGTCCCCCCCCCTGGGGACACCGAGGCTTGATTAGTAGACGCCATTTTTGTTGATTTTTGAATAGGAAGTGTAGTGTGTACTGTGCATGTAGTTTGGTGAAGATAGAGAAATTTGTACTGGAGAGCATGCTGGCCTACTCTCTGTGTAACTGAGACACTGAAAAAGTTCAGCAAAGGGGGATGGTCAGGAACTAGTCCTGAGGGCTGATGAAACGGGAGCTCCAGCTCTCCCTGTCATCAGCTTTCCATCCACCTCGGGAGTACTGCCCTGCTCGACTGGTGCTACAGTCTACTCCTGCATTGCTCTCATCATCTACTACAAGACATGGAAAACAGCCAACCTTCTGCTTCGTAACCGACCCGCCGTGACCAAGACGCCTCTTCAGGAGGACCATGTCATTTACCAGGATAACCGCAACAGTGAGGAGTGTGGACCTCACTCATATATTGGAATGGCATGGACCAGACTATCAAGGCACCTCACCTGTCACCTACAGAATGGAGACATCAAGAACCATTACGCCACCCTACACAACTCCCACCTGACACGACAAGACCTGGATGGGAACGCAAAGATAATCAAGAAAGAACAAGACCCTCATTGTCTCTTGTTTCTAGAGGCAGTCTACTTTATCACAAAACAATCTACTACAATTCTAAGACACCAGTCCTGTATGAGACAGCTCAAGCATGTATTCAATATGGATGGTGGGTGTTAGCACCAAAGTGGTGACATGTAGAGGTGTATATGTAGGAGGACTACTGGGCCTTGGGAGCAGGCTGTGAAACCTATGCCCAGAATCGAGCATATAAAAAAATAAAAAATAAAAAATAAACATGCAAGTCGATGATTGGAATATCCTACCATCCTCAAATTGCCACATAAACTTGGCCAATGAAGCAGACAATGAGCAATCAGCTTAGGTGATCAGCTCCACCCACCTGTCTTCACCTGATCCACCTCAGTCGTTTATAAGCAGCCACCCATGAGAGAACCATCGGATTCTCGCTGCTGCAGTCATGTCGTCAACACCTCTCTCCCAGCTCTCCAGCCCTTGCCTAGTGCCTTGTCTCTGCTTGTATATTGCCTTGTCATGGTGTTGTTTTAGAGGCATGCCTCTGATTCATCACCACTGACTCGCCACTGGAGCTGAGACCAAACTTTAGCCGGTGCTGCTTGACCTGTGTTTTCCTCCCTGCATTTCAAGAGCCCCGCTCTTGCTCTTGGGAATTCTTTGTTTTTCACGGCCTGCCGTTAACGTCCCTCACTGTAGTACGACGCCAAACCCTGAAGGGGTGCCATTGGGGCATTTCCACGAAGGGGGGACTTTAGGGCCTGGTAGGAGACGTTGAGGGGCGGCTTTTCTTTTAGGGCTAGGTGTAGACTTGACCCTCACGGGGCAGTTACAGGGTCTCTTGCGAAACCCTTTAGAGGGTGGAGTGGGTCCCCCCCCCCGTCAATGAAGGGACCTTTGGCACCCTCCCCACTTTTCCCCCTGGGACTGTATGCCCTCGATACCAGTTGGCCTTGACCGAGCGTGTCACACCTGACACCAAGTCCAGCGCAATTAGGGCTACTGACACTGATCCCCGGCCTCCCACCCCCGCTGTCAAGTCTTGCTCACGTATCATTGGGACAAAACTACACTGACCTCCTTTCCCACGGCCCATGATGGGTCCAACACATCCTCCAGCCTCACGTGTGGTGCCCCTCTTTCTCAAGCTCCGACTCCTCTGCAGGGGATTCTCCTGATGTTTCTCCTGCCAATACTGCTGCCCCATGCTCTTCTGCCACCGCCTACTCCTCCTCTTGCCGCCCTCCGAAATCTGCCAGGATTCACGAGAGCATGGACAGCAACTCTGAGGATGCATCTCTGCCTACCCCAAGCACCTCCACTGCCCACGACTCTACACTTTCAACCATTGTTGATGACAACAGCTTCACCCTGGTGAAGAGTAAGAAAGGCAGGAAACCACAGGGAAACCCTGCCCCCTTTGCAAAAGGCAACCCCCCCCCCGCAAAGGGCAGCACGCGCTTCTGTCACTATCGCATCCTGTCCCTATCCTCAGCCACGATTCGGGGTCTTTCAGGTCCCCATGCAGGAGGGCTACCCTTCGTCCTACAATTCTGTAGTTGCCCTAGAAGAGAGACTGCCAGGACTCTGTTGGTCCAACGAAATGAGCAAGAACGGGCACTCCATCGTCATCCCATTGGACAAAGAGTCCTACAACCACCTGCATGCCATGGCTCAGGACGAAACCCTCCCCCTGAAAATAATGGAACTAACTCCAGGGATGCAATCAATGAAAGCCATAGTTATGGGCTACCCCTGTCACAAGCCCACGAGCCTGCTACTCTCTCACAAGCAGGTCGAGGTGGCAGAGAAATGCTAAAAGGCAGGAAGCCAGGAGGAAACTCAGCAAGTCCTGATCACACTGCGGGGTCCCTTGATCCCTGGGAAGCTGGGGCACCTTTCATCCGCGCCCATACACGTCGAAATCACTCCGTTACTACAGGTGCCACAGGTACGGAGATCACAAGGCAGCATGCAATCACCCCTATGCCTGTGGCATCTGCAGCAACAGGCACAACACTGACATCTGCCTGGCCAATTCAAAGCCAGAGAAACAATCCCAGCATGCTGCCCCAACTGTGCCAGGAAACACCATGCCTGGCATCGAAGGTGTCCCACAAGAATAGCCCTGGTCAACAAGGGACAACTTCACCAAATCTCCTGGGTGCAGGAGAAACAGAAGTCCCAACCCTGCCTCCCCAGGAACCTTCATCTGGGGCTCACAAAATTCGCCCAGGAGCCCAGCTCCACTGCTTCCCGCCCCTACCAACAACCCGGCCCCTCACTCTTCCTGGCACTGCCCCTGCGAAAGCTGTGCAGCCCATACTCACCCATCCCCCTTACCCCAACCCCTCAATCACCGAACCTACTGCCTGCATGTCAGTGATTGCCTTCCAGCCAGAAGAGCTAAAGACCATCCTAAAAGAAATGGATGAACAAACGATAGAGGCCTTTGCGATGATTTTCGGAAAAGACCTGAATCCCGCACATCTTGCAGCAATGGTAGACCGCATAGCGGACCAGGTTATCCAAAACGAACGTGAGCCTCGCACTCAAGCTGCAATGCCTCTTGCCCTCAACTCTCATCCACACATAACCCGCTCTCAGCCTCGCAACCTCCCTCAGCCAACCAACAACACCAAGCTTCCACAGACCACGTCAGGAGAGGGAGTAGCAGAGCCTGCCCTCCACCCCTTCCCACAGGAATCAGGCCACCTACCCTCCCCGTCAACAACCGACCAGTCCCCTGCCTCCGAGTCTTGCAGTGGAACTGCCTGGGGGCAAGAAACAAACTTGCCCACCTCCAGGAAGTAGCTGCAAAGGAAGACATCCACATAATCCTCCTGCAGGAGATGCTTCTTCCCCAGGACTACACTATAAGGGTATGGTCACACCGAACGCGACGAGCATGGTGACATGAGCGGGGAGGTTATGAGGCGACACGATAAAACACACTAAATCCTGTGTGGGTGGCCACAAAGAATGAGCGCTGCCTAGTGACTCCCCCACTCCCCAGGCATTTGCATCATCATTCAGTCATGCTGGTACTGTGTGGTGGGGCGGTTGGGTTGGGTAACTATGTCTACTGAACACCTTATTGGAGCCATGTACCACAGGAGATCTGTGTGGGATCCAAAAGATCCACTCCACAAAAATACTGGAGTGTTGAAAAAACACTGGGAAGGTATCTTTGAATAACTGCATACAACTGGCAAATTATAATCGAGCATTATTTTGTCATACGATTGCTTAAGTAACTATTGTTCCACCAATGTCATAAAACCTATCAAAGACCATTAGTGTCAAAAATTAGTGTATTAGTGCTCTGTTCCCTTTGTTACACTGTAGGCTTAAGACCAGTTAACAGATAAGTGTATACATTATATGTATATGTAAATACGTAATGAACATCAACAGCCGTATTATCAGTACATAAATCTATGAAATATATTCAGCAGTTAGTGAATTGCTCAGCGGATATTCTACTATCGGCATGCTTTTGACTATCTGTTGCCCGTGAGGTTGCTATTTCCTATTTGGACACGCAACGCATTGATGCTCACCTCGCTGCTCATCACTTGATGCTACCTCCCCACTCATCGCGTTCGGTGTGGCCATACCCTAAGACTCAGAGGCTTCAAAGGCCACTTTCTCCCCCAGATCCCGGGTGCCACTCGGGGTTGTGTCATTCTTGTGAAGAGCCACATCCCTCACGCTGTCCTTCATGCACCCATTTTCTGTGGGGAGGGTGTCAAGGTGCAGGGTGTTACCCTGCAACTTGGCACCTCCTCCCTGCATGTCTGTAACATGTACAGAAGCCATGAGGGCACCCTGGATCTTGGGGTGATTTTTGCCCTTGCTGGCACTGAACCCACGTACATAGGAGGGAATTTGAAAATGAGCCATCCCATCCTCTCCACGCCCCTCCCAGCCAGTGAAGCTGGGAGACACCTCACCGACGTCCTGGAGGAAATTCTGGGCGTGTCTCAGTTAAACGATCCCTCCGAACCGATGCATATTCGGAATTGGAGACTGGACCTCACATTTGTCTCCTCATCTCTCGTCTGCGTCTCTACTTGGTCTCTGCACCCGTTCCTCACTAGCGACCACTCTGGCCTAGTGACTGAACTGCTGCTTGTGACGCCCTCACCCCTGCCACCTGCCCCCACCTGGAAGGGACCTTTGTAGAGCTCGCTGGCCTGAATATGCCGAGACAATCAAGGCCCAGCTCGATGGATACATTCCCCCTCTTTCCCTCGATGACATCACCGAGAACGTCGCACATGTTCTCAGGTGCATTGCTTCAGAAACTATTCTTCTGTCCAAGCCTCTGCGCTTTCTTGTCAAAAACCACACGACCACTGGTTCTATGACAAGATAGTCTGCGAGCTCAACCACCACCTCAACTCAGCTCGCAAGGCTCACAGGACATCACCTGGCAATACTTAGATGTGGTAATGTGCCACACCTCATAAGAAAAGTGACATCAAAATGACATGGCTTGGATAAGATGGTGCAGGTCCCTCGATTCACACCCCTCGCTGAAGGAGGTGTGGACAAGGATCAGACATTTCCAACATCAAGCCGCCTAACCCCCCCTCTACTACGACCCTGTAGGAGAGGCGAACCGCCTCGCTGTCCTCTTTGTCGAGCGAACATTGCCCACTAACCTTCCCCAGATTATCTGGGACGTGCAGGCGCGCTTGACGGAGCCCAGAAGGGCATCCATCAAGGCCGCCTGCTTCCACCCCAGTGACACTGACCATCCTTTCACGTTGCGGGTACTTGATTGAGCTCTCCTCAGCAAAGGGAACACCACACCTGGTTCGGATAGCATCACCTACTCCAGCGGTTCTTAAACTTTTTAGTTTGTAACCCTTTTTGGAATATCTCAAGACTTCGCAACCCACATGTTAAAGAGAGAGAGAGAGGGAGAGAGAGAGAGAGAGTAACCGGTATATAGCCTATCTTAGTTATTATGAATATGCTTAGAGTGTAGTAAGGATATTTATAATTTCAGTTAAGTAAATATAAAACATTGAAAGTATTAGGCCTATTCTATGTCCCTGTGACCCATCAAAATTGCTCTCACAACCCACCTTAAGGTCGCGACTCATAGTTTAAGAAACACTGACCTACTTTCTTCTTGCAAGGTCAGGGCCCCGGGGGAAAATGCCCTACTCGATTTATACAACCGAACATGGGAAGAAGGAAGGCTTCCAAAATCTTGGAAGATGGCAGTTATCCACCTCATACCAAAACTAAAAGACCTTTCCACTATGAGACCTATCTCACTTCTCAGCTGTATCGCCAAAACGGCTGAGAGGCTAGCCCACCCTTGCCTTGCTTGGAAGCTAGGCTTGCTGCACTCAAGGCTCTTTGCCTACATTCAGGGAAGGAGTGCCTCACAGTGCCTTGCCTCATTTCTGGGTGAGCTGAGAAATGGCAGAGGCACTGCTGTTTTTCTCGTTTGGAGAAAGCCTTTGAGTTAGCTAACCCTGAAGTCATACTTGCCGCTCTTGCCGAGAAAGGAGTTTGTGGCAGACTCCTCTCCTGGATCAATGACTTTTTCACTGAGCAAGCTGCATGTGTCAGCTTTCAGGGTCAGCTCTTCCCTTTCTACCCTCACACTAATGGCATTCCTCACGGAAGTGAATTCAGTCCACTCCTGTTCAACTCTTTAATGGAAAGCCTGCTGTAGGTAGACTTCGGATGTAGTATAACGCTGCTCTGTTATGCAGGTGACCTGGTGCTAGTTCTCTCCCACAGAACGACTCACAACCAAGACATGGCCACCCTAACCCGCCTCCAAGATAGATGCTGTGAACTTGGTCTTAAGATCAACCTTGAGAAGACTAAGTACATGCACTTTGGCATGCGCCCCCCTGAACATCCTCTCCTTCTCGGGGGACATCAGTTGAACCCCATTCACTGTCATCAATACTTGGGAGTGTGGTTCTACAGAAACCTGTCCTTTGCCACCCACATTCGATATCCATTGGAGAGAGGTACCCCCAGGATCAATGCATTCAAAGCGCTGTCCAGCCATAGTCTGGGAGCTTGGATTCGTGTCTTCCGAACCTTGTATATCCACGCCATCCACTCCCTTGTTGACTATAGTGCTATCTGCCTTGTAGGGCTCTCCAGTGCACAAGTTTGTGCGCTTGAGACACTTCAAAGCAGAGCACTACGCGTCATCGTGGGAGCCTCACTGTGGGCACAGCTCGAAAACCTCAGGGTGGAAAGTGCCTTTCCATCTCTCCACCACAGGACCTGGAGTCTATCATCATCAACAGCTGCACAGCTCTGCCAGCACAGACCATCACTGCCTGTCTTGAGCTGTCTCTCCCGGACCGTAGCAAGACCACCCAACCCGCACCCAAGAAAGGACTGGGTACACCTCCTCACCAACATCATCCAAAAACTAGACGTCTCTCACGCCTTTAACAGAGGCCCAGACTGGTGGGAGTGAAACTGGTGCGATAATGGTAGGAAAGATTAGTGTTTATCGAGGGTGTTCAACTAACATAAGCATTCTGTCATTTATGATTTTTTTTTTATCATTAAATTAAGTTCATTAATTACAGAATGTGATGCAGAGGACTAAAATAGTCAAGAAACGAGAATTTGGCATTGAAGTTAAGGCAGAAATTATTACTTGCACATGCTAGACATTACGTGTTTGAACTGTTACACAATACATGATTTGTAAGGAAAGTGCACAGTGAATGCAAGTGGACTGCACACAGAATAATTGACAGATCCACTTAACTTCCATTCACCGATAAAATCACAGCTCAGTATGTTATTGCTGACTATATATATATATATATATATATATATATATATATATATATATATATATATATATATATATATATATATATATATAGTTACATAGCCTATGATTTCATCCTTTGTATAATTCTAATGTACAGGATGCTGCATGTTTGATCACGATTCGCCACGTGGCTTCCATAGTGACCAGGCTTGCGTGTTCTACCTCACTTCCCCCTTCTCTCCCTTATAGTAGAGTAAATCGTTCTTTCTGTTGTTCAGAGCAGGAGTGTCAACTATTCCTCCCCTGTGCCTTCATTTCCGAGTCCTTCTTGCAAGTTGAATCAAGCTCTGCCTGCCCCCAATATAATGAGCCCAGTCTCTGCATTAGTGGCCACTTAGATCTACTCCTTTTTTTCACATCTCTGTCCTTCCCTGTATAGTGTATTATTATTTTTGTGAGTGCTCAGGAAGTCTTCAGCCATCTAGCTGCTGTATAATTTGAGTATAAGTGTTGTTACCATTTTTCTTGTACTGTATGGCGTTGATTCGTAGGCCTGGTAAGGTTTTTGTGATTCATGTAGAGTTTTTAATGTCAGCCAGTATTAGTAGTATTTTGTATCTGTAATAATATTATATCTTACTTTAACTGAGCATTATTCGGTTTTCTCATTTATCAGGGCTGACAGATAAATTTGCTCTTGCTAAATTCATGTTAAGAGGCTATTGCAGTTAACCATATATTTAACCTGTTTTTTGCCATTACATTATCCTCATGAGTCCAGAATGTTTAGTTGTTAGTTTGAGCATTAAACTTTAACATGTAATTTTACCTAAGTCTTTTGTTTTGAACCTGGAACTTTGCGGGACAGTAGTGATTTTAGTATTCTCACTTGAAGTGATCATTATCTCTCTCTGTTCCGTAACATAAATTTGGCGACCTCGCCATATATTCAGGATATTATCATAAGGATATTGCTTGATATTTTGTGACTGTGATTTATTCATGATGTCTACTATTACTACTCTTGATGAAGCCAAAGATTTTTGTCAAATGTGCAAACAGTGTGTGATGTAGAAAACAGAACAAAGAAAGAACTTAAGCTTATTGCTCAACAATTGGGAATTGCTGTTCGCTCTCATCATTCTAAAGATCAAATTGTTGACATGATTAATAAAAGCATGTTTAATGTAATTCCTCCAGATGGGCAAACGCAGATTGAAATAGCTAAGTTACAGCTAGCCCTGCAGGAGGCTCGTGGTAAGGAGGCCGAGTTTTAGGCTCGTGCTAAGGAGGCTGAGTTTCAGGCTCGTGCTAAGGAGGCTGAGTTTCAGGCAAATGCTAAGGAGGCTGAGTCTCAGGCTCGTATTCAGGAGGCACAGGCACAGGCTCAGGCACAAATTGAACTTGCTAGGATTCAGGCAGACCATGAGTATCGCATGAAATAAGGTGGAACTGGATCATCTAGCTTTGATGATTTTGATGTAGCTAAAAATGTTAAACTTGTCCCTCCTTTTAATGAAGCTGATTTAACAAAGTATTTTCAGTTGTTTGAGAGGGTAGCTACAGGTTTTAATTGGCCCAAAAGGTATTGGCCAGTACTCCTACAGAGTGTTCTCACCGGTAAAGCTCAAGTAACTTATGCATCTTTGCCTCAGGTTCAATCTGATAATTATGATGTAGTTAAGAGCTTGATTCTTAAGGCCTATGAGCTTGTTCCTGAAGCCTATAGAGTAAAATTTAAGACAACTTATAAGAAAGATAAGCAATCCCATGTTGAGTATGCAAAAATCAAAGAAGATCTGTTAGGGCAGTGGTTAAATTCTAAGAATGTAAATTCTGATTTTGATAAATTTAAGCAGATGATTTTGCTGGAGGACTTCAAAAGGTGTATTAATAAAGATGTAAGCCTATATCTTGATGAGAAAAGAATAGATAATTTGTCTGATGCTGCAGTTTTAGCTTATGAATATGTTCTCACTCAAGAGATATTCTAAAGAAAAAAGGAAAGCTGAGAGTAAGTAGGTTGCCTCTACTCAGAGTATAGGAAACAGGAAAGAGAATAAAGATGATGTTTCTCTGGAAGTAAATACCAGCTCCACCTCTAGATTTCAGAAAAGTAAATGTACTTATTGTAGTAAGCTTGGTCATACTACGGAGAAATGTTTCAGGAGACAGCGTGATGTGAACAAAAAGGAGTCTTTAAATATTCAGTCAATTGGTCTAGTGTCCACCCTTGAGAGTTCCCAGAATTCTTTAACTGAGTTAACTGAACCTGTTTTGAGGGGTAAATTAAATTCTCATGATGAAGCTCCTCTTTTGACACTCTCAAGAGTTCATGTGCTAATTTCCTGTCTGATGGCTTTGTCAATCCTCTGGACAATAATGACTAGAAATCAGTTAAAATATATCGTTATACAGGTGCTTGCCAATCCCTTATGGTGACCAGTGTTCTAGGCTCTAATGTTAATTCCTCTGATGAAACTGTAATCTTACAAGGTGTAGGGAATAATTACTTCTCTGTCCCTCTCTGCAGAGTGAATTTAGAGTCTGGTTTTGTTAATGGTTTCGTTATGGTTGGGTTGGTTGAGACACTCCCAATGTCAGGTGTAACTTTCTTACTTGGAAATGATATTGGTGGAAGTCAAGTGTGTCCAGCTCCTCAGTTGTCTAGTAAACCAGTGACTGCGACCCAGGATTGTGATATTCCTGAGGTGTTCTCTGCATGTGCTGTCACTAGGGCTAAGTCTAAAGTTACTGGTGACTTAGAGGATAATGATGATGTTATCCTAGCTGACACTTTTCTTGCTAATTTGGACCACTCACCAGATGAGGCAGTACCCCGTAGTGTTGATAATTTGTCTCGTCAAGAGTTGGTTGAGTTGCAGGTTGCTGACCCTGAGTTGAAAGGTCTAGCTAACTCTGCTTGCAGTGAAGAAGTCACCTGGTGCTTTTACTTGTTATTATATAAAGTCAGGAGTACTTATGAGAAAGTGGAGACCCCCAACAGCATCAGCCGACTGTGAATGGGAGGTTGTACATCAAGTTGTCACCCTCGTGTTTGTAGGCAGGATATCATTAGAGTGGCTCATGATTCCAGTTTGGCAGGACACCTTGGAGTGAGGAAGACTGTGGCACGCATTTTGAAACACATCTACTGGCCAGGTATCTTCAGAGATGTTTCCTGGTATTGTAAGTCTTGTCACACCTGTCAAGTTGTGGGGAAGTGTAATCAGACCGAAAAGGTTGCACCTCTAGTTCCCATTCCTCCTTTTGAGGTGCCTTTCACCCGTGTGTTGGTGGATATTTTGGGCCCTCTTCCTAAGACTTCTTCAGGATTTTCTTATGTGTTGACCCTGATTGACATGGCTACTCGTTATCCTGAAGCCATTCCACTTAGAAATATCTCAGCAAAGAACGTGGTTAAGGAAATGCTGGGGTTCTTCACCAAGTTTGGTCTGCCCAAGGAGGTACAGTCAGACCGGGGTAGTAATTTCATGTCAAATGTTTTCAAGCAGTCTCTGAAAGAGTTGGGCATCACCCAGATCACGTCTTCAGCTTACCATCCCCAGACCCAAGGAGCGTTGGAGAGAAATCATCAAACACTCAAATCGATGCTCAGGAAATACTGTTTGGAACATCAGAAAGATTGGGATAAAGGTCTTCCATTCGTTGTATTTGCCGCAAGAGAATCTCCAAATGAATCACTGGGCTTCTCACCCTTTGAACTACTGTTTGGCCATGAAGTAAGAGGACCCCTTAAGCTACTCAAGGAATGCTGGCTGTCAGAGGAAGATGACGTCAACCTGCTGGAGTATGTGATGAAGTTCAAAGAACGGTTGTCCACTGCTTTACAGCTGGCGAGAGAGAATTTAGCAGCTGCTCAGGAGAAGACGAAGACTTGGTATGATAAGAAGTCCAGGTTACGCCACTTTCAGCCAGGAGATCAGGTTTTGATTCTGCTACGGTGCATGGGCAACCTCTTCAAGCCAAGTTTAGTGGTCCTTATTTCGTGGAGAAGAAACTCAGTGATGTCAACTATGTCATCGCCACACCAGATCGTAGAAAGAACAAGCAACTTTGTCACATCAACATGCTAAAGTTATATCACAGGCGGGACGAAAATAACCCAGTCTGCACTGTAGCTCTTCCACCCGAGTCTGCAAGTGAAGTTCTCCCATGCAGTATGAGCCTGAGTGATAGTTTCGGGAAATCCTGATATCATGAATGATCTCCAGACTAAGCTTTCTCATCTAGCTCCCGGGGAAAGGCAGGAGTTTTCGGCATTACTGCAGGAGTACACGCAAGTGTTTCGTGCCACTCCAGGAAGAACCACTGTGTTGATGCATGATGTCGATGTTGGAGACGCAAAGCCAATTAAACTGCCTCCTTACTGTGTGAACCCAGTGAAAATTCTTCTCATCCAGAAGGAGCTTGGCTACCTGTTGGACCACAAGATGATTGAGCCCTGTCAGAGCGATTGGAGTTCTCCTGTCACTCTAGTCCCTAAGCCAGGTGGGTCACAGCGGCTTTGCATCGACTACAGACGCGTTAATCAGATAACCAAAACAGACACTTACTCTCTCCCGCGCGTGGAAGATTGCATAGACAAGATCGGAAAGGCTAGGTACATGTTTGATTTTTAAAGGGATACTGGCAAGTACCCATGACTGAACGTGCTAGGGAGATCTCATGTTTTGTAACACTAGGAAAGACTTTTGCATGTTCTGTAATGCCATATGGTATGAAGAATGCACCAGCCACTTTTCAGAAGCTCATGAATGTTGTAACAGAGGGTTTGGCAGGGTGTGTTGTTTATATTGATGATGTATTAATCTTCAGTGACAACTGGAAATATCACCTATGCCATGTCAGTAATATTCTTGAGCGTTTGGTTCAGGCTAATCTTGTAGCTAATTTATCAAAGTGTGAGTTTGGTCAAGCTAAAGTTCAGTACCTTGGGTGCGTAATTGGTAATGGACACGTTGCACCACCATGAGCTAAAGTTCAGGTTATAAGTGATCTTCCCAGACCTAAAAGTAGGAAAGAGCTACAAAGACTTTTGGGAATGGTAGGTTATTACAGGAGATTTGTTCTTAACTTTTCAATTTTTGTATCACCACTTACAGACCTACTGAAAAAGGGAGTTAAATTTGTCTGGACCGATAACTGTGAATCCTCTTTCAGTAAACTTAAAGCAATCCTATTAAGTCAGTCAGTGCTCGCTACTCCAAATTTTGCTAAGCCTTTTAAGATGGCTGTTGACGCAAGTGATACAGGAGCTGGGGCTGTTTTGCTGCAAGAGGATGATCAGGGTATTGAAAACCCTGTATCTTATTACAGTAAGAAGTTCACTCCACCGCAAAAGAACTACTCCACTATTGAGAAAGAGCTTTTGGCCTTGATTTTGGGTTTACAGCATTTTTCATTTTATATGTGTTCTGGTTTTGACCCCATAGTCATTTATACCGATCATAATCCACTGAAATTCCTTAGTAAGTTTAAAGATAAAAATCAGAGACTGACAAGATGGAGTCTACTTCTTCAGGAGTATTCATTAGACATACAACATGTCAAGGGGAAAGAAAATGTTATTGCAGATTGCTTATCTAGACTTTAGACAGATTGTTTTAGAGTAATAAGAAATTTCCTTTGTAAATTTCTTTTTCTTTGTGGGGAGGTGTTACATAGCCTATGATTTCATCATCCTTTGTATAATTCCAACGTACAGTATGCTGCATGTTTGATCACGATTCGCCTCGTGGCTTCCATAGTGACCAGGCTTGCGTGTTCTACCTCACTCCCCCTTCTCCCCTTATAGTAGAGTAAGTCGTTCTTTCTGTTGTTCAGAGCAGGATTGTCAACTCCTTCTCCTATGGCTTCATTTGCGCGTCCTTCTTACAAGTTGTATCAAGCTCTGCCGGCCCCTATATAATGAGCTCAGTCTCTACATTAATTGCCACTTAGATCTACTCTTTATTTTGTTCACATCTCTGTCCTCCCCTGTATAGTGTTTTATTATTTTTGTGAGTGCTCAGGAAGTCTCCAACCATCTAGCTGCTGTATAAGTAGAGTACAAGTGTTGTTACCATTTTTCTTGTACTGTATAGCCTGAGGTGTTGATTCGTAGGCCTGGTAAGGTTTTTGTGATTTGTGTAGAGTTTTAATGTCAGCAATTATTAATAATATTTTGTATCTGTAATAATATATCTTGCTTTAACTGAGCATTATCCGGTTTTCTCATTTATCAGGGCTGACTTAGATAAATTTGCTCTTGCTAAATTCATGTTAATAGAGGCTATATATGTAACCTGTTTTGCCATTACATCATCCTTATGAGTCCTGAATGTTTAGTTGTTAGTTTGAGCATTAAACTTTAACTTGTAATTTTATCTAACTCTTTTGTTTTGAACCTGGAACTTTGCGGGACAGTAGTGATTTTAGTATTCTCACTTGAAGTGTTCATTATCTCTCTCTGTTCCGTAACAGTATAAAACAACATATCTGCTTTCGTGTTCCTGAACTTGAATTTTCTTTATTCTTTACTCTCTGGCTTTAGTTATACTGTCATTTTCTGACATTTTCCTTCATTCTCTGCTGTGTACTTCTCACGTATTTCTACAAACAGTGAAAAAATCATTGACTATCTTACATCTAATATGGAACACATCGTAGTCTGTTTCTCCATTCTCTGACATCTCCTTTGTGGGTAACTTCAATGTTCACCAGCAACTTTGGATTTCTTCTCTTTTCACTGATCCTCCTGGTGAACAAGCCTACATCTTTTCTATCCAAAATGACCTACAGCAGTTTGTATAGAAGCCCTACCCATAACCCTGACTGCCTTTGAGAAAGTTGCAACATAGTTGACCTCATCCTTACAACTAATCCTTCTGCTTATGCTGTTAATCTTTTCTCTATATTGGGCTCCTCGGATCACAACCTTATCACGTCCTATCTCTCCCTTAAAGCCTGTGGACCCTCCGAAGAAGCTTCGGTTGTTTAGTTTGGAGCAGCTGATTGGGAGGCCCTTAGGCAGGACTTCCTTGATTTTCCCTGGGATGATTAATGCTTCCATGGCCAGGAGCCACCTGAGTGTGCCTTGTGCATTACAGAGGTTATTCACTCGGGCATTGAAACATACATTGCATTCTCTTGTCCTGTAACTAGTAAAAAAAAAAACTGGTTTAATCATGCTTGTTCTAATGGTATACAAAACAATGAGAAGGCCTGCAATAGGTACCGGAACCAACCCTCCCCTAAATCTCATCTCTCTGCCTGGAACAGTGCTAAGTCCGTTTTTCGCTGTACTAAGGATAACTTCATTCATACTAAATTATCTAAACTCACGAACTCAAATTCCTCCCACTCTTTTTGGTGCCTTACCAAAAGCCTCTCTAACAACTTTATCATCCTTCCCACTCCTCTTTTCCACTCTGATGACACTGTGACTGTCTCTTCTATTGAAAAAGCAGAATTGTTTCTCAGACTCTCTCCTCAAATTCCACCTTAGACAAATCCAGTCCTCTTCCAGCATCACTCCCCTCCCCCTCTGACTTCCTCATGACTGACATTAAAATATCGCCAACTGATGTATATTCTGCCCTCACTGGCCTCAATACTAACATGGCATATGGACCTGATAGGGTCCACCCAGTTGTCCTCAAGAACTGTGCATTTGTTTCTCCATCGTTTGTCAACTTGTACCTTTCCTTCTCGCTGGAAGGTTGTTCTCACTTACCCGGTCTCAAAGAAAGGTAACCATTCCCAGCCCTCTATTAATCTTCAAATTCCTTTAACATCCTGTTTCTAAAGTTTCTAAATCTGTTCTTAACCAAAAAAAAATATAAAGCACCTCTTCTCTCATAACCTTCCGTCCACTCGCCAGTATGGGTTCTGCCAGGGATGCTCCGCTGGCGATCTTCTCACCTTCCTTCCAGACTCCTGGTCATCCTCCTTTCTGGACTTTCGCGAAAGCTTTGCCATTGCACTTGACATCTCAAAGATTTTCGATCGAGTCTGGCATAAATCTTTAATTTGCAAACTGCCCTCTTAAAGGTTTTGTTCATCTATCTGTGCCTTCATCTCTAGCTTCTTTCTGGTCGTTCTAAAGCTGCTGTTGTAGACAGCCACAGTTCTTCTCCAAAACTTATCGTAAAATCTGCAACTCTCTTCCTTCTATTCATCAGTGACCTTCTAAGCTGTACATCTAACCCATTCCACTCACCCTTCACCTTTCCATTCGTTTCTCCCAGCAGTTACTTCAACAAACAAGGGATGAGGTTATGGCACACTTTCTGTAATGTCTGACTTGGCTCATGTCTCTAATTGGGGTAGAAAAAATAATGTTTTTAAATTATCAGAAACTCAGTTCTTGCATCTTTCAACCAACCAAAATGTATGAAAGGAATATCTTCTAATTTTTAACAATATCCAGCTCAATCCTGCTTCACCTTTGAATATACTTGTACTTGAGGTTTCATTGTCTCAGGATTCATCATGCAAAGATCATATTACCTCTCGTAAAATCTGCATGCAATAGATTCGACTCGGCCACTTCTCTACTCTTGTACAGTTAACGATTTTTTACAGCAGTTCTTTATGCCCTGTGTAAAGTGCAACTTTCGTGTGTGGAGAGGCTCCCCACATACAGCTGTTTTCAACAAGATGGAGTCAATGGCTTTTCGTCTCATTAACTCTCCTTCTCTTACTGGCTTCCTTAAACCTCTGTCTCTTCACCGCACTTTTGCATCTTATCTCTTTTCTATCGCTACTTCCATGGTCACTGCTCCTCTGAACTGTCTGCTTGCATCCCTCCAATACGGCGGACACGGAGCACCTGTCCAACAACAAACTCTCACTCCTTTCTCTCCAACTCTCTAATGCAAGAGTTAACTGTTACCCCCAGTCCTTCATGAATGCAACAGGTCAACTCTGGAACCGTCTCCCTCCGTCTGTATTTTCTACTGCCAATGATCTCCAGTCTTTCTAACGCAGTGTGTTCAGGCATCTCAAAATGTACGGATCTTGAATTTGGCTCTGTTATAATTTTTCTGTTTTTTTCTTGGAGGGAACAGTTTGCAGAATCCTGGCCTATGGTTCCTTCTTCCTTGTGTACAAAGAAAGTTGGATCAGGTGGAGACAGGTGGGCGGGGCTGATCACCTGAGCTGATCGCACATTGGCTGCTTCGTTGGCTAAGCTTATGTCGCGTTTTGAGGATGGCAAGATTTGAAAATCTTTGACTTGTGTGTTTATTGTAGGTTGTTTTGAGATAATGTAGATTGCCTCTAGAAACAAGAGAATGAGGGTCTTGCTCTCTCTTGATTATCTTTGCATTCCCATTCAGGTCTTGTCATGTCAGGTGGGAGTTGTGTAGGGTGGCGTAGTTGTTCTTGGATGTCTCCATTCTATAGGTGACAGGTGAGGTGCCTTGACAGTCTGGTTCATGTCATTCCAATGTATGAGTGAGGTCCACACTCCTCACTGTTGCGGTAATGCTGGTAAATGACATGTTCCTCCTGAAGAGGTGTCTTGGTCACGGTGGGTCGGTTACGAAGCAGAAGGTGGGCTGTTTTCCTTGTCTTGTAGTAGATGATGAGAGCAGTGTGTTGTTCCGGGTCTGTACGGTGTACATTTCTGTATCCAATGCTCTTGATGATGATGTCATCCATCTTGTAGTCTGTATACATGTGGTATCAGTAGTAAATCTTAATACGTTCACTGGTTGTGGGTGTAGTGGTGTCTTGGTGAGTATACCATCTATCAGTGTGTCTCTTACGTTGGATAAGTCGGTGTTAATATAGCCGTTGTGAACGAGGACGTGAGTCAAGCGTCTTTGTTCCTGGTGGGCATCTTTCCAATTGGTGCAATGGAAGAGGCCTCTCCTGACGTAGGCGCTGATAGTGGAGCACAAGTAACGTCGTGGGCATTCACTATCTCCATTCAGGCAGAGTGGGCTTGGTGAACACTGTAGTCTTGAATCCAACGATGTGTGCAGTGACGAGTATGTCCAGGAAGGGGAGGCTTCCGTTGCTGTCTTCTTCATAGATGAAGTTATATCCAGAGACAGCAATGAAGCTCTGTCTGAGGTCCTGCAGCTCCTGAAGGTCCTTGAATGACCGAAGATGTCAACATAGTGGCAGTATACGGAGGGACGGCTAGTAGCTAGGAATCTTGATTCGTTGGTCCCCATGTAGAAATCAGCGAATAGGACTCTGAAGGGGCTGTCCATCGCTACACCGTTGATCAGCTGGTACACCTCACCACTCAGGGAAGTGAAGGGGTCTTTTTTCGTGCAAAGAGCGCCAGGATTGATGAAAACACACATGCTGGTTCCAGAGAGAACTGGTTGATCGGCAAGTTAGAGAGGAAAATATCACCCAGGACTTACAGCAAGAGCTGAAATATTTCGTGAACAAGTGGACTGAGGCTCCTGTTACAGATGACCTGAGCAGACAGAATGACAAAGAACTCCAGACACTCCGAGAGCAACACCATAGAGGTATGGAAAGTAGCATCATCAACATGCACTCCAAACTCTAGTGGTAATATCAAGCCGCCCCACTGGATACATTAACCTCACCGTCATCGACCTTGCTCCAGAAGAAGAGCTCATCAACATGGGGCTTCACTGCCACTACCTCTCCAAGCCACGCCCCCATTGCAAGCGACTCGAGATCGAGGTCCTCCTTGATGACTTACAGTGACTTGAGAAGATCCTCAAGGACATTGTATACAGCAACGTAGCCTTAAAGACCCGGAACAACAGATTGCTCTCATCATCTACTACAAGACATGGAAAACAGCCAACCTTCTGCTTCGTAACCGACCCGCCGTGACCAAGACGCCTCTTCAGGAGGACCATGTCATTTACCAGGATAACCGCAACAGTGAGGAGTGTGGACCTCACTCATATATTGGAATGGCATGGACCAGACTATCAAGGCACCTCACCTGTCACCTACAGAATGGAGACATCAAGAACCATTACGCCACCCTACACAACTCCCACCTGACACGACAAGACCTGGATGGGAACGCAAAGATAATCAAGAAAGAACAAGACCCTCATTGTCTCTTGTTTCTAGAGGCAGTCTACTTTATCACAAAACAATCTACTACAATTCTAATACACCAGTCCTGTATGAGACAGCTCAAGCATGTATTCAATATGGATGGTGGGTGTTAGCACCAAAGTGGTGACATGTAGAGGTGTATATGTAGGAGGACTACTGGGCCTTGGGAGCAGGCTGTGAAACCTATGCCCAGAATCGAGCATATAAAAAAATAAAAAATAAAAAATAAACATGCAAGTCGATGATTGGAATATCCTACCATCCTGAAATTGCCACATAAACTTGGCCAATGAAGCAGACAACGAGCGATCAGCTTAGGTGATCAGCTCCACCCACCTGTCTTCACCTGATCCACCTCAGTCGTATATAAGCAGCCACCCATGAGAGAACCATCGGATTCTCGCTGCTGCAGTCATGTCGTCAACACCTCTCTCCCAGCTCTCCAACCCTTGCCTAGTGCCTTGTCTCTGCTTGTATATTGCCTTGTCATGGTGTTGTTTTAGAGGCATGCCTCTGATTCATCACCACTGACTCGCCACTGGAACTGAGACCAAACTTTAGCCGGTGCTGCTTGACCTGTGTTTTCCTCCCTGCATTTCAAGAGCCCCGCTCTTGCTCTTGGGAATTTTTTGTTTTTCACGGCCTGCCGTTAGTGTCCCTCACTGTAGTACGACGCCAAACCCTGAAGGGGTGCCACTGGGGCATTTCCACGAAGGGGGGACTTTAGGGCCTGGTAGGAGACGTTGAGGGGCGGCTTTTCTTTTAGGGCTAGGTGTTGACTTGACCCTCACGGGGCAGTTACAGGGTCTCTTGCGACACCCTTTAGAGGGTGGAGAGGGTCCCCCCCCCCGTCAATGTAGGGACCTTTGGCACCCTCGCCACTTGTCCCCTTGGGACTGTATGCCCTCGACACCAGTTGGCCTTGACCGAGCGTGTCACGCCTGACACCAAGTCCAGCGCAATTAGGGCTACTGACACTGATCCCCGGCCCCCACCCCCGCTGTCAAGTCTTGCTCATGTATCCCTACATCCACGTATCATTGGGACAACACTACACTGACCTCCTGTCCCACGGCCCATGATGGGTCCCACACATCCTTCAGCCTCACGTGTGGTGCCCCTCTTTCTCAAGCTCCGACTCCTCTGCAGGGGATTCTCCTGATGTTTCTCCTGCCAACACTGCTGCCCCATGCTCTTCTGCCACCGCCTACTCCTCCTCTTGCCGCCCTCCGAAATCTGCCAGGATTCACGAGAGCATGGACAGCAACTCTGAGGATGCATCTCTGCCTACCCCAAGCACCTCCACTGCCCACGACTCTACACTTTCAACCATTGTTGATGACAACAGCTTCACCCTGGTGAAGAGTAAGAAAGGCAGGAAACCACAGAGAAACCCTGCCCCCTTTGCAAAAGGCAACCCCCCCCCCCGCGCAAAGGGCAGCACGCGCTTCTGTCACTGTCGCATCCTGTCCCTATCCTCAGCCACGATTCGGGGTCTTTCAGGTCCCCATGCAGGAGGGCTACCCTTCGTCCTACAATGCTGTAGTTGCCCTAGAAGAGAGACTGCCAGGACTCTGTTGGTCGAACGAAATGAGCATGAACGGGCACTCCATCGTCATCCCATTGGACAAAGAGTCCTACAACCACCTGCATGCCATGGCTCAGGACGAAACCCTCCCCCTGAAAATAATGGAACTAACTCCAGGGATGCAATCAATGAAAGCCATAGTTATGGGCTACCCCTGTCACAAGCCCACGAGCCTGCTACTCTCTCACAAGCAGGTCGAGGTGGCAGAGAGATGCTAAAAGGCTGGGAGCCAGGAGGAAACTCAGCAAGTCCTGATCACACTGCGGGGTCCCTTGATCCCTGGGAAGCTGGGGCACCTTTCATCCGCGCCCATACACGTCGAAATCACTCCGTTACTACAGGTGCCACAGGTACGGAGATCACAAGGCAGCATGCAATCACCCCTATGCCTGTGGCATCTGCAGCAACAGGCACAACACTGACATCTGCCTGGCCAATTCAAAGCCAGAGAAACAATCCCAGCATGCTGCCCCAACTGTGCCAGGAAACACCATGCCTGGCATCGAAGGTGTCCCACAAGAATAGCCCTGGTCAACAAGGGGCAACTTCACCAAATCTCCTGGGTGCAGGAGAAACAGAAGTCCCAACACTGCCTCCCCAGGAACCTTCATCTGGGGCTCACAAAATTCGCCCAGGAGCCCAGCTCCACTGCTTCCCGCCCCTACCAACAACCCGGCCCCTCACTCTTCCTGGCACTGCCCCTGCGAAAGCTGTGCAGCCCATACTCACCCATCCCCCTTAGCCCAACCCCCCAATCACCCAACCTACCGCCTGCATGTCAGTGATTGCCTTCCAGCCAGAAGAGCTAAAGACCATCCTAAAAGAAATGGATGAACAAACGATAGAGGCCTTTGCGATGATTTTCGGAAAAGACCTGAATCCCGCACATCTTGCAGCAATGGTAGACCGAAGCGGACCAGGTTATCCAAAACGATCGTGAGCCTCGCACTCAAGCTGCAATGCCTCTTGCCCTCAACTCTCATCCACACATAACCCGCTCTCAGCCTCGCAACCTCCCTCAGCCAACCAACAACACCAAGCTTCCACAGACCACGTCAGGAGAGGGAGTAGCAGAGCCTGCCCTCCACCCCTTCCCACAGGAATCAGGCCACCTACCCTCCCCATCAACAACCGACCAGTCCCCTGCCTCCGAGTCTTGCAGTGGAACTGCCTGGGGGCAAGAAACAAACTTGCCCACCTCCAGGAAGTAGCTGCAAAGGAAGACATCCACATAATCCTCCTGCAGATGTTTCTTCCCCAGGACTACACTATAAGGGTATGGTCACACCGAACGCGACGAGCATGGTGACATGAGCGGGGAGGTTATGAGGCGACACGATAAAACACACTAAATCCTGTGTGGGTGGCCACAAAGAATGAGCGCTGCCTAGTGACTCCCCCACTCCCCAGGCATTTGCATCATCATTCAGTCATGCTGGTACTGTGTGGTGGGGCGGTTGGGTTGGGTAACTATGTCTACTGAACACCTTATTGGAGACATGTACCACAGGAGATCTGTGTGGGATCCAAAAGATTCACTCCACAAAAATACTGGAGTGTTGAAAAAACACTGGGAAGGTATCTTTGAATAACTGCATACAACTGGCAAATTATAATCGAGCATTATTTTGTCATACGATTGCTTAAGTAACTATTGTTCCACCAATGTCATAAAACCTATCAAAGACCATTAGTGTCAAAAATTAGTGTATTAGTGCTCTGTTCCCTTTGTTACTCTGTAGGCTTAAGACCAGTTAACAGATAAGTGTATACATTATATGTATATGTAAATACGTAATGAACATCAACAGCCGTATTATCAGTACATAAATCTATGAAATATATTCAGCAGTTAGTGAATTGCTCAGCGGATATTCTACTATCGGCATGCTTTTGACTATCTGTTGCCCGTGAGGTTGCTATTTCCTATTTGGACACGCAACGCATTGATGCTCACCTCGCTGCTCATCACATGATGCTACCTCCCCACTCATCGCGTTCGGTGTGGCCATACCCTAAGACTCAGAGGCTTCAAAGGCCACTTTCTCCCCCAGATCCCGGGTGCCACTCGGGGTTGTGTCATTCTTGTGAAGAGCCACATCCCTCACGCTGTCCTTCATGCACCCATTTTCTGTGGGGAGGGTGTCAAGGTGCAGGGTGTTACCCTGCAACTTGGCACCTCCTCCCTGCATGTCTGTAACATGTACAGAAGCCATGAGGGCACCCTGGATCTTGGGGTGATTTTTGCCCTTGCTGGCACTGAACCCAGGTACATAGGAGGGAATTTGAAAATGAGCCATCCCATCCTCTCCACGCCCCTCCCAGCCAGTGAAGCTGGGAGACACCTCACCGACGTCCTGGAGGAAATTCTGGGCGTGTCTCAGTTAAACGATCCCTCCGAACCGATGCATATTCGGAATTGGAGACTGGACCTCACATTTGTCTCCTCATCTCTCGTCTGCGTCTCTACTTGGTCTCTGCACCCGTTCCTCACTAGCGACCACTCTGGCCTAGTGACTGAACTGCTGCTTGTGACGCCCTCACCCCTGCCACCTGCCCCCACCTGGAAGGGACCTTTGTAGAGCTCGCTGGCCTGAATATGCCGAGACAATCAAGGCCCAGCTCGATGGATACATGCCCCCTCTCCCTCGATGACATCACCGAGAACGTCGCACATGTTCTCAGGTGCATTGCCACAGAAACTGTTCTTCTGTCCAAGCATCTGCGCTTTCTTGTCAAAAACCACACGACCACTGGTTCCATGACAAGATAGTCTGCGAGCTCAACCACCACCTCAACTCAGCTCGCAAGGCTCACAGGACATCACCTGGCAATACTTTGCTGTGGTAATGTGCCACACCTCATAAGAAGTGACATCAAAATGACATGGCTTGGATAAGACGGTGCAGGTCCCTCGATTCACACCCCTCGCTGAAGGAGGTGTGGACAAGGATCAGACATTTCCAACATCAAGCCGCCTAACCCCCCCTCTACTACGACCCTGTAGGAGAGGCGAACCGCCTCGCTGTCCTCTTTGTCGAGCGAACATTGCCCACTAACCTTCCCCAGATTATCTGGGACGTGCAGGCGCGCTTGACGGAGCCCAGAAGGGCATCCATCAAGGCCGCCTGCTTCCACCCCAGTGACACTGACCATCCTTTCACGTTGCTGGTACTTGATCGAGCTCTTCTCAGCAAAGGGAACACCACACCTGGTTCGGATAGCATCACCTACTCCAGCGGTTCTTAAACTTTTTAGTTTGTAACCCTTTTTGGAATATCTCAAGACTTCGCAACCCACATGTTAAAGAGAGAGAGAGAGAGAGAGAGAGAGAGAGAGAGAGAGAGAGAGAGAGAGAGAGAGAGAGAGTAACCGGTATATAGCCTATCTTAGTTATTATGAATATGCTTAGAGTGTAGTAAGGATATTTATAATTTCAGTTAAGTAAATATAAAACATTGAAAGTATTAGGCCTATTCTATGTCCCTGTGACCCATCAAAAGTGCTCTCACAACCCACCTTAAGGTCGCGACTCATAGTTTAAGAAACACTGACCTACTTTCTTCTTGCAAGGTCAGGGCCCCGGGGGAAAATGCCCTACTCGATTTATACAACCGAACATGGGAAGAAGGAAGGCTTCCAAAATCTTGAAAGATGGCAGTTATCCACCTCATACCAAAACTAAAAGACCTTTCCACTATGAGACCTATCTCACTTCTCAGCTGTATCGCCAAAACGGCTGAGAGGCTAGCCCACCCTTGCCTTGCCTGGAAGCTAGGCTCTGCACTCAAGGCTCCTTCAGGGAAGGAGTGCCTCACAGTGCCTTGCCTCATTTCTGGGTGAGCTGAGAAATGGCAGAGGCACTGCTGTTTTTCTCGTTTGGAGAAAGCCTTTGAGTTAGCTAACCCTGAAGTCATACTTGCCGCTCTTGCCGAGAAAGGAGTTTGTGGCAGACTCCTCTCCTGGATCAATGACTTTTTCACTGAGCAAGCTGCATGTGTCAGCTTTCAGGGTCAGCTCTTCCCTTTCTACCCTCACACTAATGGCGTTCCTCACGGATGTGAATTCAGTCCACTCCAGTTCAACTCTTTAATGGAAAGCCTGCTGTAGGTAGACTTCGAATGTAGTATAACGCTGCTCTGTTATGCAGGTGACCTGGTGCTAGTTCTCTCCCACAGAACGACTCACAACCAAGACATGGCCACCCTAACCCGCCTCCAAGATAGATGCTGTGAACTTGGTCTTAAGATCAACCTTGAGAAGACTAAGTACATGCACTTTGGCATGCGCCCCCCTGAACATCCTCTCCTTCTCGGGGGACATCAGTTGAACCTCATTCACTGTCATCAATACTTGGGAGTGTGGTTCTACAGAAACCTGTCCTTTGCCACCCACATTCGATATCCATTGGAGAGAAATACCTCCAGGATCAATGCATTCAAAGCGCTGTCCAGCCACAGTCTGGGAGCTTGGATTCGTGTCTTCCGGACCTTGTATATCCACGCCATCCACTCCCTTGTTGACTATAGTGCTATCTGCCTTGTAGGGCTCTCCAGTGCACAAGTTTATGCGCTTGAGACTGTCGAAAGCAGAGCACTACGCGTCATCGTGGGAGCCTCACTGTGGGCACAGCTCGAAACCCTCAGGGTGGAAAGTGCCTTTCCATCTCTCCACCACAGGACCTGGAGTCTATCATCATCAACAGCTGCACAGCTCTGCCAGCACAGACCATCACTGCCAATCTTGAGCTGTCTCTCCCGGACCTTAGCAAGACCACCCAACTCGCACCCAAGAAAGGACTGGTTACACCTCCTAACCAACATCATCCAAAAACTAGACGTCTCTCACGCCTTTAACAGAGGCGCAGACTGGTGGGAGTGAAACTGGTGCGATAATGGTAGGAAAGATTAGTGTTTATCGAGGGTGTTCAACTAACATAAGCATTCTGTCATTTATGATTTTTTTTTTTATCATTAAATTAAGTTCATTAATTACAGAATGTTATGTAGAGGACTAAAATAGTCAAGAAACGAGAATTTGGCATTGAAGTTAAGGTAGAAATTATTACTTGCACATGCTAGACATTACGTGTTTGAACTGTTACACAATACATGATTTGTAAGGAAAGTGCACAGTGAATGCAAGTGGACTGCACACAGAATAATTGACAGATCCACTTAACTTCCATTCACCGATAAAATCACAGCTCAGTATGTTATTGCTTTTTTTATATATATATATATATATATATATATATATATATATATATATATATATATATATATATATTGTTACATAGCCTATGATTTCATCCTTTGTATAATTCTAATGTACAGGATGCTGCATGTTTGATCACGATTCGCCACGTGGCTTCCATAGTGACCAGGCTTGCGTGTTCTACCTCACTTCCCCCTTCTCTCCCTTATAGTAGAGTAAATCGTTCTTTCTGTTGTTCAGAGCAGGAGTGTCAACTATTCCTCCCCTGTGCCTTCATTTCCGAGTCCTTCTTGCAAGTTGAATCAAGCTCTGCCTGCCCCCAATATAATGAGCCCAGTCCCTGCATTAGTGGCCACTTAGAGCTACTCCTTTTTTTCACATCTCTGTCCTTCCCTGTATAGTGTATTATTATTTTTGTGAGTGCTCAGGAAGTCTTCAGCCATCTAGCTGCTGTATAATTTGAGTATAAGTGTTGTTACCATTTTTCTTGTACTGTATGGCGTTGATTCGTAGGCCTGGTAAGGTTTTTGTGATTCATGTAGAGTTTTTAATGTCAGGCAGTATTAGTAGTATTTTGTATCTGTAATAATATTATATCTTATTTTAACTGAGCATTATTCGGTTTTCTCATTTATCAGGGCTGACAGATAAATTTGCTCTTGCTATATCCATGTTAATAGGCTATTGCAGTTAACCATATATTTAACCTGTTTTTTGCCATTACATTATCCTCATGAGTCCAGAATGTTTAGTTGTTAGTTTGAGCATTAAACTTTAACATGTAATTTTACCTGTCTTTTGTTTTGAACCTGGAACTTTGCGGGACAGTAGTGATTTTAGTATTCTCACTTGAAGTGTTCATTATCTCTCTCTGTTCCGTAACATAAATTTGGCGACCTCGCCATATATTCAGGATATTATCTTAAGGATATTGCTTGATATTTTATGACTGTGATTTATTCATGAAGTCTACTATTACTACTCTTGTTGAAGCCAAAGATTTTTGTCAAATGTGCAAACAGTGTGTGATGTAGAAAACAGAACAAAGAAAAGAACTTAAGCTTATTGCTCAACAATTGGGAATTGCTGTTCGCTCTCATCATTCTAAAGATCAAATTGTTGACATGATTAATAAAAGCATGTCTAATGTAATTCCTCCAGATGGGCAAACGCAGATTGAAATAGCTAAGTTACAGCTAGCCCTGCAGGAGGCTCGTGGTAAGGAGATCAAGTTTTAGGCTCGTGCTAAGGAGGCTGAGTTTCAGGCTCGTGCTAAGGAGGCTGAGTTTCAGGCAAATGCTAAGGAGGCTGAGTCTCTGGCTCGTATTCAGGAGGCACAGGCACAGGCTCAGGCACAAATTGAACTTGCTAGGATTCAGGCTAGTACTCCTACAGAGTGTTCTCACCGGTAAAGCTCAAGTAACTTATGCATCTTTGCCTCAGGTTCAATCTGATAATTATGATGTTGTTAAGAGCTTGATTCTTAAGGCCTATGAGCTTGTTCCTGAAGCCTATAGAGTAAAATTTAAGACAACTTATAAGAAAGATAAGCAATCCCATGTTGAGTATGCAAAAATCAAAGAAGATCTGTTAGGGCAGTGGTTAAATTCTAAGAATGTAAATTCTGATTTTGATAAATTTAAGCAGATGATTTTGCTGGAGGACTTCAAAAGGTGTATTAATAAAGATGTAAGCCTATATCTTTATGAGAAAAGAATAGATAATTTGTCTGATGCTGCAGTTTTAGCTTATGAATATGTTCTCACTCAAGAGATATTCTAAAGAAAAAAGGAAAGCTGAGAGTAAGTAGGTTGCCTCTACTCAGAGTATAGGAAACAGGAAAGAGAATAAAGATGATGTTTCTCTGGAAGTAAATACCTGCTCCACCTCCAGATTTCAGAAAAGTAAATGTACTTATTGTAGTAAGCTTGGTCATACTACGGAGAAATGTTTCAGGAGACAGCGTGATGTGAACAAAAAGGAGTTTTTAAATATTCAGTCATTTGGTCTAGTGTCCACCCTTGAGAGTTCCCAGAATTTTTTAACTGAGTTAACTGAACCTGTTTTGAGGGGTAAATTAAATTCTCATGATGAAGCTCCTCTTTTGAGCAGTAACGTGGGTGACACTCTCAAGAGTTCATGTGCTAATTTCCTGTCTGATGGCTTTGTCAATCCTCTGGACAATAATGACAGGAAATCAGTTAAAATATATCGTTATACAGGTGCTTGCCAATCCCTTATGGTGACCAGTGTTCTAGGCTCTAATGTTAATTCCTCTGATGAAACTGTAATCTTACAAGGTGTAGGGAATAATTACTTCTCTGTCCCTCTGTGCAGAGTGAATTTAGAGTCTGGTTTTGTTAATGGTTTCGTTATTGTTGGGTTGGTTGAGACACTCCCAATGTCAGGTGTAACTTTCTTGGAAATGATATTGGTGGAAGTCAAGTTTGTCCAGCTCCTCAGTTCCCTAGTAAACCAGTGACTGCGACCCAGGATTGTGATATTCCTGAGGTGTTCTCTGCATGTGCTGTCACTAGGGCTAAGTCTAAAGTTACTGGTGACTTAGAGGATAATGATGATGTTATCCTAGCTGACACTTTTCTTGCTAATTTGGACCACTCACCAGACGAGGCAGTACCCGTAGTGTTGACAATTTGTCTCGTCAAGAGATGGTTGAGTTGCAGGTTACTGACCCTGAGTTGAAAGGTCTAGCTAACTCTGCTTGCAGTGAAGTCACCTGGTGCTTTTACTTGTTATTATATAAAGTCAGGAGTACTTATGAGAAAGTGGAGACCCCCAACAGCATCAGCCGACTGTGAATGGGAGGTTGTACATCAAGTTGTCACCCTCGATTTTGTAGGCAGGATATCATTAGAGTGGCTCATGATTCCAGTTTGGCAGGACACCTTGGAGTGAGGAAGACTGTGGCACGCATTTTGAAACACATCTACTGGCCAGGTATCTTCAGTGATGTTTCCTGGTATTGTAAATCTTGTCACACCTGTCAAGTTGTGGGGAAGTGTAATCAGACCGAAAAGGTTGCACCTCTAGTTCCCATTCCTCCTTTTGAGGTGCCTTTCACCCGTGTGTTGGTGGATATTTTGGGCCCTCTTCCTAAGACTTATTCAGGATTTTCTTATGTTGACCCTGATTGACATGGCTACTCGTTATCCTGAAGCCATTCCACTTAGAAATATCTCAGCAAAGAACGTGGTTAAGGAAATGCTGGGGTTCTTCACCAAGTTTGGCCTGCCCAAGGAGGTACAATCAGACCGGGGTAGTAATTTCATGTCAAATGTTTTCAAGCAGTCTCTGAAAGAGTTGGGCATCACCCAGATCACGTCTTCAGCTTACCATCCCCAGACCCAAGGAGCGTTGGAGAGAAATCATCAAACACTCAAATCGATGCTCAGGAAATACTGTTTGGAACATCAGAAAGATTGGGATAAAAGTCTTCCATTCGTTGTATTTGCCGCAAGAGAATGTCCAAATGAATCACTGGGCTTCTCACCCTTTGAACTACTGTTTGGCCATGAAGTAAGAGGACCCCTTAAGCTACTCAAGGAATGCTAGCTGTCAGAGGAAGATGACGTCAACCTGCTGGAGTATGTGATGAAGTTCAAAGAACGGTTGTCCACTGCTTTACAGCTGGCGAGAGAGAATTTAGCAGCTGCTCAGGAGAAGACGAAGACTTGGTATGATAAGAAGTCCAGGTTACGCCACTTTCAGCCAGATCAGGTTTTGATTCTGCTACGGTGCATGGGCAACCTCTTCAAGCCAAGTTTAGTGGTCCTTATTTCGTGGAGAAGAAACTCAGTGACGTCAACTATGTCAGCGCCACACCAGATCGTAGAAAGAACAAGCAACTTTGTCACATCAACATGCTAAAGTTATATCAAAGGCGGGACGAAAATAACCCAGTCTGCACTGTAGCTCTTCCACCCGAGTCTGCAAGTGAAGTTCTCCCATGCAGTATGAGCCTGAGTGATAGTTTCGGGAAATCCTGATATCATGAATGATCTCCAGACTAAGCTTTCTCATCTAGCTCCCGGGGAAAGGCAGGAGTTTTCGGCATTACTGCAGGAGTACACGCAAGTGTTTCGTGCCACTCCAGGAAGAACCACTGTGTTGATGCATGATGTCGATGTTGGAGACGCAAAGCCAATTAAACTGCCTCCTTACTGTGTGAACCCAGTGAAAATTCTTCTCATCCAGAAGGAGCTTGGCTACCTGTTGGACTACAAGATGATTGAGCCCTGTCAGAGCGATTGGAGCTCTCCTGTCACTCTAGTCCCTAATCCAGGTGGGTCACAGCGGCTTTGCATCGACTACAGACGCGTTAATCAGATAACCAAAACAGACACTTACTCTCTCCCGCGCGTGGAAGATTGCATAGACAAGATCGGAAAGGCTAGGTTCATGTTTGATTTTTTAAAGGGATACTGGCAAGTACCCATGACTGAACGTGCTAAGGAGATCTCATGTTTTGTAACACTAGGAAAGACTTTTGCATGTTCTGTAATGCCATATGGTATGAAGAATGCACCAGCCACTTTTCAGAAGCTCATGAATGTTGTAACAGAGGGTTTGGCAGGGTGTGTTGTTTATATTGATGATGTATTAATCTTCAGTGACAACTGGAAATATCACCTATGCCATGTCAGTAATATTCTTGAGCGTTTGGTTCAGGCTAATCTTGTAGCTAATTTATCAAAGTGTGAGTTTGGTCAAGCTTAAGTTCAGTATCTTGGGTGCGTAATTGGTAATGAACACGTTGCACCACCATGAGCTAAAGTTCAGGTTATAAGTGATCTTCCCAGACCTAAAAGTAGGAAAGAGCTACAAAGACTTTTGGGAATGGTAGGTTATTACAGGAGATTTGTTCTTAACTTTTCAATTTTTGTATCACCGCTTACAGACCTACTGAAAAAGGGAGTTAAATTTGTCTGGACCGATAACTGTGAATCCTCTTTCAGTAAACTTAAAGCAATCCTATTAAGTCAGTCAGTGCTCGCTACTCCAAATTTTGCTAAGCCTTTTAAGATGGCTGTTGACGCAAGTGATACAGGAGCTGGGGCTGTTTTGCTGCAAGAGGATGATCAGGGTATTGAAAACCCTGTATCTTATTACAGTAAGAAGTTCACTCCACCGCAAAAGAACTACTCCACTATTGAGAAAGAGCTTTTGGCCTTGATTTTGGGTTTACAGCATTTTTCATTTTATATGTGTTCTGGTTTTGACCCCATAGTCATTTATACCGATCATAATCCACTGAAATTCCTTAGTAAGTTTAAAGATAAAAATCAGAGACTGACAAGATGGAGTCTACTTCTTCAGGAGTATTCATTAGACATACAACATGTCAAGGGGAAAGAAAATGTTATTGCAGATTGCTTATCTAGACTTTAGACAGATTGTTTTAGAGTAATAAGAAATTTCCTTTGTAAATTTCTTTTTCTTTGTGGTGAGGTGTTACATAGCCTATGATTTCATCATCCTTTGTATAATTCCAACGTACAGTATGCTGCATGTTTGATCACGATTCGCCTCGTGGCTTCCATAGTGACCAGGCTTGCGTGTTCTACCTCACTCCCCCCTTCTCCCCTTATAGTAGAGTAAGTCGTTCTTTCTGTTGTTCAGAGCAGGATTGTCAACTCCTTCTCCTATGGCTTCATTTGCGCGTCCTTCTTACAAGTTGTATCAAGCTCTGCCGGCCCCTATATAATGAGCTCAGTCTCTACATTAATTGCCACTTAGATCTACTCTTTATTTTGTTCACATCTCTGTCCTCCCCTGTTTAGTGTTTTATTATTTTTGTGAGTGCTCAGGAAGTCTCCAACCATCTAGCTGCTGTATAAGTAGAGTACAAGTGTTGTTACCATTTTTCTTGTACTGTATAGCCTGAGGTGTTGATTCGTAGGCCTGGTAAGGTTTTTGTGATTTGTGTAGAGTTTTAATGTCAGCAATTATTAATAATATTTTGTATCTGTAATAATATATCTTGCTTTAACTGAGCATTATCCGGTTTTCTCATTTATCAGGGCTGACTTAGATAAATTTGCTCTTGCTAAATTCATGTTAATAGAGGCTATATATGTAACCTGTTTTGCCATTACATCATCCTTATGAGTCCTGAATGTTTAGTTGTTAGTTTGAGCATTAAACTTTAACTTGTAATTTTATCTCTTTTGTTTTGAACCTGGAACTTTGCGGGACAGTAGTGATTTTAGTATTCTCACTTGAAGTGTTCATTATCTCTCTGTTCCGTAACAGTATAAAACAACATATCTGCTTTCGTGTTCTTGAACTTGAATTTTCTTTATTCTTTACTCTCTGGCTTTAGTTATACTGTCATTTTCTGACATTTTCCTTCATTCTCTGCTGTGTACTTCTCACGTATTTCTACAAACAGTGAAAAAATCATTGACTATCTTACATCTAATATGGAAAACATCGTAGTCTGTTTCACCATTCTCTGACATCTCCTTTGTGGGTAACTTCAATGTTCACCAGCAACTTTGGATTTCTTCTCTTTTCACTGATCCTCCTGGTGAACAAGCCTACATCTTTTCTATCCAAAATGACCTACAGCAGTTTGTATAGAAGCCCTACCCATAACCCTGACTACCTTTGAGAAAGTTGCAACATAGTTGACCTCATCCTTACAACTAATCCTTCTGCTTATGCTGTTAATCTTTTCTCTATATTGGGCTCCTCGGATCACAACCTTATCACGTCCTATCTCTCCCTTAAAGCCTGTGGACCCTCCGAAGAAGCTTCGGTTGTTTAGTTTGGAGCAGCTGATTGGGAGGCCCTTAGGCAGGACTTCCTTGATTTTCCCTGGGATGATTAATGCTTCCATGGCCAGGAGCCACCTGAGTGTGCCTTGTGCATTACAGAGGTTATTTACTCGGGCATTGAAACATACATTGCATTCTCTTGTCCTGTAACTAGTAAAAAAAAAAACTGGTTTAATCATGCTTGTTCTAATGGTATACAAAACAATGAGAAGGCCTGCAATAGGTACCGGAACCAACCCTCCCCTAAATCTCATCTCTCTGCCTGGAACAGTCCTAAGTCCGTTTTTCGCTGTACTAAGGATAACTTCATTCATACTAAATTATCTAAACTCATTCATTCATTCATTGCCAGACGCCATGTATCCCAGACGGGGTGGCCAAGGGCTTAGAGTTAATTGTTTTACGGGGAGGGGCACTAATCCTCCACCAACCCCACTTGACACGTAGGGATGCCAACAGCATCTGGTGTTCCCAGGCGGTCACCCATCCAAGTACTAACCAGACCCAATGTTGCTTAACTTCGCTGATCGGACGGGAAGCGGTGTACTCAAATTCCTCCCACTCTTTTTGGTGCCTTACCAAAAGCCTCTCTAACAACTTCATCATCCTTCCCATTCCTCTTTTCCACTCTGATGACACTGTGACTGTCTCTTCTATTGAAAAAGCAGAATTGTTTCTCAGACTCTCTCCTCAAATTCCACCTTAGACCAATCCAGTCCTCTTCCAGCATCACTCCCCTCCCCCTCTGACTTCCTCATGACTGACATTAAAATATCGCCAACTGATGTATATTCTGCCCTCACTGGCCTCAATACTAACATGGCATATGGACCTGATAGGGTCCACCCAGTTGTCCTCAAGAACTGTGCATTTGTTTCTCCATCGTTTGTCAACTTGTACCTTTCCTTCTCGCTGGAAGGTTGTTCTCACTTACCCGGTCTCAAAGAAAGGTAACCATTCCCAGCCCTCTATTAATATTCAAATTCCTTTAACATTCTGTTTCTAAAGTTTCTAAATCTGTTCTTAACCAAAAAAAAATATAAAGCACCTCTTCTCTCATAACCTTCCTTCCACTCGCCAGTATGGGTTCTGCCAGGGATGCTCCGCTGGCGATCTTCTCACCTTCCTTCCAGACTCCTGGTCATCCTCCTTTCTGGACTTTCGCCAAAGCTTTGCCATTGCACTTGACATCTCAAAGATTTTCGATCGAGTCTGGCATAAATCTTTAATATGCAAACTGCCCTCTTAAAGGTTTTGTTCATCTATCTGTGCCTTCAACTCTAGCTTCTTTCTGGTCGTTCTAAAGCTGCTGTTGTAGACAGCCACAGTTCTCCAAAACTTATCGTAAAATCTGCAACTCTCTTCCTTCTATTCATCAGTGACCTTCTAAGCTGTACATCTAACCCATTCCACTCACCCTTCACCTTTCCATTCGTTTCTCCCAGCAGTTACTTCAACAAACAAGGGATGAGGTTATGGCACACTTTCTGTAATGTCTGACTTGGCTCATGTCTCTAATTGGGGTAGAAAAAATAATGTTTTTAAATTATAAGAAACTCAGTTCTTGCATCTTTCAACCAACCAAAATGTATTAAAGGAAAATCTTCTAATTTTTAACAATATCCAGCTCAATCCTGCTTCACCTTTGAATATACTTGTACTTGAGGTTTCATTGTCTCAGGATTCATCATGCAAAGATCATATTACCTCTCGTAAAATCTGCATGCAATAGATTCGACTCGGCCACTTCTCTACTCTTGCACAGTTAACGATTTTTTACAGCAGTTCTTTGTGCCATGTGTAAAGTGCAACTTTCGTGTGTGGAGAGGCTCCCCACATACAGCTGTTTTCAACAAGATGGAGTCAATGGCTTTTCGTCTCATTAACTCTCCTCCTCTTACTGGCTTCCTTAAACCTCTGTCTCTTCACCGCACTTTTGCATCTTATCTCTTTTCTATCGCTACTTTCATGGTCACTGCTCCTCTCAACTGTCTGCTTGCATCCCTCCAATACGGCGGACAAGGAGCACCTGTCCAACAACAAACTCTCACCCCTTTCTCTCCAACTCTCTAATGCCAGAGTTAACTGTTACCCCCAGTCCTTCATGAATGCAATAGGTCAACTCTGGAACCGTCTCCCTCCGTCTGTATTTTCTACTGCCAATGATCTCCAGTCTTTCTAACGCAGTGTGTTCAGGCATCTCAAAATGTACGGATCTTGAATTTGGCTCTGTTATAATTTTTCTGTTTTTTTCTTGGAGGGAACAGTTTGCAGAATCCTGGCCTATGGTTCCTTCTTCCTTGTGTACAAAGAAAGTTGGATCAGGTGGAGACAGGTGGGCGGGGCTGATCACCTGAGCTGATCGCACATTGGCTGCTTCGTTGGCTAAGCTTATGTCGCGTTTTGAGGATGGGAAGATTTGAAAATCTTTGACTTGTGTGTTTATTGTAGGTTGTTTTGAGATAATGTAGATTGCCTCTAGAAACAAGAGAATGAGGGTCTTGCTCTCTCTTGATTATCTTTGCATTCCCATTCAGGTCTTGTCATGTCAGGTGGGAGTTGTGTAGGGTGGCGTAGTTGTTCTTGGATGTCTCCATTCTATAGGTGACAGGTGAGGTGCCTTGACAGTCTGGTTCATGTCATTCCAATGTATGAGTGAGGTCCACACTCCTCACTGTTGCGGTAATGCTGGTAAATGACATGTTCCTCCTGAAAAGGTGTCTTGGTCACGGTGGGTCGGTTACGAAGCAGAAGGTGGGCTGTTTTCCTTGTCTTGTAGTAGATGATGAGAGCAGTGTGTTGTTCCGGGTCTGTACGGTGTACATTTCTGTATCCAATGCTCTTGATGATGATGTCATCCATCTTGTAGTCTGTATACATGTGGTATCAGTTTTCACTGGTTGTGGGTGTAGTGGTGTCTTGGTGAGTATACCATCTATCAGTGTTTCTCTTACGTTGGATAAGTCGGTGTTAATATAGCCGTTGTGAACGAGGACGTGAGTCAAGCGTCTTTGTTCCTGGTGGGCATCTTTCCAATTGGTGCAATGGAAGAGGCCTCTCCTGACGTAGGCGCTGATAGTGGCGCACAAGTAACGTCGTGGGCATTCACTATCTCCATTCAGGCAGAGTGGGCTTGGTGAACACTGTAGTCTTGAATCCAACGATGTGTGCAGTGACTAGTATGTCCAGGAAGGGGAGGCTTCCGTTGCTGTCTTCTTCATAGATGAAGTTATATCCAGAGACAGCAATGAAGCTCTGTCTGAGGTCCTGCAGCTCCTGAAGGTCCTTGAATGACCGAAGATGTCAACATAGTGGCAGTATACGGAGGGACGGCTAGTAGCTAGGAATCTTGATTCGTTGGTCCCCATGTAGAAATCAGCGAATAGGACTCTGAAGGGGCTGTCCATCGCTACACCGTTGATCAGCTGGTACACCTCACCACTCAGGGAAGTGAAGGGGTCTTTTTTCGTGCAAAGAGCGCCAGGATTGATGAAAACACACATGCTGGTTCCAGAGAGAACTGGTTGATCGGCAAGTTAGAGAGGAAAATATCACCCAGGACTTACAGCAAGAGCTGAAATATTTCGTGAACAAGTGGACTGAGGCTCCTGTTACAGATGACCTGAGCAGACAGAATGACAAAGAACTCCAGACACTCCGAGAGCAACACCATAGAGGTATGGAAAGTAGCATCATCAACATGCACTCCAAACTCTAGTGGTAATATCAAGCCGCCCCACTGGATACATTAACCTCACCGTCATCGACCTTGCTCCAGAAGAAGAGCTCATCAACATGGGGCTTCACTGCCACTACCTCTCGAAGCCACGCCCCCATTGCAAGCGACTCGAGATCGAGGTCCTCCTTGATGACTTACAGTGACTTGAGAAGATCCTCAAGGACATTGTATACAGCAACGTAGCCTTAAAGACCCGGAACAACAGATTGCTTTCATCATCTACTACAAGACATGGAAAACAGCCAACCTTCTGCTTCGTAACCGACCCGCCGTGACCAAGACGCCTCCTCAGGAGGACCATGTCATTTACCAGGATAACCGCAACAGTGAGGAGTGTGGACCTCACTCATATATTGTGTTACATAGCCTATGATTTCATCATCCTTTGTGTAATTTTAACACACAGTTGCTGCATGTTTGATCACGAGCGTGTTCTGCCTCAGTCCCCCCCTTCTACCGTTATAGTAGAGTAAGTCGTTCTCTCTGTTATACTTTGCGGGATTTTCATCTCTTTGTCCCCGTGGCTTCATTTGCGCGTCCTTCTTACAAGTTGTATCATGCTTTGCTGGCCCCTATATAATGAGCTCAGTCTCTGCATCATTGCCACTTAGATCTGCTCCTCATTTTGTTCACATCTCTGTCCTCCCCTGTACAGATATTATTATTGTGAGTGCTCAAGAAATCTCCAACCATCTAGCAGCTGTGTGTAATTTGAGTATAACTGTTGTTGCATTTTTTCTTGTACTGTATAGCATAAGTTTAATTTGTAGGCCTAGTGAGGTTTTTGTAATTCGTGTGGGGTTCTTTATGTCAGTCATTTTTGATAATAGTTTGTATCTGTAATTATTTATCTGGCATTCACTGAGTATTATCTGGTATCTCATTTTATCAGGGCTGACTTAGATAAATTTACTCTTGCTAATTTCGTGTTAATAGAGGCTATTGCAGTTAACCATATATTTAACCTGTTTTTGCCATTGCATTGTCCTTATGAGTCCTGAATGTTTTGTTGTTAATTTAAGCATTAAACTTTAACTTGTAATTTTACCTAACTCTTTTGTTTTGAACCTGGAACTTTACGGGACAGCAGTGACTCTTCGTATTCTCACTTAAAGTGTACATTATCTTTCTCTGTTCCGTAACATAAATTTGGCGACCTCATATCAGGATATTCAGGATATTATCATAAGGATATTGTTTGATATTTTGTGACTGTGATATATTCATGATGGCTACTATTTCTACACTTGATGAAGCCAAAGATTTTTTGTCAAATGTGCAAACAGTGTGTGATATAGAAAGCAGAACAAAGAATGAACTTAAGCTTGTTGCTCAACAATTGGGAATTGCTGTTCGCTCTCATCATTCTAAAGATCAAATTGTTGGCATGATTAATAAAAGCTTGTTTAATGTAACTCTTCCAAATGAGCAAACGCAGATTGAATTAGCTAAGTTACAGGTAGCCTTGCAGGAGGCTAAGGCTAAGGAGGCGGAGTCTCGTGTGAAGGAAGCTGAATTTCAGGCAAAAGCTAAGGAGGCTGAGGCACAGGTTGAAATTGCTAGGATTCAGGCAGACCATGAGTATCGCATGAAACAAGGTGGAACTGGATCATCTATCTCTGATGATTTTGATGTGGCTAAAAATGTTAAACTTGTCCCTCCTTTTAATGAATCTGATTTAACAAAGTATTTTCAGTTGTTTGAGAGGGTAGCTACAGGTTTTAATTGGCCTAAGGATTATTAGCCAGTACTCCTTCAAACTGTTCTCACCGGTAAAGCTCAAGTAACTTATGCATCTTTGCCTCAGGATCAGTCTGATAATTATGGTGTAGTTAAGAGCTTGATTCTTAAGGCCTATGAGCTTGTTCCTGAAGCTTATAGAGTAAAATTTAGGACAACTTATAAGCAAGATAAGCAATCCCATGTTGAGTATGCAAAAATCAAAGAAGATTTGTTAGAGCAGTGGTTAAATTCTAAGAATGTGGATTCTGATTTTGACAAATTTAAGCAGATGATTTTGCTGGAGGACTTCAAAAGGTGTATTTATAAAGATGTAAGCCTATATCTTGATGAGAAAAGAATAGATAATTTGTCTGATGCTGCAGTTTTAGCTGATGAGTATGTTCTCACTCACAAGAGATATTCTAGAGAAAAAGGGAAAGCTGAGAGTAAGTACGTTGCCTCTACTCAGAGTACAGGTAACAGGAAATAGAATAAGGATGATGTTTCTCATTAAGTAAATACCAGCTTCACATCTAGATTTCAGAAAAGTAAATGTACTTATTGTAGTAATCTTGGTCATACTACGGAGAGATGTTTCAGGAGACAGCGTGATGTGAACAAAAAGGAGTCTTTAAATATTCAGTCAATTGGTCTAGTGTCCACTCTTGAGAGTTCCCAGAATTCTTTAACTGAGTTAACTGAACCTGCTTTGAGGGGTAACTTAAATTCTCATGATGGAGCTCCTCTTTTGAGCAGTAACGTGGGTGACACTCTCAAGAGTTCATGTGCTAATTTCCTGTCTGATGGTTTTGTCAGTCCTCTGGATAGTAATGACAGGAAATCAGTTAAAATATATCGTGATACAGGTGCTTGCCAATCCCTTATGCTGACCAGTGTTCTAGGCTCTAATGTTAATTCCTCTGATGAAACTGTAATCTTACAAGGTGTAGGGAATAATTACTTCTCTGTCCCTCTGTGCAGAGTGAATTTAGAGTCTGGTTTTGTTAATGGTTCCGTTATGGTTGGGTTGGTTGAGACACTCCCAATGTCAGGTGTAACTTTCTTACTTGGAAATGATATTGGTGGAAGTCAAGTGTGTCCAGCTCCTCAGTTGTCTAGTGAGCCAGTGGCTGCGACCCAGGATTGTGATGTCCCTGATGTGTTCCCTGCATGTGCTGTCACTAGGGCTAAGTCTAAAGTTACTGGTGATTTAGAGGATAATGATGATGATGATGTTATCCTAGCTGACACTTTTCTTGCTAATTTGGACCACTCACCAGATGAGGCAGTACCCCGTAGTGTTGATAATTTGTCTCGTCAAGAGTTGGTTGAGTTGCAGGTTGCTGACCCTGAGTTGAAAGGTCTAGCTAACTCTGCTTGCAGTGAGGAAGAGTCAGCTGGTGCTTCTACTTGTTATTATGTAAAGTCAGGAGTACTTATGAGGAAGTGGAGACCCCCAACAGCATCAGCCGACTGTGAATGGGAGGTTGTACATCAAGTTGTCATCCCTCGTGTTTGTAGGCAGGATATCATTAGAGTGGCTCATGATTCCAGTTTGGCAGGACACCTTGGAGTGAGGAAGACTGTGGCACGCATTTTGAAACACTTCTACTGGCCAGGTATCTTCAGGGATGTTTCCTGATATTGTAAGTCTTGTCACACCTGTCAAGTTGTGGGGAAGTGTAATCAGACCGAAAAGGTTGCACCTCTAGTTCCCATTCCTCCTTTTGAGGCGCCTTTCACCCGTGTGTTGGTGGATATTGTGGGCCCTCTTCCTAAGACTTCTTCAGGATTTTCTATTGTGTTGACCATGATTGACATGGCTACTCGTTATCCTGAAGCCATTCCACTTAGAAATATTTCAGCAAAGAACGTGGTTAAGGAAATGCTAGGGTTCTTCACAAAGTTTGGTCTGCCCAAGGAGGTACAGTCAGACCGGGGAAGTAATTTCATGTGAAATGTTTTCAAACAGTCTCTGAAAGAGTTGGGCATCACCCAGATCACGTCTTCATCTAACCATCCCCAGACCCAGGGAGCGTTGGAGAGATATCATCAAACACTCAAATCCATGCTCAGGAAATACTGTTTGGAACATCAGAAAGACTGGGATAAAGGTCTTCCATTCGTTGTGTTTGCCGCAAGAGAATCTCCAAATGAATCACAGGGCTTCTCACCTTTTGAACTACTGTTTGGCCATGAAGTAAGAGGACCCCTTAAGTTACTCAAGGAATGCTGGCTGTCGGAGGAAGATGAAGTCAACCTGCTGGAGTATGTGATGAAGTTCAAAGAACGGCTGTCCACTGCTTTACAGCTGGCGAGAGAGAATTTAGGAGCTGCTCAGGAGAAGATGAAGACTTGGTATGACAAGAAGTCCAGGTTGCGCCACTTTCAGCCAGGAGATCAGGTTTTGATTCTGTTACCAGTTCATGGGCAACCTCTTCAAGGCAAGTTTAGTGGCCCTTATTTCGTGGAGAAGAAACTCAGTGATGTCAGCTATGTCATCGCCACACCAGATCGTAGAAAGAGCAAGCAACTATGTCACATCAACATGCTAAAGTTATTTCACAAGCGGGACGAAAATAATCCAGTCTGCACTGTAGCTGTTCCACCCGAGTCTGCAAGTGAAGCTCTCCCATGCAGTATGAGCCTGAGTGATAGTTTGGGGAAGAATCCTGATATCATGAATGATCTCCAGACTAAGCTTTCTCATCTACCACCCAAGGAAAGGCAGGAGTTTTCGGCATTACTGCAGGAGTACCCGCAAGTGTTCCGTGCCACTCCAGGAAGAACCACTGTGTTGATGCATGATGTCGATGTTGGAGACGCAAAGCCAATTAAATTGCCTCCTTACCGTGTGAACCCAGTGAAAGTTCCTCTCATCCAGAAGGAGCTTGGCTACCTGTTGGACCACAAGATGATTGAACCCTGTCAGAGCGAGTGGAGTTCTCCTGTCACTCTAGTCCCTAAGCCAGGTGGGTCACAGAGGCTTTGCATCGACTACAGACGTGTTAATCAGATAACCAAAACAGACACTTACCCTCTCCCTCGTGTGGAAGATTGCATAGACAAGATCGGAAAGGCTAGGTACATAAGTAAGTTTGATTTGTTAAAGGGATACTGGCAAGTACCTATGACTGAACGTGCTAGGGAGATCTCATTTTTTGTAACATTAGGAAAGACCTTTGCATGGTCTGTAATGCCATATACAGATTGTTTTAGAATAATAAGAAATTTCCTTTGTAAATTTCTTTTTTCTTTGTGGGGAGGTGTTACATAGCCTATGATTTCATCATCCTTTGTGTAATTTTAACACACAGTTGCTGCATGTTTGATCACGAGCGTGTTCTGCCTCAGTCCCCCCCTTCTACCGTTATAGTAGAGTAAGTCGTTCTCTCTGTTATACTTTGCGGGATTTTCATCTCTTTGTCCCCGTGGCTTCATTTGCGCGTCCTTCTTACAAGTTGTATCATGCTTTGCTGGCCCCTATATAATGAGCTCAGTCTCTGCATCATTGCCACTTAGATCTGCTCCTCATTTTGTTCACATCTCTGTCCTTCCCTGTACAGATATTATTATTGTGAGTGCTCAAGAAATCTCCAACCATCTAGCAGCTGTGTGTAATTTGAGTATAACTGTTGTTGCATTTTTTCTTGTACTGTATAGCATAAGTTTAATTTGTAGGCCTAGTGAGGTTTTTGTAATTCGTGTGGGGTTCTTTATGTCAGTCATTTTTGATAATAGTTTGTATCTGTAATTATTTATCTGGCATTCACTGAGTATTATCTGGTATCTCATTTTATCAGGGCTGACTTAGATAAATTTACTCTTGCTAATTTCGTGTTAATAGAGGCTATTGCAGTTAACCATATATTTAACCTGTTTTTGCCATTGCATTGTCCTTATGAGTCCTGAATGTTTTGTTGTTAATTTAACCATTAAACTTTAACTTGTAATTTTACCTAACTCTTTTCTTTTGAACCTGGAACTTTACGGGACAGCAGTGACTCTTCGTATTCTCACTTAAAGTGTACATTATCTTTCTCTGTTCCGTAACAATTGGAATGGCATGGACCAGACTATCAAGGCACCTCACCTGTCACCTACAGAATGGAGACATCAAGAACCATTACGCCACCCTACACAACTCCCACCTGACACGACAAGACCTGGATGGGAACGCAAAGATAATCAAGAAAGAACAAGACCCTCATTGTCTCTTGTTTCTAGAGGCAGTCTACTTTATCACAAAACAATCTACTACAATTCTAAGACACCAGTCCTGTATGAGACAGCTCAAGCATGTATTCAATATGGATGGTGGGTGTTAGCACCAAAGTGGTGACATGTAGAGGTGTATATGTAGGAGGACTACTGGGCCTTGGGAGCAGGCTGTGAAACCTATGCCCAGAATCGAGCATATAAAAAAATATAAAATAAACATGCAAGTCGATGATTGGAATATCCTACCATCCTGAAATTGCCACATAAACTTGGCCAATGAAGCAGACAACGAGCGATCAGCTTATGTGATCAGCTCCACCCACCTGTCTTCACCTGATCCACCTCAGTCGTATATAAGCAGCCACCCATGAGAGAACCATCGGATTCTCGCTGCTGCAGTCATGTCGTCAACACCTCTCTCCCAGCTCTCCAACCTTTGCCTAGTGCCTTGTCTCTGCTTGTATATTGCCTTGTCATGGTGTTGTTTTAGAGGCATGCCTCTGATTCATCACCACTGACTCGCCACTGGAACTGAGACCAAACTTTAGCCGGTGCTGCTTGACCTGTGTTTTCCTCCCTGCATTTCAAGAGCCCCGCTCTTGCTCTTGGGAATTTTTTGTTTTTCACGGCCTGCCGTTAGTGTCCCTCACTGTAGTACGACGCCAAACCCTGACGGGGTGCCACTGGGGCATTTCCACGAAGGGGGGACTTTAGGGCCTGGTAGGAGACGTTGAGGGGCGGCTTTTCTTTTAGGGCTAGGTGTTGACTTGACCCTCACGGGGCAGTTACAGGGTCTCTTGCGACACCCTTTAGAGGGTGGAGAGGGTCCCCCCCCCCGTCAATGTAGGGACCTTTGGCACCCTCGCCACTTGTCCCCCTGGGACTGTATGCCCTCGACACCAGTTGGCCTTGACCGAGCGTGTCACACCTGACACCAAGTCCAGCGCAATTAGGGCTACTGACACTGATCCCCGGCCCCCACCCCCGCTGTCAAGTCTTGCTCATGTATCCCTACATCCACGTATCATTGGGACAACACTACACTGACCTCCTGTCCCACGGCCCATGATGGGTCCCACACATCCTTCAGCCTCACTTGTGGTGCCCCTCTTTCTCAAGCTCCGACTCCTCTGCAGGGGATTCTCCTGATGTTTCTCCTGCCAACACTGCAGCCCCATGCTCTTCTGTCACCGCCTACTCCTCCTCTTGCCGCCCTCCGAAATCTGCCAGGATTCACGAGAGCATGGACAGCAACTCTGAGGATGCATCTCTGCCTACCCCAAGCACCTCCACTGCCCACGACTCTACACTTTCAACCATTGTTGATGACAACAGCTTCACCCTGGTGAAGAGTAAGAAAGGCAGGAAACCACAGAGAAACCCTGCCCCCTTTGCAAAAGGCAACCCCCTCCTCCGCAAAGGGCAGCACGCGCTTCTGTCACTGTCGCATCCTGTCCCTATCCTCAGCCACGATTCGGGGTCTTTCAGGTCCCCATGCAGGAGGGCTACCCTTCGTCCTACAATGCTGTAGTTGCCCTAGAAGAGAGACTGCCAGGACTCTGTTGGTCCAACGAAATGAGCATGAACGGGCACTCCATCGTCATCCCATTGGACAAAGAGTCCTACAACCACCTGCATGCCATGGCTCAGGACGAAACCCTCCCCCTGAAAATAATGGAACTAACTCCAGGGATGCAATCAATGAAAGCCATAGTTATGGGCTACCCCTGTCACAAGCCCACGAGCCTGCTACTCTCTCACAAGCAGGTCGAGGTGGCAGAGAGATGCTAAAAGGCTGGGAGCCAGGAGGAAACTCAGCAAGTCCTGATCACACTGCGGGGTCCCTTGATCCCTGGGAAGCTGGGGCACCTTTCATCCGCGCCCATACACGTCGAAATCACTCCGTTACTACAGGTGCCACAGGTACGGAGATCACAAGGCAGCATGCAATCACCCCTATGCCTGTGGCATCTGCAGCAACAGGCACAACACTGACATCTGCCTGGCCAATTCAAAGCCAGAGAAACAATCCCAGCATGCTGCCCCAACTGTGCCAGGAAACACCATGCCTGGCATCGAAGGTGTCCCACAAGAATAGCCCTGGTCAACAAGGGGCAACTTCACCAAATCTCCTGGGTGCAGGAGAAACAGAAGTCCCAACACTGCCTCCCCAGGAACCTTCATCTGGGGCTCACAAAATTCGCCCAGGAGCCCAGCTCCACTGCTTCCCGCCCCTACCAACAACCCGGCCCCTCACTCTTCCTGGCACTGCCCCTGCGAAAGCTGTGCAGCCCATACTCACCCATCCCCCTTAGCCCAACCCCCAATCACCCAACCTACCGCCTGCATGTCAGTGATTGCCTTCCAGCCAGAAGAGCTAAAGACCATCCTAAAAGAAATGGATGAACAAACGATAGAGGCCTTTGCGATGATTTTCGGAAAAGACCTGAATCCCGCACATCTTGCAGCAATGGTAGACCGCATAGCGGACCAGGTTATCCAAAACGATCGTGAGCCTCGCACTCAAGCTGCAATGCCTCTTGCCCTCAACTCTCATCCACACATAACCCGCTCTCAGCCTCGCAACCTCCCTCAGCCAACCAACAACACCAAGCTTCCACAGACCACGTCAGGAGAGGGAGTAGCAGAGCCTGCCCTCCACCCCTTCCCACAGGAATCAGGCCACCTACCCTCCCCGTCAACAACCGACCAGTCCCCTGCCTCCGAGTCTTGCAGTGGAACTGCCTGGGGGCAAGAAACAAACTTGCCCACCTCCAGGAAGTAGCTGCAAAGGAAGACATCCACATAATCCTCCTGCAGATGTTTCTTCCCCAGGACTACACTATAAGGGTATGGTCACACCGAACGCGACGAGCATGGTGACATGAGCGGGGAGGTTATGAGGCGACACGATAAAACACACTAAATCCTGTGTGGGTGGCCACAAAGAATGAGCGCTGCCTAGTGACTCCCACTCCCCAGGCATTTGCATCATCATTCAGTCATGCTGGTACTGTGTGGTGGGGCGGTTGGGTTGGGTAACTATGTCTACTGAACACCTTATTGGAGCCATGTACCACAGGAGATCTGTGTGGGATCCAAAAGATTCACTCCACAAAAATACTGGAGTGTTGAAAAAACACTGGGAAGGTATCTTTGAATAACTGCATACAACTGGCAAATTATAATCGAGCATTATTTTGTCATACGATTGCTTAAGTAACTATTGTTCCACCAATGTCATAAAACCTATCAAAGACCATTAGTGTCAAAAATTAGTGTATTAGTGCTCTGTTCCCTTTGTTACTCTGTAGGCTTAAGACCAGTTAACAGATAAGTGTATACATTATATGTATATGTAAATAGGTAATGAACATCAACAGCCGTATTATCAGTACATAAATCTATGAAATATATTCAGCAGTTAGTGAATTGCTCAGCGGATATTCTACTATCGGCATGCTTTTGACTATCTGTTGCCCGTGAGGTTGCTATTTCCTATTTGGACACGCAACGCATTGATGCTCACCTCGCTGCTCATCACTTGATGCTACCTCCCCACTCATCGCGTTCGGTGTGGCCATACCCTAAGACTCAGAGGCTTCAAAGGCCACTTTCTCCCCCAGATCCCGGGTGCCACTCGGGGTTGTGTCATTCTTGTGAAGAGCCACATCCCTCACGCTGTCCTTCATGCACCCATTTTCTGTGGGGAGGGTGTCAAGGTGCAGGGTGTTACCCTGCAACTTGGCACCTCCTCCCTGCATGTCTGTAACATGTACAGAAGCCATTAGGGCACCCTGGATCTTGGGGTGAATTTTGCCCTTGCTGGCACTGAATCCAGGTACATAGGAGGGAATTTGAAAATGAGCCATCCCATCCTCTCCACGCCCCTCCCAGCCAGTGAAGCTGGGAGACACCTCACCGACGTCCTGGAGGAAATTCTGGGCGTGTCTCAGTTAAACGATCCCTCCGAACCGATGCATATTCGGAATTGGAGACTGGACCTCACATTTGTCTCCTCATCTCTCGTCTGCGTCTCTACTTGGTCTCTGCACCCGTTCCTCACTAGCGACCACTCTGGCCTAGTGACTGAACTGCTGCTTGTGACGCCCTGACCCCTGCCACCTGCCCCCACCTGGAAGGGACCTTTGTAGAGCTCGCTGGCCTGAATATGCCGAGACAATCAAGGCCCAGCTCGATGGATACATGCTCCCTCTCCCTCGATGACATCACCGAGAACGTCGCACATGTTCTCAGGTGCATTGCCACAGAAACTGTTCTTCTGTCCAAGCATCTGCGCTTTCTTGTCAAAAACCACACGACCACTGGTTCCATGACAAGATAGTCTGCGAGCTCAACCACCACCTCAACTCAGCTCGCAAGGCTCACAGGACATCACCTGGCAATACTTTGCTGTGGTAATGTGCCACACCTCATAAGAAGTGACATCAAAATGACATGGCTTGGATAAGATGGTGCAGGTCCCTCGATTCACACCCCTCGCTGAAGGAGGTGTGGACAAGGATCAGACATTTCCAACATCAAGCCGCCTAACCCCCCCTCTACTACGACCCTGTAGGAGAGGCGAACCGCCTCGCTGTCCTCTTTGTCGAGCGAACATTGCCCACTAACCTTCCCCAGATTATCTGGGACGTGCAGGCGCGCTTGACGGAGCCCAGAAGGGCATCCATCAAGGCCGCCTGCTTCCACCCCAGTGACACTGACCATCCTTTCACGTTGCTGGTACTTGATCGAGCTCTTCTCAGCAAAGGGAACACCACACCTGGTTCGGATAGCATCACCTACTCCAGCGGTTCTTAAACTTTTTAGTTTGTAACCCTTTTTGGAATATCTCAAGACTTCGCAACCCACATGTTAAAGAGAGAGAGAGAGAGAGAGAGAGAGAGAGAGAGAGAGAGAGAGAGAGAGAGAGAGAGTAACCGGTATATAGCCTATCTTAGTTATTATGAATATGCTTAGAGTGTAGTAAGGATATTTATAATTTCAGTTAAGTAAATATAAAACATTGAAAGTATTAGGCCTATTCTATGTCCCTGTGACCCATCAAAAGTGCTCTCACAACCCACCTTAAGGTCGCGACTCATAGTTTAAGAAACACTGACCTACTTTCTTCTTGCAAGGTCAGGGCCCCGGGGGAAAATGCCCTACTCGATTTATACAACCGAACATGGGAAGAAGGAAGGCTTCCAAAATCTTGAAAGATGGCAGTTATCCACCTCATACCAAAACTAAAAGACCTTTCCACTATGAGACCTATCTCACTTCTCAGCTGTATCGCCAAAACGGCTGAGAGGCTAGCCCACCCTTGCCTTGCTTGGAAGCTAGGCTTGCTGCACTCAAGGCTCCTTCAGGGAAGGAGTGCCTCACAGTGCCTTGCCTCATTTCTGGGTGAGCTGAGAAATGGCAGAGGCACTGCTGTTTTTCTCGTTTGGAGAAAGCCTTTGAGTTAGCTAACCCTGAAGTCATACTTGCCGCTCTTGCCAAGAAAGGAGTTTGTGGCAGACTCCTCTCCTGGATCAATGACTTTTTCACTGAGCAAGCTGCATGTGTCAGCTTTCAGGGTCAGCTCTTCCCTTTCTACCCTCACACTAATGGCGTTCCTCACGGATGTGAATTCAGTCCACTCCTGTTCAACTCTTTAATGGAAAGCCTGCTGTAGGTAGACTTCGAATGTAGTATAACGCTGCTCTGTTATGCAGGTGACCTGGTGCTAGTTCTCTCCCACAGAACGACTCACAACCAAGACATGGCCACCCTAACCCGCCTCCAAGATAGATGCTGTGAACTTGGTCTTAAGATCAACCTTGAGAAGACTAAGTACATGCACTTTGGCATGCGCCCCCCTGAACATCCTCTCCTTCTCGGGGGACATCAGTTGAACCTCATTCACTGTCATCAATACTTGGGAGTGTGGTTCTACAGAAACCTGTCCTTTGCCACCCACATTCGATATCCATTGGAGAGAGGTACCCCCAGGATCAATGCATTCAAAGCGCTGTCCAGCCACAGTCTGGGAGCTTGGATTCGTGTCTTCCGGACCTTGTATATCCACGCCATCCACTCCCTTGTTGACTATAGTGCTATCTGCCTTGTAGGGCTCTCCAGTGCACAAGTTTATGCGCTTGAGACTGTCGAAAGCAGAGCACTACGCGTCATCGTGGGAGCCTCACTGTGGGCACAGCTCGAAAACCTCAGGGTGGAAAGTGCCTTTCCATCTCTCCACCACAGGACCTGGAGTCTATCATCATCAAAATCTGCACAGCTCTGCCAGCACAGACCATCACTGCCAATCTTGAGCTGTCTCTCCCGGACCTTAGCAAGACTACCCAACTCGCACCCAAGAAAGGACTGGTTACACCTCCTAACCAACATCATCCAAAAACTAGACGTCTCTCACGCCTTTAACAGAGGCGCAGACTGGTGGGAGTGAAACTGGTGCGATAATGGTAGGAAAGATTAGTGTTTATCGAGGGTGTTCAACTAACATAAGCATTCTGTCATTTATGATTTTTTTTTAATCATTAAATTAAGTTCATTAATTACAGAATGTTATGTAGAGGACTAAAATAGTCAAGAAACGAGAATTTGGCATTGAAGTTAAGGTAGAAATTATTACTTGCACATGCTAGACATTACGTGTTTGAATTGTTACACAATACATGATTTGTAAGGAAAGTGCACAGTGAATGCAAGTGGACTGCACACAGAATAATTGACAGATCCACTTAACTTCCATTCACCGATAAAATCACAGCTCAGTATGTTATTGCTGATTTTATATATATATATATATATATATATATATATATATATATATATATATATATATATATATATATTGTTACATAGCCTATGATTTCATCCTTTGTATAATTCTAATGTACAGGATGCTGCATGTTTGATCACGATTCGCCACGTGGCTTCCATAGTGACCAGGCTTGCGTGTTCTACCTCACTTCCCCCTTCTCTCCCTTATAGTAGAGTAAATCGTTCTTTCTGTTGTTCAGAGCAGGAGTGTCAACTATTCCTCCCCTGTGCCTTCATTTCCGAGTCCTTCTTGCAAGTTGAATCAAGCTCTGCCTGCCCCCAATATAATGAGCCCAGTCTCTGCATTAGTGGCCACTTAGAGCTTCTCCTTTTTTTCACATCTCTGTCCTTCCCTGTATAGTATTATTATTTTTGTGAGTGCTCAGGAAGTCTTCAGCCATCTAGCTGGTGTATAATTTGAGTATAAGTGTTGTTACCATTTTTCTTGTACTGTATGGCGTTGATTCGTAGGCCTGGTAAGGTTTTTGTGATTCATGTAGAGTTTTTAATGTCAGGCAGTATTAGTAGTATTTTGTATCTGTAATAATATTATATCTTACTTTAACTGAGCATTATTCGGTTTTCTCATTTATCAGGGCTGACAGATAAATTTGCTCTTGCTATATCCATGTTAATAGGCTATTGCAGTTAACCATATATTTAACCTGTTTTTTGCCATTACATTATCCTCATGAGTCCAGAATGTTTAGTTGTTAGTTTGAGCATTAAACTTTAACATGTAATTTTACCTAAGTCTTTTGTTTTGAACCTGGAACTTTGCGGGACAGTAGTGATTTTAGAATTCTCACTTGAAGTGTTCATTATCTCTCTCTGTTCCGTAACATAAATTTGGCGACCTCGCCATATATTCAGGATATTATCTTAAGGATATTGCTTGATATTTTGTGACTGTGATTTATTCATGATGTCTACTATTACTACTCTTGATGAAGCCAAAGATTTTTGTCAAATGTGCAAACAGTGTGTGATGTAGAAAACAGAACAAAGAAAGAACTTAAGCATTGCTCAACAATTGGGAATTGCTGTTCGCTCTCATCATTCTAAAGATCAAATTGTTGACATGATTAATAAAAGCATGTTTAATGTAATTCCTCCAGATGGGCAAACGCAGATTGAAATAGCTAAGTTACAGCTAGCCCTGCAGGAGGCTCGTGGTAAGGAGGTCGAGTTTTAGGCTCGTGCTAAGGAGGCTGAGTTTCAGGCTCGTGCTAAGGAGGCTGAGTTTCAGGCAAATGCTAAGGAGGCTGAGTCTCAGGCTCGTATTCAGGAGGCACAGGCACAGGCTCAGGCACAAATTGAACTTGCTAGGATTCAGGCAGACCATGAGTATCGCATGAAATAAGGTGGAACTGGATCATCTAGCTTTGATGATTTTGATGTAGCTAAAAATGTTAAACTTGTCCCTCCTTTTAATGAAGCTGATTTAACAAAGTATTTTCAGTTGTTTGAGAGGGTAGCTACAGGTTTTAATTGGCCCAAAAGGTATTGGCCAGTACTCCTACAGAGTGTTCTCACCGGTAAAGCTCAAGTAACTTATGCATCTTTGCCTCAGGTTCAATCTGATAATTATGATGTAGTTAAGAGCTTGATTCTTAAGGCCTATGAGCTTGTTCCTGAAGCCTATAGAGTAAAATTTAAGACAACTTATAAGAAAGATAAGCAATCCCATGTTGAGTATGCAAAAATCAAAGAAGATCTGTTAGGGCAGTGGTTAAATTCTAAGAATGTAAATTCTGATTTTGATAAATTTAAGCAGATGATTTTGCTGGAGGACTTCAAAAGGTGTATTAATAAAGATGTAAGCCTATATCTTGATGAGAAAAGAATAGATAATTTGTCTGATGCTGCAGTTTTAGCTTATGAATATGTTCTCACTCAAGAGATATTCTAAAGAAAAAAGGAAAGCTGAGAGTAAGTAGGTTGCCTCTACTCAGAGTATAGGAAACAGGAAAGAGAATAAAGATGATGTTTCTCTGGAAGTAAATACCAGCTCCACCTCTAGATTTCAGAAAAGTAAATGTACTTATTGTAGTAAGCTTGGTCATACTACGGAGAAATGTTTCAGGAGACAGCGTGATGTGAACAAAAAGGAGTTTTTAAATATTCAGTCATTTGGTCTAGTGTCCACCCTTGAGAGTTCCCAGAATTTTTTAACTGAGTTAACTGAACCTGTTTTGAGGGGTAAATTAAATTCTCATGATGAAGCTCCTCTTTTGAGCAGTAACGTGGGTGACACTCTCAAGAGTTCATGTGCTAATTTCCTGTCTGATGGCTTTGTCAATCCTCTGGACAATAATGACAGGAAATCAGTTAAAATATATCGTGATACAGGTGCTTGCCAATCCCTTATGGTGACCAGTGTTCTAGGCTCTAATGTTAATTCCTCTGATGAAACTGTAATCTTACAAGGTGTAGGGAATAATTACTTCTCTGTCCCTCTCTGCAGAGTGAATTTAGAGTCTGGTTTTGTTAATGGTTTCGTTATGGTTGGGTTGGTTGAGACACTCCCAATGTCAGGTGTAACTTTCTTGGAAATGATATTGGTGGAAGTCAAGTGTGTCCAGCTCCTCAGTTGCCTAGTAAACCAGTGACTGCGACCCAGGATTGGGATATTCCTGAGGTGTTCTCTGCATGTGCTGTCACTAGGGCTAAGTCTAAAGTTACTGGTGACTTAGAGGATAATGATGATGTTATCCTAGCTGACACTTTTCTTGCTAATTTGGACCACTCACCAGATGAGGCAGTACCCGTAGTGTTGATAATTTGTCTCGTCAAGAGATGGTTGAGTTGCAGGTTACTGACCCTGAGTTGAAAGGTCTAGCTAACTCTGCTTGCAGTGAAGTCACCTGGTGCTTTTACTTGTTATTATATAAAGTCAGGAGTACTTATGAGAAAGTGGAGACCCCCAACAGCATCAGCCGACTGTGAATGGGAGGTTGTACATCAAGTTGTCACCCTCGATTTTGTAGGCAGGATATCATTAGAGTGGCTCATGATTCCAGTTTGGCAGGACACCTTGGAGTGAGGAAGACTGTGGCACGCATTTTGAAACACATCTACTGGCCAGGTATCTTCAGTGATGTTTCCTGGTATTGTAAATCTTGTCACACCTGTCAAGTTGTGGGGAAGTGTAATCAGACCGAAAAGGTTGCACCTCTAGTTCCCATTCCTCCTTTTGAGGTGCCTTTCACCCGTGTGTTGGTGGATATTTTGGGCCCTCTTCCTAAGACTTATTCAGGATTTTCTTATGTTGACCCTGATTGACATGGCTACTCGTTATCCTGAAGCCATTCCACTTAGAAATATCTCAGCAAAGAACGTGGTTAAGGAAATGCTGGGGTTCTTCACCAAGTTTGGTCTGCCCAAGGAGGTACAGTCAGACCGGGGTAGTAATTTCATGTCAAATGTTTTCAAGCAGTCTCTGAAAGAGTTGGGCATCACCCAGATCACGTCTTCAGCTTACCATCCCCAGACCCAAGGAGCGTTGGAGAGAAATCATCAAACACTCAAATCGATGCTCAGGAAATACTGTTTGGAACATCAGAAAGATTGGGATAAAAGTCTTCCATTCGTTGTATTTGCCGCAAGAGAATGTCCAAATGAATCACTGGGCTTCTCACCCTTTGAACTACTGTTTGGCCATGAAGTAAGAGGACCCCTTAAGCTACTCAAGGAATGCTAGCTGTCAGAGGAAGATGACGTCAACCTGCTGGAGTATGTGATGAAGTTCAAAGAACGGTTGTCCACTGCTTTACAGCTGGCGAGAGAGAATTTAGCAGCTGCTCAGGAGAAGACGAAGACTTGGTATGATAAGAAGTCCAGGTTACGCCACTTTCAGCCAGGAGATCAGGTTTTGATTCTGCTACGGTGCATGGGCAACCTCTTCAAGCCAAGTTTAGTGGTCCTTATTTCGTGGAGAAGAAACTCAGTGACGTCAACTATGTCAGCGCCACACCAGATCGTAGAAAGAACAAGCAACTTTGTCACATCAACATGCTAAAGTTATATCACAGGCGGGACGAAAATAACCCAGTCTGCACTGTAGCTCTTCCACCCGAGTCTGCAAGTGAAGTTCTCCCATGCAGTATGAGCCTGAGTGATAGTTTCGGGAAATCCTGATATCATGAATGATCTCCAGACTAAGCTTTCTCATCTAGCTCCCGGGGAAAGGCAGGAGTTTTCGGCATTACTGCAGGAGTACACGCAAGTGTTTCGTGCCACTCCAGGAAGAACCACTGTGTTGATGCATGATGTCGATGTTGGAGACGCAAAGCCAATTAAACTGCCTCCTTACTGTGTGAACCCAGTGAAAATTCTTCTCATCCAGAAGGAGCTTGGCTACCTGTTGGACCACAAGATGATTGAGCCCTGTCAGAGCGATTGGAGCTCTCCTGTCACTCTAGTCCCTAAGCCAGGTGGGTCACAGCGGCTTTGCATCGACTACAGACGCGTTAATCAGATAACCAAAACAGACACTTACTCTCTCCCGCGCGTGGAAGATTGCATAGACAAGATCGGAAAGGCTAGGTACATGTTTGATTTTTTAAAGGGATACTGGCAAGTACCCATGACTGAACGTGCTAAGGAGATCTCATGTTTTGTAACACTAGGAAAGACTTTTGCATGTTCTGTAATGCCATATGGTATGAAGAATGCACCAGCCACTTTTCAGAAGCTCATGAATGTTGTAACAGAGGGTTTGGCAGGGTGTGTTGTTTATATTGATGATGTATTAATCTTCAGTGACAACTGGAAATATCACCTATGCCATGTCAGTAATATTCTTGAGCGTTTGGTTCAGGCTAATCTTGTAGCTAATTTATCAAAGTGTGAGTTTGGTCAAGCTAAAGTTCAGTACCTTGGGTGCGTAATTGGTAATGGACACGTTGCACCACCATGAGCTAAAGTTCAGGTTATAAGTGATCTTCCCAGACCTAAAAGTAGGAAAGAGCTACAAAGACTTTTGGGAATGGTAGGTTATTACAGGAGATTTGTTCTTAACTTTTCAATTTTTGTATCACCACTTACAGACCTACTGAAAAAGGGAGTTAAATTTGTCTGGACCGATAACTGTGAATCCTCTTTCAGTAAACTTAAAGCAATCCTATTAAGTCAGTCAGTGCTCGCTACTCCAAATTTTGCTAAGCCTTTTAAGATGGCTGTTGACGCAAGTGATACAGGAGCTGGGGCTGTTTTGCTGCAAGAGGATGATCAGGGTATTGAAAACCCTGTATCTTATTACAGTAAGAAGTTCACTCCACCGCAAAAGAACTACTCCACTATTGAGAAAGAGCTTTTGGCCTTGATTTTGGGTTTACAGCATTTTTCATTTTATATGTGTTCTGGTTTTGACCCCATAGTCATTTATACCGATCATAATCCACTGAAATTCCTTAGTAAGTTTAAAGATAAAAATCAGAGACTGACAAGATGGAGTCTACTTCTTCAGGAGTATTCATTAGACATACAACATGTCAAGGGGAAAGAAAATGTTATTGCAGATTGCTTATCTAGACTTTAGACAGATTGTTTTAGAGTAATAAGAAATTTCCTTTGTAAATTTCTTTTTCTTTGTGGTGAGGTGTTACATAGCCTATGATTTCATCATCCTTTGTATAATTCCAACGTACAGTATGCTGCATGTTTGATCACGATTCGCCTCGTGGCTTCCATAGTGACCAGGCTTGCGTGTTCTACCTCACTCCCCCTTCTCCCCTTATAGTAGAGTAAGTCGTTCTTTCTGTTGTTCAGAGCAGGATTGTCAACTCCTTCTCCTATGGCTTCATTTGCGCGTCCTTCTTACAAGTTGTATCAAGCTCTGCCGGCCCCTATATAATGAGCTCAGTCTCTACATTAATTGCCACTTAGATCTACTCTTTATTTTGTTCACATCTCTGTCCTCCCCTGTTTAGTGTTTTATTATTTTTGTGAGTGCTCAGGAAGTCTCCAACCATCTAGCTGCTGTATAAGTAGAGTACAAGTGTTGTTACCATTTTTCTTGTACTGTATAGCCTGAGGTGTTGATTCATAGGCCTGGTAAGGTTTTTGTGATTTGTGTAGAGTTTTAATGTCAGCAATTATTAATAATATTTTGTATCTGTAATAATATATCTTGCTTTAACTGAGCATTATCCGGTTTTCTCATTTATCAGGGCTGACTTAGATAAATTTGCTCTTGCTAAATTCATGTTAATAGAGGCTATATATGTAACCTGTTTTGCCATTACATCATCCTTATGAGTCCTGAATGTTTAGTTGTTAGTTTGAGCATTAAACTTTAACTTGTAATTTTATCTCTTTTGTTTTGAACCTGGAACTTTGCGGGACAGTAGTGATTTTAGTATTCTCACTTGAAGTGTTCATTATCTCTCTGTTCCGTAACAGTATAAAACAACATATCTGCTTTCGTGTTCCTGAACTTGAATTTTCTTTATTCTTTACTCTCTGGCTTTAGTTATACTGTCATTTTCTGACATTTTCCTTCATTCTCTGCTGTGTACTTCTCACGTATTTCTACAAACAGTGAAAAAATCATTGACTATCTTACATCTAATATGGAAAACATCGTAGTCTGTTTCACCATTCTCTGACATCTCCTTTGTGGGTAACTTCAATGTTCACCAGCAACTTTGGATTTCTTCTCTTTTCACTGATCCTCCTGGTGAACAAGCCTACATCTTTTCTATCCAAAATGACCTACAGCAGTTTGTATAGAAGCCCTACCCATAACCCTGACTGCCTTTGAGAAAGTTGCAACATAGTTGACCTCATCCTTACAACTAATCCTTCTGCTTATGCTGTTAATCTTTTCTCTATATTGGGCTCCTCGGATCACAACCTTATCACGTCCTATCTCTCCCTTAAAGCCTGTGGACCCTCCGAAGAAGCTTCGGTTGTTTAGTTTGGAGCAGCTGATTGGGAGGCCCTTAGGCAGGACTTCCTTGATTTTCCCTGGGATGATTAATGCTTCCATGGCCAGGAGCCACCTGAGTGTGCCTTGTGCATTACAGAGGTTATTTACTCGGGCATTGAAACATACATTGCATTCTCTTGTCCTGTAACTAGTAAAAAAAAAAACTGGTTTAATCATGCTTGTTCTAATGGTATACAAAACAATGAGAAGGCCTGCAATAGGTACCGGAACCAACCCTCCCCTAAATCTCATCTCTCTGCCTGGAACAGTCCTAAGTCCGTTTTTCGCTGTACTAAGGATAACTTCATTCATACTAAATTATCTAAACTCATTCATTCATTCATTGCCAGACGCCATGTATCCCAGACGGGGTGGCCAAGGGCTTAGAGTTAATTGTTTTACGGGGAGGGGCACTAATCCTCCACCAACCCCACTTGACACGTAGGGATGCCAACAGCATCTGGTGTTCCCAGGCGGTCACCCATCCAAGTACTAACCAGACCCAACGTTGCTTAACTTCGCTGATCGGACGGGAAGCGGTGTACTCAAATTCCTCCCACTCTTTTTGGTGCCTTACCAAAAGCCTCTCTAACAACTTCATCATCCTTCCCATTCCTCTTTTCCACTCTAATGACACTGTGACTGTCTCTTCTATTGAAAAAGCAGAATTGTTTCTCAGACTCTCTCCTCAAATTCCACCTTAGACCAATCCAGTCCTCTTCCAGCATCACTCCCCTCCCCCTCTGACTTCCTCATGACTGACATTAAAATATCGCCAACTGATGTATATTCTGCCCTCACTGGCCTCAATACTAACATGGCATATGGACCTGATAGGGTCCACCCAGTTGTCCTCAAGAACTGTGCATTTGTTTCTCCATCGTTTGTCAACTTGTACCTTTCCTTCTCGCTGGAAGGTTGTTCTCACTTACCCGGTCTCAAAGAAAGGTAACCATTCCCAGCCCTCTATTAATATTCAAATTCCTTTAACATTCTGTTTCTAAAGTTTCTAAATCTGTTCTTAACCAAAAAAAAATATAAAGCACCTCTTCTCTCATAACCTTCCGTCCACTCGCCAGTATGGGTTCTGCCAGGGATGCTCCGCTGGCGATCTTCTCACCTTCCTTCCAGACTCCTGGTCATCCTCCTTTCTGGACTTTCGCGAAAGCTTTGCCATTGCACTTGACATCTCAAAGATTTTCGATCGAGTCTGGCATAAATCTTTAATATGCAAACTGCCCTCTTAAAGGTTTTGTTCATCTATCTGTGCCTTCATCTCTAGCTTCTTTCTGGTCGTTCTAAAGCTGCTGTTGTAGACAGCCACAGTTCTTCTCCAAAACTTATCGTAAAATCTGCAACTCTCTTCCTTCTATTCATCAGTGACCTTCTAAGCTGTACATCTAACCCATTCCACTCACCCTTCACCTTTCCATTCGTTTCTCCCAGCAGTTACTTCAACAAACAAGGGATGAGGTTATGGCACACTTTCTGTAATGTCTGACTTGGCTCATGTCTCTAATTGGGGTAGAAAAAATAATGTTTTTAAATTATAAGAAACTCAGTTCTTGCATCTTTCAACCAACCAAAATGTATGAAAGGAAAATCTTCTAATTTTTAACAATATCCAGCTCAATCCTGCTTCACCTTTGAATATACTTGTACTTGAGGTTTCATTGTCTCAGGATTCATCATGCAAAGATCATATTACCTCTCGTAAAATCTGCATGCAATAGATTCGACTCGGCCACTTCTCTACTCTTGCACAGTTAACGATTTTTTACAGCAGTTCTTTATGCCCTGTGTAAAGTGCAACTTTCGTGTGTGGAGAGGCTCCCCACATACAGCTGTTTTCAACAAGATGGAGTCAATGGCTTTTCGTCTCATTAACTCTCCTCCTCTTACTGGCTTCCTTAAACCTCTGTCTCTTCACCGCACTTTTGCATCTTATCTCTTTTCTATCGCTACTTCCATGGTCACTGCTCCTCTCAACTGTCTGCTTGCATCCCTCCAATACGGCGGACACGGAGCACCTGTCCAACAACAAACTCTCACCCCTTTCTCTCCAACTCTCTAATGCAAGAGTTAACTGTTACCCCCAGTCCTTCATGAATGCAACAGGTCAACTCTGGAACCGTCTCCCTCCGTCTGTATTTTCTACTGCCAATGATCTCCAGTCTTTCTAACGCAGTGTGTTCAGGCATCTCAAAATGTACGGATCTTGAATTTGGCTCTGTTATAATTTTTCTGTTTTTTTCTTGGAGGGAACAGTTTGCAGAATCGTGGCCTATGGTTCCTTCTTCCTTGTGTACAAAGAAAGTTGGATCAGGTGGAGACAGGTGGGCGGGGCTGATCACCTGAGCTGATCGCACATTGGCTGCTTCGTTGGCTAAGCTTATGTCGCGTTTTGAGGATGGGAAGATTTGAAAATCTTTGACTTGTGTGTTTATTGTAGGTTGTTTTGAGATAATGTAGATTGCCTCTAGAAACAAGAGAATGAGGGTCTTGCTCTCTCTTGATTATCTTTGCATTCCCATTCAGGTCTTGTCATGTCAGGTGGGAGTTGTGTAGGGTGGCGTAGTTGTTCTTGGATGTCTCCATTCTATAGGTGACAGGTGAGGTGCCTTGACAGTCTGGTTCATGTCATTCCAATGTATGAGTGAGGTCCACACTCCTCACTGTTGCGGTAATGCTGGTAAATGACATGTTCCTCCTGAAAAGGTGTCTTGGTCACGGTGGGTCGGTTACGAAGCAGAAGGTGGGCTGTTTTCCTTGTCTTGTAGTAGATGATGAGAGCAGTGTGTTGTTCCGGGTCTGTACGGTGTACATTTCTGTATCCAATGCTCTTGATGATGATGTCATCCATCTTGTAGTCTGTATACATGTGGTATCAGTAGTAAATCTTAATACGTTCACTGGTTGTGGGTGTAGTGGTGTCTTGGTGAGTATACCATCTATCAGTGTGTCTCTTACGTTGGATAAGTCGGTGTTAATATAGCCGTTGTGAACGAGGACGTGAGTCAAGCGTCTTTGTTCCTGGTGGGCATCTTTCCAATTGGTGCAATGGAAGAGGCCTCTCCTGACGTAGGCGCTGATAGTGGCGCACAAGTAACGTCGTGGGCATTCACTATCTCCATTCAGGCAGAGTGGGCTTGGTGAACACTGTAGTCTTGAATCCAACGATGTGTGCAGTGACGAGTATGTCCAGGAAGGGGAGGCTTCCGTTGCTGTCTTCTTCATAGATGAAGTTATATCCAGAGACAGCAATGAAGCTCTGTCTGAGGTCCTGCAGCTCCTGAAGGTCCTTGAATGACCGAAGATGTCAACATAGTGGCAGTATACGGAGGGACGGCTAGTAGCTAGGAATCTTGATTCGTTGGTCCCCATGTAGAAATCAGCGAATAGGACTCTGAAGGGGCTGTCCATCGCTACACCGTTGATCAGCTGGTACACCTCACCACTCAGGGAAGTGAAGGGGTCTTTTTTCGTGCAAAGAGCGCCAGGATTGATGAAAACACACATGCTGGTTCCAGAGAGAACTGGTTGATCGGCAAGTTAGAGAGGAAAATATCACCCAGGACTTACAGCAAGAGCTGAAATATTTCGTGAACAAGTGGACTGAGGCTCCTGTTACAGATGACCTGAGCAGACAGAATGACAAAGAACTCCAGACACTCCGAGAGCAACACCATAGAGGTATGGAAAGTAGCATCATCAACATGCACTCCAAACTCTAGTGGTAATATCAAGCCGCCCCACTGGATACATTAACCTCACCGTCATCGACCTTGCTCCAGAAGAAGAGCTCATCAACATGGGGCTTCACTGCCACTACCTCTCGAAGCCACGCCCCCATTGCAAGCGACTCGAGATCGAGGTCCTCCTTGATGACTTACAGTGACTTGAGAAGATCCTCAAGGACATTGTATACAGCAACGTAGCCTTAAAGACCCGGAACAACAGATTGCTCTCATCATCTACTACAAGACATGGAAAACAGCCAACCTTCTGCTTCGTAACCGACCCGCCGTGACCAAGACGCCTCCTCAGGAGGACCATGTCATTTACCAGGATAACCGCAACAGTGAGGAGTGTGGACCTCACTCATATATTGTGTTACATAGCCTATGATTTCATCATCCTTTGTGTAATTTTAACACACAGTTGCTGCATGTTTGATCACGAGCGTGTTCTGCCTCAGTCCCCCCCTTCTACCGTTATAGTAGAGTAAGTCGTTCTCTCTGTTATACTTTGCGGGATTTTCATCTCTTTGTCCCCGTGGCTTCATTTGCGCGTCCTTCTTACAAGTTGTATCATGCTTTGCTGGCCCCTATATAATGAGCTCAGTCTCTGCATCATTGCCACTTAGATCTGCTCCTCATTTTGTTCACATCTCTGTCCTCCCCTGTACAGATATTATTATTGTGAGTGCTCAAGAAATCTCCAACCATCTAGCAGCTGTGTGTAATTTGAGTATAACTGTTGTTGCATTTTTTCTTGTACTGTATAGCATAAGTTTAATTTGTAGGCCTAGTGAGGTTTTTGTAATTCGTGTGGGGTTCTTTATGTCAGTCATTTTTGATAATAGTTTGTATCTGTAATTATTTATCTGGCATTCACTGAGTATTATCTGGTATCTCATTTTATCAGGGCTGACTTAGATAAATTTACTCTTGCTAATTTCGTGTTAATAGAGGCTATTGCAGTTAACCATATATTTAACCTGTTTTTGCCATTGCATTGTCCTTATGAGTCCTGAATGTTTTGTTGTTAATTTAAGCATTAAACTTTAACTTGTAATTTTACCTAACTCTTTTGTTTTGAACCTGGAACTTTACGGGACAGCAGTGATTCTTCGTATTCTCACTTAAAGTGTACATTATCTTTCTCTGTTCCGTAACATAAATTTGGCGACCTCATATCAGGATATTCAGGATATTATCATAAGGATATTGTTTGATATTTTGTGACTGTGATATATTCATGATGGCTACTATTTCTACACTTGATGAAGCCAAAGATTTTTTGTCAAATGTGCAAACAGTGTGTGATATAGAAAGCAGAACAAAGAATGAACTTAAGCTTGTTGCTCAACAATTGGGAATTGCTGTTCGCTCTCATCATTCTAAAGATCAAATTGTTGGCATGATTAATAAAAGCTTGTTTAATGTAACTCCTCCAAATGAGCAAACGCAGATTGAATTAGCTAAGTTACAGCTAGCCTTGCAGGAGGCTAAGGCTAAGGAGGCGGAGTCTCGTGTGAAGGAAGCTGAATTTCAGGCAAAAGCTAAGGAGGCTGAGGCACAGGTTGAAATTGCTAGGATTCAGGCAGACCATGAGTATCGCATGAAACAAGGTGGAACTGGATCATCTAGCTCTGATGATTTTGATGTGGCTAAAAATGTTAAACTTGTCCCTCCTTTTAATGAATCTGATTTAACAAAGTATTTTCAGTTGTTTGAGAGGGTAGCTACAGGTTTTAATTGGCCTAAGGAGTATTGGCCAGTACTCCTTCAAACTGTTCTCACCGGTAAAGCTCAAGTAACTTATGCATCTTTGCCTCAGGATCAGTCTGATAATTATGATGTAGTTAAGAGCTTGATTCTTAAGGCCTATGAGCTTGTTCCTGAAGCTTATAGAGTAAAATTTAGGACAACTTATAAGCAAGATAAGCAATCCCATGTTGAGTATGCAAAAATCAAAGAAGATTTGTTAGAGCAGTGGTTAAATTCTAAGAATGTGGATTCTGATTTTGACAAATTTAAGCAGATGATTTTGCTGGAGGACTTCAAAAGGTGTATTTATAAAGATGTAAGCCTATATCTTGATGAGAAAAGAATAGATAATTTGTCTGATGCTGCAGTTTTAGCTGATGAGTATGTTCTCACTCACAAGAGATATTCTAGAGAAAAAGGGAAAGCTGAGAGTAAGTACGTTGCCTCTACTCAGAGTACAGGTAACAGGAAATAGAATAAGGATGATGTTTCTCATTAAGTAAATACCAGCTTCACATCTAGATTTCAGAAAAGTAAATGTACTTATTGTAGTAAGCTTGGTCATACTACGGAGAGATGTTTCAGGAGACAGCGTGATGTGAACAAAAAGGAGTCTTTAAATATTCAGTCAATTGGTCTAGTGTCCACTCTTGAGAGTTCCCAGAATTCTTTAACTGAGTTAACTGAACCTGCTTTGAGGGGTAACTTAAATTCTCATGATGGAGCTCCTCTTTTGAGCAGTAACGTGGGTGACACTCTCAAGAGTTCATGTGCTAATTTCCTGTCTGATGGTTTTGTCAGTCCTCTGGATAGTAATGACAGGAAATCAGTTAAAATATATCGTGATACAGGTGCTTGCCAATCCCTTATGCTGACCAGTGTTCTAGGCTCTAATGTTAATTCCTCTGATGAAACTGTAATCTTACAAGGTGTAGGGAATAATTACTTCTCTGTCCCTCTGTGCAGAGTGAATTTAGAGTCTGGTTTTGTTAATGGTTCCGTTATGGTTGGGTTGGTTGAGACACTCCCAATGTCAGGTGTAACTTTCTTACTTGGAAATGATATTGGTGGAAGTCAAGTGTGTCCAGCTCCTCAGTTGTCTAGTGAGCCAGTGGCTGCGACCCAGGATTGTGATGTCCCTGATGTGTTCCCTGCATGTGCTGTCACTAGGGCTAAGTCTAAAGTTACTGGTGATTTAGAGGATAATGATGATGATGATGTTATCCTAGCTGACACTTTTCTTGCTAATTTGGACCACTCACCAGATGAGGCAGTACCCCGTAGTGTTGATAATTTGTCTCGTCAAGAGTTGGTTGAGTTGCAGGTTGCTGACCCTGAGTTGAAAGGTCTAGCTAACTCTGCTTGCAGTGAGGAAGAGTCAGCTGGTGCTTCTACTTGTTATTATGTAAAGTCAGGAGTACTTATGAGGAAGTGGAGACCCCCAACAGCATCAGCCGACTGTGAATGGGAGGTTGTACATCAAGTTGTCATCCCTCGTGTTTGTAGGCAGGATATCATTAGAGTGGCTCATGATTCCAGTTTGGCAGGACACCTTGGAGTGAGGAAGACTGTGGCACGCATTTTGAAACACTTCTACTGGCCAGGTATCTTCAGGGATGTTTCCTGGTATTGTAAGTCTTGTCACACCTGTCAAGTTGTGGGGAAGTGTAATCAGACCGAAAAGGTTGCACCTCTAGTTCCCATTCCTCCTTTTGAGGCGCCTTTCACCCGTGTGTTGGTGGATATTGTGGGCCCTCTTCCTAAGACTTCTTCAGGATTTTCTATTGTGTTGACCATGATTGACATGGCTACTCGTTATCCTGAAGCCATTCCACTTAGAAATATTTCAGCAAAGAACGTGGTTAAGGAAATGCTAGGGTTCTTCACAAAGTTTGGTCTGCCCAAGGAGGTACAGTCAGACCGGGGAAGTAATTTCATGTGAAATGTTTTCAAACAGTCTCTGAAAGAGTTGGGCATCACCCAGATCACGTCTTCAGCTAACCATCCCCAGACCCAGGGAGCGTTGGAGAGATATCATCAAACACTCAAATCGATGCTCAGGAAATACTGTTTGGAACATCAGAAAGACTGGGATAAAGGTCTTCCATTCGTTGTGTTTGCCGCAAGAGAATCTCCAAATGAATCACTGGGCTTCTCACCTTTTGAACTACTGTTTGGCCATGAAGTAAGAGGACCCCTTAAGTTACTCAAGGAATGCTGGCTGTCGGAGGAAGATGACGTCAACCTGCTGGAGTATGTGATGAAGTTCAAAGAACGGCTGTCCACTGCTTTACAGCTGGCGAGAGAGAATTTAGGAGCTGCTCAGGAGAAGATGAAGACTTGGTATGACAAGAAGTCCAGGTTGCGCCACTTTCAGCCAGGAGATCAGGTTTTGATTCTGTTACCAGTTCATGGGCAACCTCTTCAAGCCAAGTTTAGTGGCCCTTATTTCGTGGAGAAGAAACTCAGTGATGTCAGCTATGTCATCGCCACACCAGATCGTAGAAAGAGCAAGCAACTATGTCACATCAACATGCTAAAGTTATATCACAAGCGGGACGAAAATAATCCAGTCTGCACTGTAGCTGTTCCACCCGAGTCTGCAAGTGAAGCTCTCCCATGCAGTATGAGCCTGAGTGATAGTTTGGGGAAGAATCCTGATATCATGAATGATCTCCAGACTAAGCTTTCTCATCTACCACCCAAGGAAAGGCAGGAGTTTTCGGCATTACTGCAGGAGTACCCGCAAGTGTTCCGTGCCACTCCAGGAAGAACCACTGTGTTGATGCATGATGTCGATGTTGGAGACGCAAAGCCAATTAAATTGCCTCCTTACCGTGTGAACCCAGTGAAAGTTCCTCTCATCCAGAAGGAGCTTGGCTACCTGTTGGACCACAAGATGATTGAACCCTGTCAGAGCGAGTGGAGTTCTCCTGTCACTCTAGTCCCTAAGCCAGGTGGGTCACAGAGGCTTTGCATCGACTACAGACGTGTTAATCAGATAACCAAAACAGACACTTACCCTCTCCCTCGTGTGGAAGATTGCATAGACAAGATCGGAAAGGCTAGGTACATAAGTAAGTTTGATTTGTTAAAGGGATACTGGCAAGTACCTATGACTGAACGTGCTAGGGAGATCTCATTTTTTGTAACATTAGGAAAGACCTTTGCATGGTCTGTAATGCCATATACAGATTGTTTTAGAATAATAAGAAATTTCCTTTGTAAATTTCTTTTTCTTTGTGGGGAGGTGTTACATAGCCTATGATTTCATCATCCTTTGTGTAATTTTAACACACAGTTGCTGCATGTTTGATCACGAGCGTGTTCTGCCTCAGTCCCCCCCTTCTACCGTTATAGTAGAGTAAGTCGTTCTCTCTGTTATACTTTGCGGGATTTTCATCTCTTTGTCCCCGTGGCTTCATTTGCGCGTCCTTCTTACAAGTTGTATCATGCTTTGCTGGCCCCTATATAATGAGCTCAGTCTCTGCATCATTGCCACTTAGATCTGCTCCTCATTTTGTTCACATCTCTGTCCTCCCCTGTACAGATATTATTATTGTGAGTGCTCAAGAAATCTCCAACCATCTAGCAGCTGTGTGTAATTTGAGTATAACTGTTGTTGCATTTTTTCTTGTACTGTATAGCATAAGTTTAATTTGTAGGCCTAGTGAGGTTTTTGTAATTCGTGTGGGGTTCTTTATGTCAGTCATTTTTGATAATAGTTTGTATCTGTAATTATTTATCTGGCATTCACTGAGTATTATCTGGTATCTCATTTTATCAGGGCTGACTTAGATAAATTTACTCTTGCTAATTTCGTGTTAATAGAGGCTATTGCAGTTAACCATATATTTAACCTGTTTTTGCCATTGCATTGTCCTTATGAGTCCTGAATGTTTTGTTGTTAATTTAAGCATTAAACTTTAACTTGTAATTTTACCTAACTCTTTTCTTTTGAACCTGGAACTTTACGGGACAGCAGTGACTCTTCGTATTCTCACTTAAAGTGTACATTATCTTTCTCTGTTCCGTAACAATTGGAATGGCATGGACCAGACTATCAAGGCACCTCACCTGTCACCTACAGAATGGAGACATCAAGAACCATTACGCCACCCTACACAACTCCCACCTGACACGACAAGACCTGGATGGGAACGCAAAGATAATCAAGAAAGAACAAGACCCTCATTGTCTCTTGTTTCTAGAGGCAGTCTACTTTATCACAAAACAATCTACTACAATTCTAATACACCAGTCCTGTATGAGACAGCTCAAGCATGTATTCAATATGGATGGTGGGTGTTAGCACCAAAGTGGTGACATGTAGAGGTGTATATGTAGGAGGACTACTGGGCCTTGGGAGCAGGCTGTGAAACCTATGCCCAGAATCGAGCATATAAAAAAATAAAAAATAAACATGCAAGTCGATGATTGGAATATCCTACCATCCTCAAATTGCCACATAAACTTGGCCAATGAAGCAGACAACGAGCGATCAGCTTAGGTGATCAGCTCCACCCACCTGTCTTCACCTGATCCACCTCAGTCGTATATAAGCAGCCACCCATGAGAGAACCATCGGATTCTCGCTGCTGCAGTCATGTCGTCAACACCTCTCTCCCAGCTCTCCAACCCTTGCCTAGTGCCTTGTCTCTGCTTGTATATTGCCTTGTCATGGTGTTGTTTTAGAGGCATGCCTCTGATTCATCACCACTGACTCGCCACTGGAACTGAGACCAAACTTTAGCCGGTGCTGCTTGACCTGTGTTTTCCTCCCTGCATTTCAAGAGCCCCGCTCTTGCTCTTGGGAATTTTTTGTTTTTCACGGCCTGCCGTTAGTGTCCCTCACTGTAGTACGACGCCAAACCCTGAAGGGGTGCCACTGGGGCATTTCCACGAAGGGGGGACTTTAGGGCCTGGTAGGAGACGTTGAGGGGCGGCTTTTCTTTTAGGGCTAGGTGTTGACTTGACCCTCACGGGGCAGTTACAGGGTCTCTTGCGACACCCTTTAGAGGGTGGAGAGGGTCCCCCCCCCCCGTCAATGTAGGGACCTTTGGCACCCTCGCCACTTGTCCCCCTGGGACTGTATGCCCCCGACACCAGTTGGCCTTGACCGAGCGTGTCACACCTGACACCAAGTCCAGCGCAATTAGGGCTACTGACACTGATCCCCGGCCCCCCACCCCCGCTGTCAAGTCTTGCTCATGTATCCCTACATCCACGTATCATTGGGACAACACTACACTGACCTCCTGTCCCACGGCCCATGATGGGTCCCACACATCCTTCAGCCTCACGTGTGGTGCCCCTCTTTCTCAAGCTCCGACTCCTCTGCAGGGGATTCTCCTGATGTTTCTCCTGCCAACACTGCTGCCCCATGCTCTTCTGCCACCGCCTACTCCTCCTCTTGCCGCCCTCCGAAATCTGCCAGGATTCACGAGAGCATGGACAGCAACTCTGAGGATGCATCTCTGCCTACCCCAAGCACCTCCACTGCCCACGACTCTACACTTTCAACCATTGTTGATGACAACAGCTTCACCCTGGTGAAGAGTAAGAAAGGCAGGAAACCACAGGGAAACCCTGCCCCCTTTGCAAAAGGCAACCCCCCCCCCGCAAAGGGCAGCACGCGCTTCTGTCACTGTCGCATCCTGTCCCTATCCTCAGCCACGATTCGGGGTCTTTCAGGTCCCCATGCAGGAGGGCTACCCTTCGTCCTACAATGCTGTAGTTGCCCTAGAAGAGAGACTGCCAGGACTCTGTTGGTCCAACGAAATGAGCAAGAACGGGCACTCCATCGTCATCCCATTGGACAAAGAGTCCTACAACCACCTGCATGCCATGGCTCAGGACGAAACCCTCCCCCTGAAAATAATGGAACTAACTCCAGGGATGCAATCAATGAAAGCCATAGTTATGGGCTACCCCTGTCACAAGCCCACGAGCCTGCTACTCTCTCACAAGCAGGTCGAGGTGGCAGAGAGATGCTAAAAGGCTGGGAGCCAGGAGGAAACTCAGCAAGTCCTGATCACACTGCGGGGTCCCTTGATCCCTGGGAAGCTGGGGCACCTTTCATCCGCGCCCATACACGTCGAAATCACTCCGTTACTACAGGTGCCACAGGTACGGAGATCACAAGGCAGCATGCAATCACCCCTATGCCTGTGGCATCTGCAGCAACAGGCACAACACTGACATCTGCCTGGCCAATTCAAAGCCAGAGAAACAATCCCAGCATGCTGCCCCAACTGTGCCAGGAAACACCATGCCTGGCATCGAAGGTGTCCCACAAGAATAGCCCTGGTCAACAAGGGACAACTTCACCAAATCTCCTGGGTGCAGGAGAAACAGAAGTCCCAACCCTGCCTCCCCAGGAACCTTCATCTGGGGCTCACAAAATTCGCCCAGGAGCCCAGCTCCACTGCTTCCCGCCCCTACCAACAACCCGGCCCCTCACTCTTCCTGGCACTGCCCCTGCGAAAGCTGTGCAGCCCATACTCACCCATCCCCCTTAGCCCAACCCCCCAATCACCCAACCTACCGCCTGCATGTCAGTGATTGCCTTCCAGCCAGAAGAGCTAAAGACCATCCTAAAAGAAATGGATGAACAAACGATAGAGGCCTTTGCGATGATTTTCGGAAAAGACCTGAATCCCGCACATCTTGCAGCAATGGTAGACCGCATAGCGGACCAGGTTATCCAAAACGAACGTGAGCCTCGCACTCAAGCTGCAATGCCTCTTGCCCTCAACTCTCATCCACACATAACCCGCTCTCAGCCTCGCAACCTCCCTCAGCCAACCAACAACACCAAGCTTCCACAGACCACGTCAGGAGAGGGAGTAGCAGAGCCTGCCCTCCACCCCTTCCCACAGGAATCAGGCCACCTACCCTCCCCGTCAACAACCGACCAGTCCCCTGCCTCCGAGTCTTGCAGTGGAACTGCCTGGGGGCAAGAAACAAACTTGCCCACCTCCAGGAAGTAGCTGCAAAGGAAGACATCCACATAATCCTCCTGCAGGAGATGTTTCTTCCCCAGGACTACACTATAAGGGTATGGTCACACCGAACGCGACGAGCATGGTGACATGAGCGGGGAGGTTATGAGGCGACACGATAAAACACACTAAATCCTGTGTGGGTGGCCACAAAGAATGAGCGCTGCCTAGTGACTCCCCCACTCCCCAGGCATTTGCATCATCATTCAGTCATGCTGGTACTGTGTGGTGGGGCGGTTGGGTTGGGTAACTATGTCTACTGAACACCTTATTGGAGCCATGTACCACAGGAGATCTGTGTGGGATCCAAAAGATCCACTCCACAAAAATACTGGAGTGTTGAAAAAACACTGGGAAGGTATCTTTGAATAACTGCATACAACTGGCAAATTATAATCGAGCATTATTTTGTCATACGATTGCTTAAGTAACTATTGTTCCACCAATGTCATAAAACCTATCAAAGACCATTAGTGTCAAAAATTAGTGTATTAGTGCTCTGTTCCCTTTGTTACACTGTAGGCTTAAGACCAGTTAACAGATAAGTGTATACATTATATGTATATGTAAATACGTAATGAACATCAACAGCCGTATTATCAGTACATAAATCTATGAAATATATTCAGCAGTTAGTGAATTGCTCAGCGGATATTCTACTATCGGCATGCTTTTGACTATCTGTTGCCCGTGAGGTTGCTATTTCCTATTTGGACACGCAACGCATTGATGTCTGACCTCGCTGCTCATCACTTGATGCTACCTCCCCACTCATCGCGTTCGGTGTGGCCATACCCTAAGACTCAGAGGCTTCAAAGGCCACTTTCTCCCCCAGATCCCGGGTGCCACTCGGGGTTGTGTCATTCTTGTGAAGAGCCACATCCCTCACGCTGTCCTTCATGCACCCATTTTCTGTGGGGAGGGTGTCAAGGTGCAGGGTGTTACCCTGCAACTTGGCACCTCCTCCCTGCATGTCTGTAACATGTACAGAAGCCATGAGGGCACCCTGGATCTTGGGGTGATTTTTGCCCTTGCTGGCACTGAACCCAGGTACATAGGAGGGAATTTGAAAATGAGCCATCCCATCCTCTCCACGCCCCTCCCAGCCAGTGAAGCTGGGAGACACCTCACCGACGTCCTGGAGGAAATTCTGGGCGTGTCTCAGTTAAACGATCCCTCCGAACCGATGCATATTCGGAATTGGAGACTGGACCTCACATTTGTCTCCTCATCTCTCGTCTGCGTCTCTACTTGGTCTCTGCACCCGTTCCTCACTAGCGACCACTCTGGCCTAGTGACTGAACTGCTGCTTGTGACGCCCTCACCCCTGCCACCTGCCCCCACCTGGAAGGGACCTTTGTAGAGCTCGCTGGCCTGAATATGCCGAGACAATCAAGGCCCAGCTCGATGGATACATGCTCCCTCTCCCTGGATGACATCACCGAGAACGTCGCACATGTTCTCAGGTGCATTGCTACAGAAACTATTCTTCTGTCCAAGCATCTGCGCTTTCTTGTCAAAAACCACACGACCACTGGTTCTATGAGAAGATAGTCTGCGAGCTCAACCACCACCTCAACTCAGCTCGCAAGGCTCACAGGACATCACCTGGCAATACTTAGCTGTGGTAATGTGCCACACCTCATAAGAAGTGACATCAAAATGACATGGCTTGGATAAGATGGTGCAGGTCCCTCGATTCACACCACTCGCTGAAGGAGGTGTGGACAAGGATCAGACATTTCCAACATCAAGCCGCCTAACCCCCCCTCTACTACGACCCTGTAGGAGAGGCGAACCGCCTCGCTGTCCTCTGTCGAGCGAACATTGCCCACTAACCTTCCCCAGATTATCTGGGACGTGCAGGCGCGCTTGACGGAGCCCAGAAGGGCATCCATCAAGGCCGCCTGCTTCCACCCCAGTGACACTGACCATCCTTTCACGTTGCGGGTACTTGATCGAGCTCTCCTCAGCAAAGGGAACACCACACCTGGTTCGGATAGCATCACCTACTCCAGCGGTTCTTAAACTTTTTAGTTTGTAACCCTTTTTGGAATATCTCAAGACTTCGCAACCCACATGTTAAAGAGAGAGAGAGAGAGAGAGAGAGAGAGAGAGAGAGTAACCGGTATATAGCCTATCTTAGTTATTATGAATATGCTTAGAGTGTAGTAAGGATATTTATAATTTCAGTTAAGTAAATATAAAACATTGAAAGTATTAGGCCTATTCTATGTCCCTGTGACCCATCAAAATTGCTCTCACAACCCACCTTAAGGTCGCGACTCATAGTTTAAGAAACACTGACCTACTTTCTTCTTGCAAGGTCAGGGCCCCGGGGGAAAATGCCCTACTCGATTTATACAACCGAACATGGGAAGAAGGAAGGCTTCCAAAATCTTGGAAGATGGCAGTTATCCACCTCATACCAAAACTAAAAGACCTTTCCACTATGAGACCTATCTCACTTCTCAGCTGTATCGCCAAAACGGCTGAGAGGCTAGCCCACCCTTGCCTTGCTTGGAAGCTAGGCTTGCTGCACTCAAGGCTCTTTGCCTACATTCAGGGAAGGAGTGCCTCACAGTGCCTTGCCTCATTTCTGGGTGAGCTGAGAAATGGCAGAGGCACTGCTGTTTTTCTCGTTTGGAGAAAGCCTTTGAGTTAGCTAACCCTGAAGTCATACTTGCCGCTCTTGCCGAGAAAGGAGTTTGTGGCAGACTCCTCTCCTGGATCAATGACTTTTTCACTGAGCAAGCTGCATGTGTCAGCTTTCAGGGTGAGCTCTTCCATTTCTACCCTCACACTAATGGCATTCCTCACGGAAGTGAATTCAGTCCACTCCTGTTCAACTCTTTAATGGAAAGCCTGCTGTAGGTAGACTTAGGATGTAGTATAATGCTGCTCTGTTATGCAGGTGACCTGGTTCTAGTTCTCTCCCACAGAACGACTCACAACCAAGACATGGCCACCCTAACCCGCCTCCAAGATAGATGCTGTGAACTTGGTCTTAAGATCAACCTTGAGAAGACTAAGTACATGCACTTTGGCATGCGCCCCCCTGAACATCCTCTCCTTCTCGGGGGACATCAGTTGAACCTCATTCACTGTCATCAATACTTGGGAGTGTGGTTCTACAGAAACCAATCCTTTGCCACCCACATTCGATATCCATTGGAGAGAGGTACCCCCAGAATCAATGCACTCAAAGCGCTGTCCAGCCACAGTCTGGGAGTTTGGATTCGTGTCTTCTGGACCTTGTATATCCACGCCATCCACTGCCTTGTTGACTATAGTGCTATCTGCCTTGTAGGGCTCTCCAGTGCACAAGTTTATGCACTTGAGACTCTCCAAAGCAGAGCACTACGCGTCATCGTGGGAGCCTCACTGTGGGCACAGCTCGAAAACCTCAGGGTGGAAAGTGCCTTTCCATCTCTCCACCACAGGACCTGGAGTCTATCATCATCAACAGCTGCACAGCTCTGCCAGCACAGACCATCACTGCCTGTCTTGAGCTGTCTCTCCCGGACCGTAGCAAGACCACCCAACCCGCACCCAAGAAAGGACTGGGTACACCTCCTCACCAACATCATCCAAAAACTAGACGTCTCTCACGCCTTTAACAGAGGCGCAGACTGGTGGGAGTGAAACTGGTGCGATAATGGTAGGAAAGATTAGTGTTTATCGAGGGTGTTCAACTAACATAAGCATTCTGTCATTTATGATTTTTTTTTTATCACTAAATTAAGTTCATTAATTACAGAATGTTATGTAGAGGACTAAAATAGTCAAGAAACGAGAATTTGGCATTGAAGTTAAGGCAGAAATTATTACTTGCACATGCTAGACATTACGCGTTTGAACTGTTACACAATACATGATTTGTAAGGAAAGTGCACAGTGAATGCAAGTGGACTGCACACAGAATAATTGACAGATACACTTAACTTCCATTCACTGATAAAATCATAGCTCAGTATGTAATTGCTGATTATATATATATATATATATATATATATATATATATATATATATATATATATATATATATATATATATATATATATATATATATATATATATATATATATATATATATATATATATATATATATATATATATATATATATATATATATATACTGTTACATAGCCTATGATTTCATCCTTTGTATAATTCTAATGTACAGGATGCTGCATGTTTGATCACGATTCGCCACGTGGCTTCCATAGTGACCAGGCTTGCGTGTTCTACCTCACTTCCCCCTTCTCTCCCTTATAGTAGAGTAAATCGTTCTTTCTGTTGTTCAGAGCAGGAGTGTCAACTATTCCTCCCCTGTGCCTTCATTTCCGAGTCCTTCTTGCAAGTTGAATCAAGCTCTGCCTGCCCCCAATATAATGAGCCCAGTCTCTGCATTAGTGGCCACTTAGATCTACTCCTTTTTTTCACATCTCTGTCCTTCCCTGTATAGTGTATTATTATTTTTGTGAGTGCTCAGGAAGTCTTCAGCCATCTAGCTGCTGTATAATTTGAGTATAAGTGTTGTTACCATTTTTCTTGTACTGTATGGCGTTGATTCGTAGGCCTGGTAAGGTTTTTGTGATTCATGTAGAGTTTTTAATGTCAGCCAGTATTAGTAGTATTTTGTATCTGTAATAATATTATATCTTACTTTAACTGAGCATTATTCGGTTTTCTCATTTATCAGGGCTGACAGATAAATTTGCTCTTGCTAAATTCATGTTAAGAGGCTATTGCAGTTAACCATATATTTAACCTGTTTTTTGCCATTACATTATCCTCATGAGTCCAGAATGTTTAGTTGTTAGTTTGAGCATTAAACTTTAACATGTAATTTTACCTAAGTCTTTTGTTTTGAACCTGGAACTTTGCGGGACAGTAGTGATTTTAGTATTCTCACTTGAAGTGATCATTATCTCTCTCTGTTCCGTAACATAAATTTGGCGACCTCGCCATATATTCAGGATATTATCATAAGGATATTGCTTGATATTTTGTGACTGTGATTTATTCATGATGTCTACTATTACTACTCTTGATGAAGCCAAAGATTTTTGTCAAATGTGCAAACAGTGTGTGATGTAGAAAACAGAACAAAGAAAGAACTTAAGCTTATTGCTCAACAATTGGGAATTGCTGTTCGCTCTCATCATTCTAAAGATCAAATTGTTGACATGATTAATAAAAGCATGTTTAATGTAATTCCTCCAGATGGGCAAACGCAGATTGAAATAGCTAAGTTACAGCTAGCCCTGCAGGAGGCTCGTGGTAAGGAGGCCGAGTTTTAGGCTCGTGCTAAGGAGGCTGAGTTTCAGGCTCGTGCTAAGGAGGCTGAGTTTCAGGCAAATGCTAAGGAGGCTGAGTCTCAGGCTCGTATTCAGGAGGCACAGGCACAGGCTCAGGCACAAATTGAACTTGCTAGGATTCAGGCAGAGCATGAGTATCGCATGAAATAAGGTGGAACTGGATCATCTAGCTTTGATGATTTTGATGTAGCTAAAAATGTTAAACTTGTCCCTCCTTTTAATGAAGCTGATTTAACAAAGTATTTTCAGTTGTTTGAGAGGGTAGCTACAGGTTTTAATTGGCCCAAAAGGTATTGGCCAGTACTCCTACAGAGTGTTCTCACCGGTAAAGCTCAAGTAACTTATGCATCTTTGCCTCAGGTTCAATCTGATAATTATGATGTAGTTAAGAGCTTGATTCTTAAGGCCTATGAGCTTGTTCCTGAAGCCTATAGAGTAAAATTTAAGACAACTTATAAGAAAGATAAGCAATCCCATGTTGAGTATGCAAAAATCAAAGAAGATCTGTTAGGGCAGTGGTTAAATTCTAAGAATGTAAATTCTGATTTTGATAAATTTAAGCAGATGATTTTGCTGGAGGACTTCAAAAGGTGTATTAATAAAGATGTAAGCCTATATCTTGATGAGTGGGTCACAGCGGCTTTGCATCGACTACAGACGCGTTAATCAGATAACCAAAACAGACACTTACTCTCTCCCGCGCGTGGAAGATTGCATAGACAAGATCGGAAAGGCTAGGTACATGTTTGATTTTTTAAAGGGATACTGGCAAGTACCCATGACTGAACGTGCTAAGGAGATCTCATGTTTTGTAACACTAGGAAAGACTTTTGCATGTTCTGTAATGCCATATGGTATGAAGAATGCACCAGCCACTTTTCAGAAGCTCATGAATGTTGTAACAGAGGGTTTGGCAGGGTGTGTTGTTTATATTGATGATGTATTAATCTTCAGTGACAACTGGAAATATCACCTATGCCATGTCAGTAATATTCTTGAGCGTTTGGTTCAGGCTAATCTTGTAGCTAATTTATCAAAGTGTGAGTTTGGTCAAGCTAAAGTTCAGTACCTTGGGTGCGTAATTGGTGATGGACACGTTGCACCACCATGAGCTAAAGTTCAGGTTATAAGTGATCTTCCCAGACCTAAAAGTAGGAAAGAGCTACAAAGACTTTTGGGAATGTTAGGTTATTACAGGAGATTTGTTCTTAACTTTTCAATTTTTGTATCACCACTTACAGACCTACTGAAAAAGGGAGTTAAATTTGTCTGGACCGATAACAGTGAATCCTCTTTCAGTAAACTTAAAGCAATCCTATTAAGTTAGTCAGTGCTCGCTACTCCAAGTTTTGCTAAGCCTTTTAAGATGGCTGTTGACGCAAGTGATACAGGAGCTGGGGCTGTTTTGCTGCAAGAGGATGATCAGGGTATTGAAAACCCTGTATCTTATTACAGTAAGAAGTTCACTCCACCGCAAAAGAACTACTCCACTATCGAGAAAGAGCTTTTGGCCTTGATTTTGGGTTTACAGCATTTTTCATTTTATATGTGTTCTGGTTTTGACCCCATAGTCATTTATACCGATCATAATCCACTGAAATTCCTTAGTAAGTTTAAAGATAAAAATCAGAGACTGACAAGATGGAGTCTACTTCTTCAGGAGTATTCATTAGACATACAACATGTCAAGGGGAAAGAAAATGTTATTGCAGATTGCTTATCTAGACTTTAGACAGATTGTTTTAGAGTAATAAGAAATTTCCTTTGTAAATTTCTTTTTCTTTGTGGGGAGGTGTTACATAGCCTATGATTTCATCATCCTTTGTATAATTCCAACGTACAGTATGCTGCATGTTTGATCACGATTCGCCTCGTGGCTTCCATAGTGACCAGGCTTGCGTGTTCTACCTCACTCCCCCCTTCTCCCCTTATAGTAGAGTAAGTCGTTCTTTCTGTTGTTCAGAGCAGGATTGTCAACTCCTTCCCCTATGGCTTCATTTGCGCGTCCTTCTTACAAGTTGTATCAAGCTCTGCCGGCCCCTATATAAGGAGCTCAGTCTCTACATTAATTGCCACTTAGATCTACTCCTTATTTTGTTCACATCTCTGTCCTCCCCTGTATAGTGTTTTATTATTTTTGTGAGTGCTCAGGAAGTCTCCAACCATCTAGCTGCTGTATAAGTAGAGTACAAGTGTTGTTACCATTTTTCTTGTACTGTATAGCCTGAGGTGTTGATTCGTAGGCCTGGTAAGGTTTTTGTGATTTGTGTAGAGTTTTAATGTCAGCAATTATTAATAATATTTTGTATCTGTAATAATATATCTTGCTTTAACTGAGCATTATCCGGTTTTCTCATTTATCAGGGCTGACTTAGATAAATTTGCTCTTGCTAAATTCATGTTAATAGAGGCTATATATGTAACCTGTTTTGCCATTACATCATCCTTATGAGTCCTGAATGTTTAGTTGTTAGTTTGAGCATTAAACTTTAACTTGTAATTTTATCTAACTCTTTTGTTTTGAACCTGGAACTTTGCGGGACAGTAGTGATTTTAGTATTCTCACTTGAAGTGTTCATTATCTCTCTCTGTTCCGTAACAGTATACAACAACATATCTGCTTTCGTGTTCCTGAACTTGAATTTTCTTTATTCTTTACTCTCTGGCTTTAGTTATACTGTCATTTTCTGACATTTTCTGTCATTCTCTGCTGTGTACTTCTCACGTATTTCTACAAACAGTGAAAAAATCATTGACTATCTTACATCTAATATGGAACACATCGTAGTCTGTTTCTCCATTCTCTGACATCTCCTTTGTGGGTAACTTCAATGTTCACCAGCAACTTTGGATTTCTTCTCTTTTCACTGATCCTCCTGGTGAACAAGCCTACATCTTTTCTATCCAAAATGACCTACAGCAGTTTGTATAGAAGCCCTACCCATAACCCTGACTGCCTTTGAGAAAGTTGCAACATAGTTGACCTCATCCTTACAACTAATCCTTCTGCTTATGCTGTTAATCTTTTCTCTATATTGGGCTCCTCGGATCACAACCTTATCACGTCCTATCTCTCCCTTAAAGCCTGTGGACCATCCGAAGAAGCTTCGGTTGTTTAGTTTGGAGCAGCTGATTGGGAGGCCCTTAGGCAGGACTTCCTTGATTTTCCCTGGGATGATTAATGCTTCCATGGCCAGGAGCCACCTGAGTTTGCCTTGTGCATTACAGAGGTTATTCACTCGGGCATTGAAACATACATTGCATTCTCTTGTCCTGTAACTAGTAAAAAAAAACTGGTTTAATCATGCTTGTTCTAATGGTATACACAACAATGAGAAGGCCTGCAATAGGTACCGGAACCAACCCTCCCCTGAATCTCATCTCTCTGCCTGGAACAGTGCTAAGTCCGTTTTTCGCTGTACTAAGGATAACTTCATTCATACTAAATTATCTAAACTCACGAACTCAAATTCCTCCCACTCTTTTTGGTGCCTTACCAAAAGCCTCTCTAACAACTTTATCATCCTTCCCACTCCTCTTTTCCACTCTGATGACACTGTGACTGTCTCTTCTATTGAAAAAGCAGAATTGTTTCTCAGACTCTCTCCTCAAATTCCACCTTAGACAAATCCAGTCCTCTTCCAGCATCACTCCCCTCCCCCTCTGACTTCCTCATGACTGACATTAAAATATCGCCAACTGATGTATATTCTGCCCTCACTGGCCTCAATACTAACATGGCATATGGACCTGATAGGGTCCACCCAGTTGTCCTCAAGAACTGTGCATTTGTTTCTCCATCGTTTGTCAACTTGTACCTTTCCTTCTCGCTGGAAGGTTGTTCTCACTTACCCGGTCTCAAAGAAAGGTAACCATTCCCAGCCCTCTATTAATATTCAAATTCCTTTAACATCCTGTTTCTAAAGTTTCTAAATCTGTTCTTAACCAAAAAAATATAAAGCACCTCTTCTCTCATAACCTTCCGTCCACTCGCCAGTATGGGTTCTGCCAGGGATGCTCCGCTGGCGATCTTCTCACCTTCCTTCCAGACTCCTGGTCATCCTCCTTTCTGGACTTTCGCGAAAGCTTTGCCATTGCACTTGACATCTCAAAGATTTTCGATCGAGTCTGGCATAAATCTTTAATTTGCAAACTGCCCTCTTAAAGGTTTTGTTCATCTATCTGTGCCTTCATCTCTAGCTTCTTTCTGGTCGTTCTAAAGCTGCTGTTGTAGACAGCCACAGTTCTTCTCCAAAACTTATCGTAAAATCTGCAACTCTCTTCCTTCTATTCATCAGTGACCTTCTAAGCTGTACATCTAACCCTGTCCACTCACCCTTCACCTTTCCATTCGTTTCTCCCAGCAGTTACTTCAACAAACAAGGGATGAGGTTATGGCACACTTTCTGTAATGTCTGACTTGGCTCATGTCTCTAATTGGGGTAGAAAAAATAATGTTTTTAAATTATCAGAAACTCAGTTCTTGCATCTTTCAACCAACCAAAATGTATGAAAGGAATATCTTCTAATTTTTAACAATATCCAGCTCAATCCTGCTTCACCTTTGAATATACTTGTACTTGAGGTTTCATTGTCTCAGGATTCATCATGCAAAGATCATATTACCTCTCGTAAAATCTGCATGCAATAGATTCGACTCGGCCACTTCTCTACTCTTGCACAGTTAACGATTTTTTACAGCAGTTTTTTATGCCCTGTGTAAAGTGCAACTTTCGTGTGTGGAGAGGCTCCCCACATACAGCTGTTTTCAACAAGATGGAGTCAATGGCTTTTCGTCTCATTAACTTTCCTCCTCTTACTGGCTTCCTTAAACCTCTGCCTCTTCACCGCACTTTTGCATCTTATCTCTTTTCTATCGCTACTTCCATGGTCACTGCTCCTCTGAACTGTCTGCTTGCATCCCTCCAATACGGCGGACACGGAGCACCTGTCCAACAACAAACTCTCACCCCTTTCTCTCCAACTCTCTAATGCAAGAGTTAACTGTTACCCCCAGTCCTTCATGAATGCAACAGGTCAACTCTGGAACCGTCTCCCTCTGTCTGTATTTTCTACTGCCAATGATCTCCAGTCTTTCAAACGCAGTGTGTTCAGGCATCTCAAAATGTACGGATCTTGAATTTGGCTCTGTTATAATTTTTCTGTTTTTTTCTTGGAGGGAACAGTTTGCAGAATCCTGGCCTATGGTTCCTTCTTCCTTGTGTACAAAGAAAGTTGGATCAGGTGGAGACAGGTGGGCGGGGCTGATCACCTGAGCTGATCGCACATTGGCTGCTTCGTTGGCTAAGCTTATGTCGCGTTTTGAGGATGGCAAGATTTGAAAATCTTTGACTTGTGTGTTTATTGTAGGTTGTTTTGAGATAATGTAGATTGCCTCTAGAAACAAGAGAATGAGGGTCTTGCTCTCTCTTGATTATCTTTGCATTCCCATCCAGGTCTTGTCATGTCAGGTGGGAGTTGTGTAGGGTGGCGTAGTTGTTCTTGGATGTCTCCATTCTATAGGTGACAGGTGAGGTGCCTTGACAGTCTGGTTCATGTCATTCTAATAAGTGAGATCCACACTCCTCACTGTTGCGGTAATGCTGGTAAATGACATGTTCCTCCTGAAGAGGTGTCTTGGTCACGGTGGGTCGGTTACGAAGCAGAAGGTGGGCTGTTTTCCTTGCCTTGTAGTTGATGATGAGAGCAGTGTGTTGTTCCGGGTCTGTACGGTGTACATTTCTGTATCCAATGCTCTTGATGATGATGTCATCCATCTTGTAGTCTGTATACATGTGGTATCAGTAGTAAATCTTAATACGTTCACTGGTTGTGGGTGTAGTGGTGTCTTGGTGAGTATACCATCTATCAGTGTGTCTCTTACGTTGGATAAGTCGGTGTTAATATAGCCGTTGTGAACGAGGACGTGAGTCAAGCGTCTTTGTTCCTGGTGGGCATCTTTCCAATTGGTGCAATGGAAGAGGCCTCTCCTGACGTAGGCGCTGATGGTGGAGCACAAGTAACGTCGTGGGCATTCACTATCTCCATTCAGGCAGAGTGGGCTTGGTGAACACTGTAGTCTTGAATCCAACGATGTGTGCAGTGACGAGTATGTCCAGGAAGGGGAGGCTTCCGTTGCTGTCTTCTTCATAGATGAAGTTATATCCAGAGACAGCAATGAAGCTCTGTCTGAGGTCCTGCAGCTCCTGAAGGTCCTTGAATGACCGAAGATGTCAACATAGTGGCAGTATACGGAGGGACGGCTAGTAGCTAGGAATCTTGATTCGTTGGTCCCCATGTAGAAATCAGCGAATAGGACTCTGAAGGGGCTGTCCATCGCTACACCGTTGATCAGCTGGTACACCTCACCACTCAGGGAAGTGAAGGGGTCTTTTTTCGTGCAAAGAGCGCCAGGATTGATGAAAACACACATGCTGGTTCCAGAGAGAACTGGTTGATCGGCAAGTTAGAGAGGAAAATATCACCCAGGACTTACAGCAAGAGCTGAAATATTTCGTGAACAAGTGGACTGAGGCTCCTGTTACAGATGACCTGAGCAGACAGAATGACAAAGAACTCCAGACACTCCGAGAGCAACGCCATAGAGGTATGGAAAGTAGCATCATCAACATGCACTCCAAACTCTAGTGGTAATATCAAGCCGCCCCACTGGATACATTAACCTCACCGTCATCGACCTTGCTCCAGAAGAAGAGCTCATCAACATGGGGCTTCACTGCCACTACCTCTCCAAGCCACGCCCCCATTGCAAGCGACTCGAGGTCGAGGTCCTCCTTGATGACTTACAGTGACTTGAGAAGATCCTCAAGGACATTGTATACAGCATCGTAGCCTTAAAGACCCGGAACAACAGATTTTTTTTTTTTTTATGCGAGGAAGAAGGAACCAAAGGCCATGGCCCGCAGTAACAGTTCCCTCCAAGAGAAAAACAAAATACAAGAGAGAGCCAAATTCAAGATCCGATCATTTTGAGATGCCTGGACACACTGCGTTTGAAAGACTGGAGATCATAGGCAGCAGGAAATACAGACAGAGGGAGACAGTTCCAAAGCTGACCTGTTGCATAAATGAAAGACTGGGAGTAACGGTTAACTCTTGCATTAGAGAGTTGGACAGAAAAGGGATGAGAGTTTGCTGCCAGACGGGTGCTACGCGCCCGTCGTAGAGGTGGAGGAATGCAAGCAGACAGTTCAGCGGAGCAGTGACCATTAAAGTAGCGATAGAAAAGAGATAAAGATGCAACAGTGCGGCGAAGAGACAGAGGTTGAAGGGAGTCAGTAAGAGGAGGAGAGTTAATGAGACGAAAAGCCTTTGACTCCACCCTATTGAGAAGAGCTGCATGTGGGGAGCCTCCCCACACATGAGAGTTGTACTCCACACAGGGGCGGATAAAACCTCTGTATAGAGTCAACAATTGTGCAGGGGTAAAGAAAGAGCGGAGTCGGCTTAGCACACCCAATCTCTTGGAAGCAGATTTTACAAGAGATGTAATATGGTCTTTCCAAGATAAGTCCCGAGTAAATGAAACCCCAAGCATGTTCAAGGATGATGCAGGATTAAGCTGAATATTATTAGACATTAATGGGTATACCTGTGGAAGACTTTGTCGGGTTGATAGGTGTAAGAACTGAGTCTTAGATGCATTAAAGACAAGCATATTATTTTTACCCCAGTCAGTGATATGAGCCAAGTCAGACATTAGGTGTGCCATAGCCTCATCCCTTGTTTCTTGAAGTAACTGTTGAGATGGGCGTTGCGGGAACCGAATGGAAAGGTGAAGGGTGGAGTCATCAGCGTATGAGTGGATAGGGTTAGATGTACAGCTTAGAAGATCATTGATGAATAAAAGGAAGAGAGTTGGTGATAGGACAGAGCCCTGAGGAACACCAATGTTGATAGATCTAGGAGAAGAACGATGGCCGTCTACAACAGCGGCTATAGAACGACCAGAAAGGAAGCTAGCGATGAAGGCACAGATAGAAGGATAGAAACCGTAGGAGGGCAGTTTGGAAATTAAAGATTTATGCCAGACTCGATCGAAAGCCTTTGAGATGTCAAGTGCAATGGCAAAGCTTTCGCCAAAGTCCCGAAAGGAGGATGACCAGGAGTCTGAAAGGTAGGTGAGAAGATCGCCAGTGGAGCGTCCCTGACGGAACCCATACTGACGATCGGAAAGAAGGTTGTGATAGGAAAGATGCCTTAAAATTTTTCTATTAAGAATTGACTCGAAAACTTTTGAAATACAAGACGTTAAAGCAATTGGACGATAGTTGGAGGGTTGGGAGTGGTCACCCTTCTTTGGGACTGGCTGAATGAGAGCAAACTTCCAGCAAGAAGGAAAGGTACAAGTTGACAGACAAAGGCGAAAGAGTTTGCCTAGGCAGGGTGTAAGCACAGAAGCACAGTTCTTGAGAACAACAGGAGGGACCCCATCAGGCCCATATGCCTTGTTAGTGCTGAGGCCAGTGATGGCAGAAAATACATCAACTGAAGAAATTTTAATGTCAGCCATGAGGAAGTCAGAGGGGAGAAGTGATGGAGGAACAGCACCGGAATCGTCTAAGGTGGAATTGGAGGAGAAAGTCTGTGCAAAGAGATCTGCTTTATCAGTAGAAGAAATAGCTACAGAACCATCAGAGTAGAAAAGAGGAGGGAAGGATGATGAGGTAAAGTTGTTAGAAAGATTTTTGGCAAGGTGCCAGAAGGAGCGGGAAGAATTCGAGTTGGAGAGTTGAGAGCATTTAGTATGGATGAAATTATTTTTAGTAGAGCGAAGAACAGACTTAGCACGATTCCGGGCAGAAACGTAAAGATGATGTGATTCAGGGGTGGGTTGGCTCCGGTACCTTTTGTAGGCCTTCTCCTTGTTGCAGACAGCATTAGAACAAGCGTGATTAAACCAAGGCTTTCTTGCGTTAGTCAAAGGATATGAGAAAGGAATGTATGCTTCCATGCCCGAGAGAATAACCTCCGTAATGCGCAAGGCACACTCACATGGCTCACGGCCATGGAAGCAATAATCATTCCAGGGAAAATCAAAGAAGTACTGCCTGAGGGCCTCCCAGTTCGCGGCTCCAAAATGCCACAGACGACGTTTCCCTGGAGGGTCCACAGGCCGTACCGGAGTGATAGGACAGGTTAAGGTAATAAGGTTGTGATCGGAGGAGCCCAACGGAGAGAAAAGATTAACAGAGTAAGCAGAAGGATTAGTTGTGAGGAAGAGGTCAAGTATGTTGGAGCTCTCTCCAAGGCGGTCAGGGATACGGGTAGGGTGCTGTACAAGTTGCTCTAGGTCATTAAGGATAGAAAAGATGTAGGCTTGTTCACCAGGTGGATCCGTGAAAGGAGAGGAGAGCCAAAGGTGGTGGTGAACATTGAAATCTCCAAGAATGGAGATTTCAGAGAAAGGAGAAATGGACAGAATGTGTTCCATCGTAGAAGTAAGATAGTCGAAGAATTTTTGACAGTCAGTAGAATTAGGGGATAAGTAAACAGCACAGATATATTTAGTCAGAGAATGACAGGAAAGCCGAAGCCAGAGTGTGGAGAATTCAGAAGAATCAAGTTCAGGAACACGAGAGCAAGATAAGTCGTTGCGTATGTATACACAACAGCCACCTTTGGCTTTGAAATGAGTATAGAGAAAGTAGGAGGATACAGAAAAGGGTTTGCTGTCGGTTGCCTCAGACAGCTGAGTCTCCGTCAGAAAAAGAAGGTGAGATTTAGAGGAGGAGAGGTGGTGCTCAACAGAGCGAAAGTTAGATGAAAGGCCGCGAATGTTGCAGAAATGAAGAAGAAGAGAGTCAGACAGTGGTTCCAGGCACCTCGAGTCGTCACCGGGAGAGGGGCAGATGGCGGGGGCATTTATGGTCCCCCCCCCTGGGGACACCGAGGCTTGATTAGTAGACGCCATTTTTGTTGATTTTTGAATAGGAAGTGTAGTGTGTACTGTGCATGTAGTTTGGTGAAGATAGTTAGAGAAATTTGTACTGGAGAGCATGCTGGCCTACTCTCTGTGTAACTGAGACACTGAAAAAGTTCAGCAAAGGGGGATGGTCAGGAACTAGTCCTGAGGGCTGATGAAACGGGAGCTCCAGCTCTCCCTGTCATCAGCTTTCCATCCACCTCGGGAGTACTGCCCTGCTCGACTGGTGCTACAGTCTACTCCTGCATTGCTCTCATCATCTACTACAAGACATGGAAAACAGCCAACCTTCTGCTTCGTAACCGACCCGCCGTGACCAAGACGCCTCTTCAGGAGGACCATGTCATTTACCAGGATAACCGCAACAGTGAGGAGTGTGGACCTCACTCATATATTGGAATGGCATGGACCAGACTATCAAGGCACCTCACCTGTCACCTACAGAATGGAGACATCAAGAACCATTACGCCACCCTACACAACTCCCACCTGACACGACAAGACCTGGATGGGAACGCAAAGATAATCAAGAAAGAACAAGACCCTCATTGTCTCTTGTTTCTAGAGGCAGTCTACTTTATCACAAAACAATCTACTACAATTCAAAGACACCAGTCCTGTATGAGACAGCTCAAGCATGTATTCAATATGGATGGTGGGTGTTAGCACCAAAGTGGTGACATGTAGAGGTGTATATGTAGGAGGACTACTGGGCCTTGGGAGCAGGCTGTGAAACCTATGCCCAGAATCGAGCATATAAAAAAATAAAAAATAAAAAATAAACATGCAAGTCGATGATTGGAATATCCTACCATCCTCAAATTGCCACATAAACTTGGCCAATGAAGCAGACAATGAGCAATCAGCTTAGGTGATCAGCTCCACCCACCTGTCTTCACCTGATCCACCTCAGTCGTTTATAAGCAGCCACCCATGAGAGAACCATCGGATTCTCGCTGCTGCAGTCATGTCGTCAACACCTCTCTCCCAGCTCTCCAGCCCTTGCCTAGTGCCTTGTCTCTGCTTGTATATTGCCTTGTCATGGTGTTGTTTTAGAGGCATGCCTCTGATTCATCACCACTGACTCGCCACTGGAGCTGAGACCAAACTTTAGCCGGTGCTGCTTGACCTGTGTTTTCCTCCCTGCATTTCAAGAGCCCCGCTCTTGCTCTTGGGAATTCTTTGTTTTTCACGGCCTGCCGTTAACGTCCCTCACTGTAGTACGACGCCAAACCCTGAAGGGGTGCCATTGGGGCATTTCCACGAAGGGGGGACTTTAGGGCCTGGTAGGAGACGTTGAGGGGCGGCTTTTCTTTTAGGGCTAGGTGTAGACTTGACCCTCACGGGGCAGTTACAGGGTCTCTTGCGAAACCCTTTAGAGGGTGGAGTGGGTCCCCCCTCCCCCGTCAATGTAGGGACCTTTGGCACCCTCCCCACTTGTCCCCCTGGGACTGTATGCCCCCGACACCAGTTGGCCTTGACCGAGCGTGTCACACCTGACACCAAGTCCAGCGCAATTAGGGCTACTGACACTGATCCCCGGCCCCCCACCCCCGCTGTCAAGTCTTGCTCACGTATCATTGGGACAACACTACACTGACCTCCTTTCCCACGGCCCATGATGGGTCCAACACATCCTCCAGCCTCACGTGTGGTGCCCCTCTTTCTCAAGCTCCGACTCCTCTGCAGGGGATTCTCCTGATGTTTCTCCTGCCAATACTGCTGCCCCATGCTCTTCTGCCACCGCCTACTCCTCCTCTTGCCGCCCTCCGAAATCTGCCAGGATTCACGAGAGCATGGACAGCAACTCTGAGGATGCATCTCTGCCTACCCCAAGCACCTCCACTGCCCACGACTCTACACTTTCAACCATTGTTGATGACAACAGCTTCACCCTGGTGAAGAGTAAGAAAGGCAGGAAACCACAGGGAAACCCTGCCCCCTTTGCAAAAGGCAACCCCCCCGCAAAGGGCAGCACGCGCTTCTGTCACTATCGCATCCTGTCCCTATCCTCAGCCACGATTCGGGGTCTTTCAGGTCCCCATGCAGGAGGGCTACCCTTCGTCCTACAATTCTGTAGTTGCCCTAGAAGAGAGACTGCCAGGACTCTGTTGGTCCAACGAAATGAGCAAGAACGGGCACTCCATCGTCATCCCATTGGACAAAGAGTCCTACAACCACCTGCATGCCATGGCTCAGGACGAAACCCTCCCCCTGAAAATAATGGAACTAACTCCAGGGATGCAATCAATGAAAGCCATAGTTATGGGCTACCCCTGTCACAAGCCCACGAGCCTGCTACTCTCTCACAAGCAGGTCGAGGTGGCAGAGAAATGCTAAAAGGCAGGAAGCCAGGAGGAAACTCAGCAAGTCCTGATCACACTGCGGGGTCCCTTGATCCCTGGGAAGCTGGGGCACCTTTCATCCGCGCCCATACACGTCGAAATCACTCCGTTACTACAGGTGCCACAGGTACGGAGATCACAAGGCAGCATGCAATCACCCCTATGCCTGTGGCATCTGCAGCAACAGGCACAACACTGACATCTGCCTGGCCAATTCAAAGCCAGAGAAACAATCCCAGCATGCTGCCCCAACTGTGCCAGGAAACACCATGCCTGGCATCGAAGGTGTCCCACAAGAATAGCCCTGGTCAACAAGGGGCAACTTCACCAAATCTCCTGGGTGCAGGAGAAACAGAAGTCCCAACCCTGCCTCCCCAGGAACCTTCATCTGGGGCTCACAAAATTCGCCCAGGAGCCCAGCTCCACTGCTTCCCGCCCCTACCAACAACCCGGCCCCTCACTCTTCCTGGCACTGCCCCTGCGAAAGCTGTGCAGCCCATACTCACCCATCCCCCTTAGCCCAACCCCCCAATCACCCAACCTACCGCCTGCATGTCAGTGATTGCCTTCCAGCCAGAAGAGCTAAAGACCATCCTAAAAGAAATGGATGAACAAACGATAGAGGCCTTTGCGATGATTTTCGGAAAAGACCTGAATCCCGCACATCTTGCAGCAATGGTAGACCGCATAGCGGACCAGGTTATCCAAAACGAACGTGAGCCTCGCACTCAAGCTGCAATGCCTCTTGCCCTCAACTCTCATCCACACATAACCCGCTCTCAGCCTCGCAACCTCCCTCAGCCAACCAACAACACCAAGCTTCCACAGACCACGTCAGGAGAGGGAGTAGCAGAGCCTGCCCTCCACCCCTTCCCACAGGAATCAGGCCACCTACCCTCCCCGTCAACAACCGACCAGTCCCCTGCCTCCGAGTCTTGCAGTGGAACTGCCTGGGGGCAAGAAACAAACTTGCCCACCTCCAGGAAGTAGCTGCAAAGGAAGACATCCACATAATCCTCCTGCAGGAGATGCTTCTTCCCCAGGACTACACTATAAGGGTATGGTCACACCGAACGCGACGAGCATGGTGACATGAGCGGGGAGGTTATGAGGCGACACGATAAAACACACTAAATCCTGTGTGGGTGGCCACAAAGAATGAGCGCTGCCTAGTGACTCCCCCACTCCCCAGGCATTTGCATCATCATTCAGTCATGCTGGTACTGTGTGGTGGGGCGGTTGGGTTGGGTAACTATGTCTACTGAACACCTTATTGGAGCCATGTACCACAGGAGATCTGTGTGGGATCCAAAAGATCCACTCCACAAAAATACTGGAGTGTTGAAAAAACACTGGGAAGGTATCTTTGAATAACTGCATACAACTGGCAAATTATAATCGAGCATTATTTTGTCATACGATTGCTTAAGTAACTATTGTTCCACCAATGTCATAAAACCTATCAAAGACCATTAGTGTCAAAAATTAGTGTATTAGTGCTCTGTTCCCTTTGTTACACTGTAGGCTTAAGACCAGTTAACAGATAAGTGTATACATTATATGTATATGTAAATACGTAATGAACATCAACAGCCGTATTATCAGTACATAAATCTATGAAATATATTCAGCAGTTAGTGAATTGCTCAGCGGATATTCTACTATCGGCATGCTTTTGACTATCTGTTGCCCGTGAGGTTGCTATTTCCTATTTGGACACGCAACGCATTGATGCTCACCTCGCTGCTCATCACTTGATGCTACCTCCCCACTCATCGCGTTCGGTGTGGCCATACCCTAAGACTCAGAGGCTTCAAAGGCCACTTTCTCCCCCAGATCCCGGGTGCCACTCGGGGTTGTGTCATTCTTGTGAAGAGCCACATCCCTCACGCTGTCCTTCATGCACCCATTTTCTGTGGGGAGGGTGTCAAGGTGCAGGGTGTTACCCTGCAACTTGGCACCTCCTCCCTGCATGTCTGTAACATGTACAGAAGCCATGAGGGCACCCTGGATCTTGGGGTGATTTTTGCCCTTGCTGGCACTGAACCCACGTACATAGGAGGGAATTTGAAAATGAGCCATCCCATCCTCTCCACGCCCCTCCCAGCCAGTGAAGCTGGGAGACACCTCACCGACGTCCTGGAGGAAATTCTGGGCGTGTCTCAGTTAAACGATCCCTCCGAACCGATGCATATTCGGAATTGGAGACTGGACCTCACATTTGTCTCCTCATCTCTCGTCTGCGTCTCTACTTGGTCTCTGCACCCGTTCCTCACTAGTGACTGAACTGCTGCTTGTGACGCCCTCACCCCTGCCACCTGCCCCCACCTGGAAGGGACCTTTGTAGAGCTCGCTGGCCTGAATATGCCGAGACAATCAAGGCCCAGCTCGATGGATACATTCCCCCTCTTTCCCTCGATGACATCACCGAGAACGTCGCACATGTTCTCAGGTGCATTGCTTCAGAAACTATTCTTCTGTCCAAGCCTCTGTGCTTTCTTGTCAAAAACCACACGACCACTGGTTCTATGACAAGATAGTCTGCGAGCTCAACCACCACCTCAACTCAGCTCGCAAGGCTCACAGGACATCACCTGGCAATACTTAGATGTGGTAATGTGCCACACCTCATAAGAAAAGTGACATCAAAATGACATGGCTTGGATAAGATGGTGCAGGTCCCTCGATTCACACCCCTCGCTGAAGGAGGTGTGGACAAGGATCAGACATTTCCAACATCAAGCCGCCTAACCCCCCCTCTACTACGACCCTGTAGGAGAGGCGAACCGCCTCGCTGTCCTCTTTGTCGAGCGAACATTGCCCACTAACCTTCCCCAGATTATCTGGGACGTGCAGGCGCGCTTGACGGAGCCCAGAAGGGCATCCATCAAGGCCGCCTGCTTCCACCCCAGTGACACTGACCATCCTTTCACGTTGCGGGTACTTGATTGAGCTCTCCTCAGCAAAGGGAACACCACACCTGGTTCGGATAGCATCACCTACTCCAGCGGTTCTTAAACTTTTTAGTTTGTAACCCTTTTTGGAATATCTCAAGACTTCGCAACCCACATGTTAAAGAGAGAGAGAGAGAGAGAGAGAGAGAGTAACCGGTATATAGCCTATCTTAGTTATTATGAATATGCTTAGAGTGTAGTAAGGATATTTATAATTTCAGTTAAGTAAATATAAAACATTGAAAGTATTAGGCCTATTCTATGTCCCTGTGACCCATCAAAATTGCTCTCACAACCCACCTTAAGGTCGCGACTCATAGTTTAAGAAACACTGACCTACTTTCTTCTTGCAAGGTCAGGGCCCCGGGGGAAAATGCCCTACTCGATTTATACAACCGAACATGGGAAGAAGGAAGGCTTCCAAAATCTTGGAAGATGGCAGTTATCCACCTCATACCAAAACTAAAAGACCTTTCCACTATGAGACCTATCTCACTTCTCAGCTGTATCGCCAAAACGGCTGAGAGGCTAGCCCACCCTTGCCTTGCTTGGAAGCTAGGCTTGCTGCACTCAAGGCTCTTTGCCTACATTCAGGGAAGGAGTGCCTCACAGTGCCTTGCCTCATTTCTGGGTGAGCTGAGAAATGGCAGAGGCACTGCTGTTTTTCTCGTTTGGAGAAAGCCTTTGAGTTAGCTAACCCTGAAGTCATACTTGCCGCTCTTGCCGAGAAAGGAGTTTGTGGCAGACTCCTCTCCTGGATCAATGACTTTTTCACTGAGCAAGCTGCATGTGTCAGCTTTCAGGGTCAGCTCTTCCCTTTCTACCCTCACACTAATGGCATTCCTCACGGAAGTGAATTCAGTCCACTCCTGTTCAACTCTTTAATGGAAAGCCTGCTGTAGGTAGACTTCGGATGTAGTATAACGCTGCTCTGTTATGCAGGTGACCTGGTGCTAGTTCTCTCCCACAGAACGACTCACAACCAAGACATGGCCACCCTAACCCGCCTCCAAGATAGATGCTGTGAACTTGGTCTTAAGATCAACCTTGAGAAGACTAAGTACATGCACTTTGGCATGCGCCCCCCTGAACATCCTCTCCTTCTCGGGGGACATCAGTTGAACCCCATTCACTGTCATCAATACTTGGGAGTGTGGTTCTACAGAAACCTGTCCTTTGCCACCCACATTCGATATCCATTGGAGAGAGGTACCCCCAGGATCAATGCATTCAAAGCGCTGTCCAGCCATAGTCTGGGAGCTTGGATTCGTGTCTTCCGAACCTTGTATATCCACGCCATCCACTCCCTTGTTGACTATAGTGCTATCTGCCTTGTAGGGCTCTCCAGTGCACAAGTTTGTGCGCTTGAGACTCTCCAAAGCAGAGCACTACGCGTCATCGTGGGAGCCTCACTGTGGGCACAGCTCGAAAACCTCAGGGTGGAAAGTGCCTTTCCATCTCTCCACCACAGGACCTGGAGTCTATCATCATCAACAGCTGCACAGCTCTGCCAGCACAGACCATCACTGCCTGTCTTGAGCTGTCTCTCCCGGACCGTAGCAAGACCACCCAACCCGCACCCAAGAAAGGACTGGGTACACCTCCTCACCAACATCATCCAAAAACTAGACGTCTCTCACGCCTTTAACAGAGGCCCAGACTGGTGGGAGTGAAACTGGTGCGATAATGGTAGGAAAGATTAGTGTTTATCGAGGGTGTTCAACTAACATAAGCATTCTGTCATTTATGATTTTTTTTTTATCATTAAATTAAGTTCATTAATTACAGAATGTGATGCAGAGGACTAAAATAGTCAAGAAACGAGAATTTGGCATTGAAGTTAAGGCAGAAATTATTACTTGCACATGCTAGACATTACGTGTTTGAACTGTTACACAATACATGATTTGTAAGGAAAGTGCACAGTGAATGCAAGTGGACTGCACACAGAATAATTGACAGATCCACTTAACTTCCATTCACCGATAAAATCACAGCTCAGTATGTTATTGCTGACTATATATATATATATATATATATATATATATATATATATATATATATATATATATATATATATATATATATATATATATATATATATATATATATATATATATATATATATATATATATATATATATATATATATATATATATATTGTTACATAGCCTATGATTTCATCCTTTGTATAATTCTAATGTACAGGATGCTGCATGTTTGATCACGATTCGCCACGTGGCTTCCATAGTGACCAGGCTTGCGTGTTCTACCTCACTTCCCCCTTCTCTCCCTTATAGTAGAGTAAATCGTTCTTTCTGTTGTTCAGAGCAGGAGTGTCAACTATTCCTCCCCTGTGCCTTCATTTCCGAGTCCTTCTTGCAAGTTGAATCAAGCTCTGCCTGCCCCCAATATAATGAGCCCAGTCTCTGCATTAGTGGCCACTTAGATCTACTCCTTTTTTTCACATCTCTGTCCTTCCCTGTATAGTGTATTATTATTTTTGTGAGTGCTCAGGAAGTCTTCAGCCATCTAGCTGCTGTATAATTTGAGTATAAGTGTTGTTATCATTTTTCTTGTACTGTATGGCGTTGATTCGTAGGCCTGGTAAGGTTTTTGTGATTCATGTAGAGTTTTTAATGTCAGCCAGTATTAGTAGTATTTTGTATCTGTAATAATATTATATCTTACTTTAACTGAGCATTATTCGGTTTTCTCATTTATCAGGGCTGACAGATAAATTTGCTCTTGCTAAATTCATGTTAAGAGGCTATTGCAGTTAACCATATATTTAACCTGTTTTTTGCCATTACATTATCCTCATGAGTCCAGAATGTTTAGTTGTTAGTTTGAGCATTAAACTTTAACATGTAATTTTACCTAAGTCTTTTGTTTTGAACCTGGAACTTTGCGGGACAGTAGTGATTTTAGTATTCTCACTTGAAGTGATCATTATCTCTCTCTGTTCCGTAACATAAATTTGGCGACCTCGCCATATATTCAGGATATTATCATAAGGATATTGCTTGATATTTTGTGACTGTGATTTATTCATGATGTCTACTATTACTACTCTTGATGAAGCCAAAGATTTTTGTCAAATGTGCAAACAGTGTGTGATGTAGAAAACAGAACAAAGAAAGAACTTAAGCTTATTGCTCAACAATTGGGAATTGCTGTTCGCTCTCATCATTCTAAAGATCAAATTGTTGACATGATTAATAAAAGCATGTTTAATGTAATTCCTCCAGATGGGCAAACGCAGATTGAAATAGCTAAGTTACAGCTAGCCCTGCAGGAGGCTCGTGGTAAGGAGGCCGAGTTTTAGGCTCGTGCTAAGGAGGCTGAGTTTCAGGCTCGTGCTAAGGAGGCTGAGTTTCAGGCAAATGCTAAGGAGGCTGAGTCTCAGGCTCGTATTCAGGAGGCACAGGCACAGGCTCAGGCACAAATTGAACTTGCTAGGATTCAGGCAGACCATGAGTATCGCATGAAATAAGGTGGAACTGGATCATCTAGCTTTGATGATTTTGATGTAGCTAAAAATGTTAAACTTGTCCCTCCTTTTAATGAAGCTGATTTAACAAAGTATTTTCAGTTGTTTGAGAGGGTAGCTACAGGTTTTAATTGGCCCAAAAGGTATTGGCCAGTACTCCTACAGAGTGTTCTCACCGGTAAAGCTCAAGTAACTTATGCATCTTTGCCTCAGGTTCAATCTGATAATTATGATGTAGTTAAGAGCTTGATTCTTAAGGCCTATGAGCTTGTTCCTGAAGCCTATAGAGTAAAATTTAAGACAACTTATAAGAAAGATAAGCAATCCCATGTTGAGTATGCAAAAATCAAAGAAGATCTGTTAGGGCAGTGGTTAAATTCTAAGAATGTAAATTCTGATTTTGATAAATTTAAGCAGATGATTTTGCTGGAGGACTTCAAAAGGTGTATTAATAAAGATGTAAGCCTATATCTTGATGAGAAAAGAATAGATAATTTGTCTGATGCTGCAGTTTTAGCTTATGAATATGTTCTCACTCAAGAGATATTCTAAAGAAAAAAGGAAAGCTGAGAGTAAGTAGGTTGCCTCTACTCAGAGTATAGGAAACAGGAAAGAGAATAAAGATGATGTTTCTCTGGAAGTAAATACCAGCTCCACCTCTAGATTTCAGAAAAGTAAATGTACTTATTGTAGTAAGCTTGGTCATACTACGGAGAAATGTTTCAGGAGACAGCGTGATGTGAACAAAAAGGAGTCTTTAAATATTCAGTCAATTGGTCTAGTGTCCACCCTTGAGAGTTCCCAGAATTCTTTAACTGAGTTAACTGAACCTGTTTTGAGGGGTAAATTAAATTCTCATGATGAAGCTCCTCTTTTGAGCAGTAACGTGGGTGACACTCTCAAGAGTTCATGTGCTAATTTCCTGTCTGATGGCTTTGTCAATCCTCTGGACAATAATGACAAGAAATCAGTTAAAATATATCGTTATACAGGTGCTTGCCAATCCCTTATGGTGACCAGTGTTCTAGGCTCTAATGTTAATTCCTCTGATGAAACTGTAATCTTACAAGGTGTAGGGAATAATTACTTCTCTGTCCCTCTCTGCAGAGTGAATTTAGAGTCTGGTTTTGTTAATGGTTTCGTTATGGTTGGGTTGGTTGAGACACTCCCAATGTCAGGTGTAACTTTCTTACTTGGAAATGATATTGGTGGAAGTCAAGTGTGTCCAGCTCCTCAGTTGTCTAGTAAACCAGTGACTGCGACCCAGGATTGTGATATTCCTGAGGTGTTCTCTGCATGTGCTGTCACTAGGGCTAAGTCTAAAGTTACTGGTGACTTAGAGGATAATGATGATGTTATCCTAGCTGACACTTTTCTTGCTAATTTGGACCACTCACCAGATGAGGCAGTACCCCGTAGTGTTGATAATTTGTCTCGTCAAGAGTTGGTTGAGTTGCAGGTTGCTGACCCTGAGTTGAAAGGTCTAGCTAACTCTGCTTGCAGTGAAGAAGTCACCTGGTGCTTTTACTTGTTATTATATAAAGTCAGGAGTACTTATGAGAAAGTGGAGACCCCCAACAGCATCAGCCGACTGTGAATGGGAGGTTGTACATCAAGTTGTCACCCTCGTGTTTGTAGGCAGGATATCATTAGAGTGGCTCATGATTCCAGTTTGGCAGGGCACCTTGGAGTGAGGAAGACTGTGGCACGCATTTTGAAACACATCTACTGGCCAGGTATCTTCAGAGATGTTTCCTGGTATTGTAAGTCTTGTCACACCTGTCAAGTTGTGGGGAAGTGTAATCAGACCGAAAAGGTTGCACCTCTAGTTCCCATTCCTCCTTTTGAGGTGCCTTTCACCCGTGTGTTGGTGGATATTTAGGGCCCTCTTCCTAAGACTTCTTCAGGATTTTCTTATGTGTTGACCCTGATTGACATGGCTACTCGTTATCCTGAAGCCATTCCACTTAGAAATATCTCAGCAAAGAACGTGGTTAAGGAAATGCTGGGGTTCTTCACCAAGTTTGGTCTGCCCAAGGAGGTACAGTCAGACCGGGGTAGTAATTTCATGTCAAATGTTTTCAAGCAGTCTCTGAAAGAGTTGGGCATCACCCAGATCACGTCTTCAGCTTACCATCCCCAGACCCAAGGAGCGTTGGAGAGAAATCATCAAACACTCAAATCGATGCTCAGGAAATACTGTTTGGAACATCAGAAAGATTGGGATAAAGGTCTTCCATTCGTTGTATTTGCCGCAAGAGAATCTCCAAATGAATCACTGGGCTTCTCACCCTTTGAACTACTGTTTGGCCATGAAGTAAGAGGACCCCTTAAGCTACTCAAGGAATGCTGGCTGTCAGAGGAAGATGACGTCAACCTGCTGGAGTATGTGATGAAGTTCAAAGAACGGTTGTCCACTGCTTTACAGCTGGCGAGAGAGAATTTAGCAGCTGCTCAGGAGAAGACGAAGACTTGGTATGATAAGAAGTCCAGGTTACGCCACTTTCAGCCAGGAGATCAGGTTTTGATTCTGCTACGGTGCATGGGCAACCTCTTCAAGCCAAGTTTAGTGGTCCTTATTTCGTGGAGAAGAAACTCAGTGATGTCAACTATGTCATCGCCACACCAGATCGTAGAAAGAACAAGCAACTTTGTCACATCAACATGCTAAAGTTATATCACAGGCGGGACGAAAATAACCCAGTCTGCACTGTAGCTCTTCCACCCGAGTCTGCAAGTGAAGTTCTCCCATGCAGTATGAGCCTGAGTGATAGTTTCGGGAAATCCTGATATCATGAATGATCTCCAGACTAAGCTTTCTCATCTAGCTCCCGGGGAAAGGCAGGAGTTTTCGGCATTACTGCAGGAGTACACGCAAGTGTTTCGTGCCACTCCAGGAAGAACCACTGTGTTGATGCATGATGTCGATGTTGGAGACGCAAAGCCAATTAAACTGCCTCCTTACTGTGTGAACCCAGTGAAAATTCTTCTCATCCAGAAGGAGCTTGGCTACCTGTTGGACCACAAGATGATTGAGCCCTGTCAGAGCGATTGGAGTTCTCCTGTCACTCTAGTCCCTAAGCCAGGTGGGTCACAGCGGCTTTGCATCGACTACAGACGCGTTAATCAGATAACCAAAACAGACACTTACTCTCTCCCGCGCGTGGAAGATTGCATAGACAAGATCGGAAAGGCTAGGTACATGTTTGATTTTTTAAAGGGATACTGGCAAGTACCTATGACTGAACGTGCTAGGGAGATCTCATGTTTTGTAACACTAGGAAAGACTTTTGCATGTTCTGTAATGCCATATGGTATGAAGAATGCACCAGCCACTTTTCAGAAGCTCATGAATGTTGTAACAGAGGGTTTGGCAGGGTGTGTTGTTTATATTGATGATGTATTAATCTTCAGTGACAACTGGAAATATCACCTATGCCATGTCAGTAATATTCTTGAGCGTTTGGTTCAGGCTAATCTTGTAGCTAATTTATCAAAGTGTGAGTTTGGTCAAGCTAAAGTTCAGTACCTTGGGTGCGTAATTGGTGATGGACACGTTGCACCACCATGAGCTAAAGTTCAGGTTATAAGTGATCTTCCCAGACCTAAAAGTAGGAAAGAGCTACAAAGACTTTTGGGAATGGTAGGTTATTACAGGAGATTTGTTCTTAACTTTTCAATTTTTGTATCACCACTTACAGACCTACTGAAAAAGGGAGTTAAATTTGTCTGGACCGATAACTGTGAATCCTCTTTCAGTAAACTTAAAGCAATCCTATTAAGTCAGTCAGTGCTCGCTACTCCAAATTTTGCTAAGCCTTTTAAGATGGCTGTTGACGCAAGTGATACAGGAGCTGGGGCTGTTTTGCTGCAAGAGGATGATCAGGGTATTGAAAACCCTGTATCTTATTACAGTAAGAAGTTCACTCCACCGCAAAAGAACTACTCCACTATTGAGAAAGAGCTTTTGGCCTTGATTTTGGGTTTACAGCATTTTTCATTTTATATGTGTTCTGGTTTTGACCCCATAGTCATTTATACCGATCATAATCCACTGAAATTCCTTAGTAAGTTTAAAGATAAAAATCAGAGACTGACAAGATGGAGTCTACTTCTTCAGGAGTATTCATTAGACATACAACATGTCAAGGGGAAAGAAAATGTTATTGCAGATTGCTTATCTAGACTTTAGACAGATTGTTTTAGAGTAATAAGAAATTTCCTTTGTAAATTTCTTTTTCTTTGTGGGGAGGTGTTACATAGCCTATGATTTCATCATCCTTTGTATAATTCCAACGTACAGTATGCTGCATGTTTGATCACGATTCGCCTCGTGGCTTCCATAGTGACCAGGCTTGCGTGTTCTACCTCACTCCCCCCTTCTCCCCTTATAGTAGAGTAAGTCGTTCTTTCTGTTGTTCAGAGCAGGATTGTCAACTCCTTCTCCTATGGCTTCATTTGCGCGTCCTTCTTACAAGTTGTATCAAGCTCTGCCGGCCCCTATATAATGAGCTCAGTCTCTACATTAATTGCCACTTAGATCTACTCCTTATTTTGTTCACATCTCTGTCCTCCCCTGTATAGTGTTTTATTATTTTTGTGAGTGCTCAGGAAGTCTCCAACCATCTAGCTGCTGTATAAGTAGAGTACAAGTGTTGTTACCATTTTTCTTGTACTGTATAGCCTGAGGTGTTGATTCGTAGGCCTGGTAAGGTTTTTGTGATTTGTGTAGAGTTTTAATGTCAGCAATTATTAATAATATTTTGTATCTGTAATAATATATCTTGCTTTAACTGAGCATTATCCGGTTTTCTCATTTATCAGGGCTGACTTAGATAAATTTGCTCTTGCTAAATTCATGTTAATAGAGGCTATATATGTAACCTGTTTTGCCATTACATCATCCTTATGAGTCCTGAATGTTTAGTTGTTAGTTTGAGCATTAAACTTTAACTTGTAATTTTATCTAACTCTTTTGTTTTGAACCTGGAACTTTGCGGGACAGTAGTGATTTTAGTATTCTCACTTGAAGTGTTCATTATCTCTCTCTGTTCCGTAACAGTATACAACAACATATCTGCTTTCGTGTTCCTGAACTTGAATTTTCTTTATTCTTTACTCTCTGGCTTTAGTTATACTGTCATTTTCTGACATTTTCCTTCATTCTCTGCTGTGTACTTCTCACGTATTTCTACAAACAGTGAAAAAATCATTGACTATCTTACATCTAATATGGAACACATCGTAGTCTGTTTCTCCATTCTCTGACATCTCCTTTGTGGGTAACTTCAATGTTCACCAGCAACTTTGGATTTCTTCTCTTTTCACTGATCCTCCTGGTGAACAAGCCTACATCTTTTCTATCCAAAATGACCTACAGCAGTTTGTATAGAAGCCCTACCCATAACCCTGACTGCCTTTGAGAAAGTTGCAACATAGTTGACCTCATCCTTACAACTAATCCTTCTGCTTATGCTGTTAATCTTTTCTCTATATTGGGCTCCTCGGATCACAACCTTATCACGTCCTATCTCTCCCTTAAAGCCTGTGGACCCTCCGAAGAAGCTTCGGTTGTTTAGTTTGGAGCAGCTGATTGGGAGGCCCTTAGGCAGGACTTCCTTGATTTTCCCTGGGATGATTAATGCTTCCATGGCCAGGAGCCACCTGAGTGTGCCTTGTGCATTACAGAGGTTATTCACTCGGGCATTGAAACATACATTGCATTCTCTTGTCCTGTAACTAGTAAAAAAAAAAAACTGGTTTAATCATGCTTGTTCTAATGGTATACAAAACAATGAGAAGGCCTGCAATAGGTACCGGAACCAACCCTCCCCTGAATCTCATCTCTCTGCCTGGAACAGTGCTAAGTCCGTTTTTCGCTGTACTAAGGATAACTTCATTCATACTAAATTATCTAAACTCACGAACTCAAATTCCTCCCACTCTTTTTGGTGCCTTACCAAAAGCCTCTCTAACAACTTTATCATCCTTCCCACTCCTCTTTTCCACTCTGATGACACTGTGACTGTCTCTTCTATTGAAAAAGCAGAATTGTTTCTCAGACTCTCTCCTCAAATTCCACCTTAGACAAATCCAGTCCTCTTCCAGCATCACTCCCCTCGCCCTCTGACTTCCTCATGACTGACATTAAAATATCGCCAACTGATGTATATTCTGCCCTCACTGGCCTCAATACTAACATGGCATATGGACCTGATAGGGTCCACCCAGTTGTCCTCAAGAACTGTGCATTTGTTTCTCCATCGTTTGTCAACTTGTACCTTTCCTTCTCGCTGGAAGGTTGTTCTCACTTACCCGGTCTCAAAGAAAGGTAACCATTCCCAGCCCTCTATTAATCTTCAAATTCCTTTAACATCCTGTTTCTAAAGTTTCTAAATCTGTTCTTAACCAAAAAAATATAAAGCACCTCTTCTCTCATAACCTTCCGTCCACTCGCCAGTATGGGTTCTGCCAGGGATGCTCCGCTGGCGATCTTCTCACCTTCCTTCCAGACTCCTGGTCATCCTCCTTTCTGGACTTTCGCGAAAGCTTTGCCATTGCACTTGACATCTCAAAGATTTTCGATCGAGTCTGGCATAAATCTTTAATTTGCAAACTGCCCTCTTAAAGGTTTTGTTCATCTATCTGTGCCTTCATCTCTAGCTTCTTTCTGGTCGTTCTAAAGCTGCTGTTGTAGACAGCCACAGTTCTTCTCCAAAACTTATCGTAAAATCTGCAACTCTCTTCCTTCTATTCATCAGTGACCTTCTAAGCTGTACATCTAACCCATTCCACTCACCCTTCACCTTTCCATTCGTTTCTCCCAGCAGTTACTTCAACAAACAAGGGATGAGGTTATGGCACACTTTCTGTAATGTCTGACTTGGCTCATGTCTCTAATTGGGGTAGAAAAAATAATGTTTTTAAATTATCAGAAACTCAGTTCTTGCATCTTTCAACCAACCAAAATGTATGAAAGGAATATCTTCTAATTTTTAACAATATCCAGCTCAATCCTGCTTCACCTTTGAATATACTTGTACTTGAGGTTTCATTGTCTCAGGATTCATCATGCAAAGATCATATTACCTCTCGTAAAATCTGCATGCAATAGATTCGACTCGGCCACTTCTCTACTCTTGTACAGTTAACGATTTTTTACAGCAGTTCTTTATGCCCTGTGTAAAGTGCAACTTTCGTGTGTGGAGAGGCTCCCCACATACAGCTGTTTTCAACAAGATGGAGTCAATGGCTTTTCGTCTCATTAACTCTCCTCCTCTTACTGGCTTCCTTAAACCTCTGTCTCTTCACCGCACTTTTGCATCTTATCTCTTTTCTATCGCTACTTCCATGGTCACTGCTCCTCTGAACTGTCTGCTTGCATCCCTCCAATACGGCGGACACGGAGCACCTGTCCAACAACAAACTCTCACCCCTTTCTCTCCAACTCTCTAATGCAAGAGTTAACTGTTACCCCCAGTCCTTCATGAATGCAACAAGTCAACTCTGGAACCGTCTCCCTCCGTCTGTATTTTCTACTGCCAATGATCTCCAGTCTTTCAAACGCAGTGTGTTCAGGCATCTCAAAATGTACGGATCTTGAATTTGGCTCTGTTATAATTTTTCTGTTTTTTTCTTGGAGGGAACAGTTTGCAGAATCCTGGCCTATGGTTCCTTCTTCCTTGTGTACAAAGAAAGTTGGATCAGGTGGAGACAGGTGGGCGGGGCTGATCACCTGAGCTGATCGCACATTGGCTGCTTCGTTGGCTAAGCTTATGTCGCGTTTTGAGGATGGCAAGATTTGAAAATCTTTGACTTGTGTGTTTATTGTAGGTTGTTTTGAGATAATGTAGATTGCCTCTAGAAACAAGAGAATGAGGGTCTTGCTCTCTCTTGATTATCTTTGCATTCCCATTCAGGTCTTGTCATGTCAGGTGGGAGTTGTGTAGGGTGGCGTAGTTGTTCTTGGATGTCTCCATTCTATAGGTGACAGGTGAGGTGCCTTGACAGTCTGGTTCATGTCATTCCAATGTATGAGTGAGGTCCACACTCCTCACTGTTGCGGTAATGCTGGTAAATGACATGTTCCTCCTGAAGAGGTGTCTTGGTCACGGTGGGTCGGTTACGAAGCAGAAGGTGGGCTGTTTTCCTTGTCTTGTAGTAGATGATGAGAGCAGTGTGTTGTTCCGGGTCTGTACGGTGTACATTTCTGTATCCAATGCTCTTGATGATGATGTCATCCATCTTGTAGTCTGTATACATGTGGTATCAGTAGTAAATCTTAATACGTTCACTGGTTGTGGGTGTAGTGGTGTCTTGGTGAGTATACCATCTATCAGTGTGTCTCTTACGTTGGATAAGTCGGTGTTAATATAGCCGTTGTGAACGAGGACGTGAGTCAAGCGTCTTTGTTCCTGGTGGGCATCTTTCCAATTGGTGCAATGGAAGAGGCCTCTCCTGACGTAGGCGCTGATAGTGGAGCACAAGTAACGTCGTGGGCATTCACTATCTCCATTCAGGCAGAGTGGGCTTGGTGAACACTGTAGTCTTGAATCCAACGATGTGTGCAGTGACGAGTATGTCCAGGAAGGGGAGGCTTCCGTTGCTGTCTTCTTCATAGATGAAGTTATATCCAGAGACAGCAATGAAGCTCTGTCTGAGGTCCTGCAGCTCCTGAAGGTCCTTGAATGACCGAAGATGTCAACATAGTGGCAGTATACGGAGGGACGGCTAGTAGCTAGGAATCTTGATTCGTTGGTCCCCATGTAGAAATCAGCGAATAGGACTCTGAAGGGGCTGTCCATCGCTACACCGTTGATCAGCTGGTACACCTCACCACTCAGGGAAGTGAAGGGGTCTTTTTTCGTGCAAAGAGCGCCAGGATTGATGAAAACACACATGCTGGTTCCAGAGAGAACTGGTTGATCGGCAAGTTAGAGAGGAAAATATCACCCAGGACTTACAGCAAGAGCTGAAATATTTCGTGAACAAGTGGACTGAGGCTCCTGTTACAGATGACCTGAGCAGACAGAATGACAAAGAACTCCAGACACTCCGAGAGCAACACCATAGAGGTATGGAAAGTAGCATCATCAACATGCACTCCAAACTCTAGTGGTAATATCAAGCCGCCCCACTGGATACATTAACCTCACCGTCATCGACCTTGCTCCAGAAGAAGAGCTCATCAACATGGGGCTTCACTGCCACTACCTCTCGAAGCCACGCCCCCATTGCAAGCGACTCGAGATCGAGGTCCTCCTTGATGACTTACAGTGACTTGAGAAGATCCTCAAGGACATTGTATACAGCAACGTAGCCTTAAAGACCCGGAACAACAGATTGCTCTCATCATCTACTACAAGACATGGAAAACAGCCAACCTTCTGCTTCGTAACCGACCCGCCGTGACCAAGACGCCTCTTCAGGAGGACCATGTCATTTACCAGGATAACCGCAACAGTGAGGAGTGTGGACCTCACTCATATATTGGAATGGCATGGACCAGACTATCAAGGCACCTCACCTGTCACCTACAGAATGGAGACATCAAGAACCATTACGCCACCCTACACAACTCCCACCTGACACGACAAGACCTGGATGGGAACGCAAAGATAATCAAGAAAGAACAAGACCCTCATTGTCTCTTGTTTTTAGAGGCAGTCTACTTTATCACAAAACAATCTACTACAATTCTAATACACCAGTCCTGTATGAGACAGCTCAAGCATGTATTCAATATGGATGGTGGGTGTTAGCACCAAAGTGGTGACATGTAGAGGTGTATATGTAGGAGGACTACTGGGCCTTGGGAGCAGGCTGTGAAACCTATGCCCAGAATCGAGCATATAAAAAAATAAAAAATAAAAAATAAACATGCAAGTCGATGATTGGAATATCCTACCATCCTCAAATTGCCACATAAACTTGGCCAATGAAGCAGACAACGAGCGATCAGCTTAGGTGATCAGCTCCACCCACCTGTCTTCACCTGATCCACCTCAGTCGTATATAAGCAGCCACCCATGAGAGAACCATCGGATTCTCGCTGCTGCAGTCATGTCGTCAACACCTCTCTCCCAGCTCTCCAACCCTTGCCTAGTGCCTTGTCTCTGCTTGTATATTGCCTTGTCATGGTGTTGTTTTAGAGGCATGCCTCTGATTCATCACCACTGACTCGCCACTGGAACTGAGACCAAACTTTAGCCGGTGCTGCTTGACCTGTGTTTTCCTCCCTGCATTTCAAGAGCCCCGCTCTTGCTCTTGGGAATTTTTTGTTTTTCACGGCCTGCCGTTAGTGTCCCTCACTGTAGTACGACGCCAAACCCTGAAGGGGTGCCACTGGGGCATTTCCACGAAGGGGGGACTTTAGGGCCTGGTAGGAGACGTTGAGGGGCGGCTTTTCTTTTAGGGCTAGGTGTTGACTTGACCCTCACGGGGCAGTTACAGGGTCTCTTGCGACACCCTTTAGAGGGTGGAGAGGGTCCCCCCCCCGTCAATGTAGGGACCTTTGGCACCCTCGCCACTTGTCCCCCTGGGACTGTATGCCCCCGACACCAGTTGGCCTTGACCGAGCGTGTCACACCTGACACCAAGTCCAGCGCAATTAGGGCTACTGACACTGATCCCCGGCCCCCACCCCCGCTGTCAAGTCTTGCTCATGTATCCCTACATCCACGTATCATTGGGACAACACTACACTGACCTCCTGTCCCACGGCCCATGATGGGTCCCACACATCCTTCAGCCTCACGTGTGGTGCCCCTCTTTCTCAAGCTCCGACTCCTCTGCAGGGGATTCTCCTGATGTTTCTCCTGCCAACACTGCTGCCCCATGCTCTTCTGCCACCGCCTACTCCTCCTCTTGCCGCCCTCCGAAATCTGCCAGGATTCACGAGAGCATGGACAGCAACTCTGAGGATGCATCTCTGCCTACCCCAAGCACCTCCACTGCCCACGACTCTACACTTTCAACCATTGTTGATGACAACAGCTTCACCCTGGTGAAGAGTAAGAAAGGCAGGAAACCACAGGGAAACCCTGCCCCCTTTGCAAAAGGCAACCCCCCCCCACCTGCAAAGGGCAGCACGCGCTTCTGTCACTGTCGCATCCTGTCCCTATCCTCAGCCACGATTCGGGGTCTTTCAGGTCCCCATGCAGGAGGGCTACCCTTCGTCCTACAATGCTGTAGTTGCCCTAGAAGAGAGACTGCCAGGACTCTGTTGGTCCAACGAAATGAGCAAGAACGGGCACTCCATCGTCATCCCATTGGACAAAGAGTCCTACAACCACCTGCATGCCATGGCTCAGGACGAAACCCTCCCCCTGAAAATAATGGAACTAACTCCAGGGATGCAATCAATGAAAGCCATAGTTATGGGCTACCCCTGTCACAAGCCCACGAGCCTGCTACTCTCTCACAAGCAGGTCGAGGTGGCAGAGAGATGCTAAAAGGCTGGGAGCCAGGAGGAAACTCAGCAAGTCCTGATCACACTGCGGGGTCCCTTGATCCCTGGGAAGCTGGGGCACCTTTCATCCGCGCCCATACACGTCGAAATCACTCCGTTACTACAGGTGCCACAGGTACGGAGATCACAAGGCAGCATGCAATCACCCCTATGCCTGTGGCATCTGCAGCAACAGGCACAACACTGACATCTGCCTGGCCAATTCAAAGCCAGAGAAACAATCCCAGCATGCTGCCCCAACTGTGCCAGGAAACACCATGCCTGGCATCGAAGGTGTCCCACAAGAATAGCCCTGGTCAACAAGGGGCAACTTCACCAAATCTCCTGGGTGCAGGAGAAACAGAAGTCCCAACCCTGCCTCCCCAGGAACCTTCATCTGGGGCTCACAAAATTCGCCCAGGAGCCCAGCTCCACTGCTTCCCGCCCCTACCAACAACCCGGCCCCTCACTCTTCCTGGCACTGCCCCTGCGAAAGCTGTGCAGCCCATACTCACCCATCCCCCTTAGCCCAACCCCCCAATCACCCAACCTACCGCCTGCATGTCAGTGATTGCCTTCCAGCCAGAAGAGCTAAAGACCATCCTAAAAGAAATGGATGAACAAACGATAGAGGCCTTTGCGATGATTTTCGGAAAAGACCTGAATCCCGCACATCTTGCAGCAATGGTAGACCGCATAGCGGACCAGGTTATCCAAAACGAACGTGAGCCTCGCACTCAAGCTGCAATGCCTCTTGCCCTCAACTCTCATCCACACATAACCCGCTCTCAGCCTCGCAACCTCCCTCAGCCAACCAACAACACCAAGCTTCCACAGACCACGTCAGGAGAGGGAGTAGCAGAGCCTGCCCTCCACCCCTTCCCACAGGAATCAGGCCACCTACCCTCCCCGTCAACAACCGACCAGTCCCCTGCCTCCGAGTCTTGCAGTGGAACTGCCTGGGGGCAAGAAACAAACTTGCCCACCTCCAGGAAGTAGCTGCAAAGGAAGACATCCACATAATCCTCCTGCAGGAGATGTTTCTTCCCCAGGACTACACTATAAGGGTATGGTCACACCGAACGCGACGAGCATGGTGACATGAGCGGGGAGGTTATGAGGCGACACGATAAAACACACTAAATCCTGTGTGGGTGGCCACAAAGAATGAGCGCTGCCTAGTGACTCCCCCACTCCCCAGGCATTTGCATCATCATTCAGTCATGCTGGTACTGTGTGGTGGGGCGGTTGGGTTGGGTAACTATGTCTACTGAACACCTTATTGGAGCCATGTACCACAGGAGATCTGTGTGGGATCCAAAAGATCCACTCCACAAAAATACTGGAGTGTTGAAAAAACACTGGGAAGGTATCTTTGAATAACTGCATACAACTGGCAAATTATAATCGAGCATTATTTTGTCATACGATTGCTTAAGTAACTATTGTTCCACCAATGTCATAAAACCTATCAAAGACCATTAGTGTCAAAAATTAGTGTATTAGTGCTCTGTTCCCTTTGTTACACTGTAGGCTTAAGACCAGTTAACAGATAAGTGTATACATTATATGTATATGTAAATACGTAATGAACATCAACAGCCGTATTATCAGTACATAAATCTATGAAATATATTCAGCAGTTAGTGAATTGCTCAGCGGATATTCTACTATCGGCATGCTTTTGACTATCTGTTGCCCGTGAGGTTGCTATTTCCTATTTGGACACGCAACGCATTGATGCTCACCTCGCTGCTCATCACTTGATGCTACCTCCCCACTCATCGCGTTCGGTGTGGCCATACCCTAAGACTCAGAGGCTTCAAAGGCCACTTTCTCCCCCAGATCCCGGGTGCCACTCGGGGTTGTGTCATTCTTGTGAAGAGCCACATCCCTCACGCTGTCCTTCATGCACCCATTTTCTGTGGGGAGGGTGTCAAGGTGCAGGGTGTTACCCTGCAACTTGGCACCTCCTCCCTGCATGTCTGTAACATGTACAGAAGCCATGAGGGCACCCTGGATCTTGGGGTGATTTTTGCCCTTGCTGGCACTGAACCCACGTACATAGGAGGGAATTTGAAAATGAGCCATCCCATCCTCTCCACGCCCCTCCCAGCCAGTGAAGCTGGGAGACACCTCACCGACGTCCTGGAGGAAATTCTGGGCGTGTCTCAGTTAAACGATCCCTCCGAACCGATGCATATTCGGAATTGGAGACTGGACCTCACATTTGTCTCCTCATCTCTCGTCTGCGTCTCTACTTGGTCTCTGCACCCGTTCCTCACTAGCGACCACTCTGGCCTAGTGACTGAACTGCTGCTTGTGACGCCCTCACCCCTGCCACCTGCCCCCACCTGGAAGGGACCTTTGTAGAGCTCGCTGGCCTGAATATGCCGAGACAATCAAGGCCCAGCTCGATGGATACATGCCCCCTCTTTCCCTCGATGACATCACCGAGAACGTCGCACATGTTCTCAGGTGCATTGCTTCAGAAACTATTCTCCTGTCCAAGCCTCTGCGCTTTCTTGTCAAAAACCACACGACCACTGGTTCTATGACAAGATAGTCTGCGAGCTCAACCACCACCTCAACTCAGCTCGCAAGGCTCACAGGACATCACCTGGCAATACTTAGCTGTGGTAATGTGCCAAACCTCATAAGAAAAGTGACATCAAAATGACATGGCTTGGATAAGATGGTGCAGGTCCCTCGATTCACACCCCTCGCTGAAGGAGGTGTGGACAAGGATCAGACATTTCCAACATCAAGCCGCCTAACCCCCCCTCTACTACGACCCTGTAGGAGAGGCGAACCGCCTCGCTGTCCTCTTTGTCGAGCGAACATTGCCCACTAACCTTCCCCAGATTATCTGGGACGTGCAGGCGCGCTTGACGGAGCCCAGAAGGGCATCCATCAAGGCCGCCTGCTTCCACCCCAGTGACACTGACCATCCTTTCACGTTGCGGGTACTTGATCGAGCTCTCCTCAGCAAAGGGAACACCACACCTGGTTCGGATAGCATCACCTACTCCAGCGGTTCTTAAACTTTTTAGTTTGTAACCCTTTTTGGAATATCTCAAGACTTCGCAACCCACATGTTAAAGAGAGAGAGAGAGAGAGAGAGAGAGAGAGAGAGAGAGAGAGAGAGAGAGTAACCGGTATATAGCCTATCTTAGTTATTATGAATATGCTTAGAGTGTAGTAAGGATATTTATAATTTCAGTTAAGTAAATATAAAACATTGAAAGTATTAGGCCTATTCTATGTCCCTGTGACCCATCAAAATTGCTCTCACAACCCACCTTAAGGTCGCGACTCATAGTTTAAGAAACACTGACCTACTTTCTTCTTGCAAGGTCAGGGCCCCGGGGGAAAATGCCCTACTCGATTTATACAACCGAACATGGGAAGAAGGAAGGCTTCCAAAATCTTGGAAGATGGCAGTTATCCACCTCATACCAAAACTAAAAGACCTTTCCACTATGAGACCTATCTCACTTCTCAGCTGTATCGCCAAAACGGCTGAGAGGCTAGCCCACCCTTGCCTTGCTTGGAAGCTAGGCTTGCTGCACTCAAGGCTCTTTGCCTACATTCAGGGAAGGAGTGCCTCACAGTGCCTTGCCTCATTTCTGGGTGAGCTGAGAAATGGCAGAGGCACTGCTGTTTTTCTCGTTTGGAGAAAGCCTTTGAGTTAGCTAACCCTGAAGTCATACTTGCCGCTCTTGCCGAGAAAGGAGTTTGTGGCAGACTCCTCTCCTGGATCAATGACTTTTTCACTGAGCAAGCTGCATGTGTCAGCTTTCAGGGTCAGCTCTTCCCTTTCTACCCTCACACTAATGGCATTCCTCACGGAAGTGAATTCAGTCCACTCCTGTTCAACTCTTTAATGGAAAGCCTGCTGTAGGTAGACTTCGAATGTAGTATAACGCTGCTCTGTTATGCAGGTGACCTGGTGCTAGTTCTCTCCCACAGAACAACTCACAACCAAGACATGGCCACCCTAACCCGCCTCCAAGATAGATGCTGTGAACTTGGTCTTAAGATCAACCTTGAGAAGACTAAGTACATGCACTTTGGCATGCGCCCCCCTGAACATCCTCTCCTTCTCGGGGGATATCAGTTGAACCCCATTCACTGTCATCAATACTTGGGAGTGTGGTTCTACAGAAACCTGTCCTTTGCCACCCACATTCGATATCCATTGGAGAGAGGTACCCCCAGGATCAATGCATTCAAAGTGCTGTCCAGCCACAGTCTGGGAGCTTGGATTCGTGTCTTCCGGACCTTGTATATCCACGCCATCCACTCCCTTGTTGACTATAGTGCTATCTGCCTTGTAGGGCTCTCCAGTGCACAAGTTTGTGCGCTTGAGACTCTCCAAAGCAGAGCACTACGCGTCATCGTGGGAGCCTCACTGTGGGCACAGCTCGAAAACCTCAGGGTGGAAAGTGCCTTTCCATCTCTCCACCACAGGACCTGGAGTCTATCATCATCAACAGCTGCACAGCTCTGCCAGCACAGACCATCACTGCCTGTCTTGAGCTGTCTCTCCCGGACCGTAGCAAGACCACCCAACCCGCACCCAAGAAAGGACTGGGTACACCTCCTCACCAACATCATCCAAAAACTAGACGTCTCTCACGCCTTTAACAGAGGCGCAGACTGGTGGGAGTGAAACTGGTGCGATAATGGTAGGAAAGATTAGTGTTTATCGAGGGTGTTCAACTAACATAAGCATTCTGTCATTTATGATTTTTTTTTATCATTAAATTAAGTTCATTAATTACAGAATGTGATGCAGAGGACTAAAATAGTCAAGAAACGAGAATTTGGCATTGAAGTTAAGGCAGAAATTATTACTTGCACATGCTAGACATTACGTGTTTGAACTGTTACACAATACATGATTTGTAAGGAAAGTGCACAGTGAATGCAAGTGGACTGCACACAGAATAATTGACAGATCCACTTAACTTCCATTCACCGATAAAATCACAGCTCAGTATGTTATTGCTGATTATATATATATATATATATATATATATATATATATATATATATATATATATATATATATATATATATATATATATATATATATATATATTGTTACATAGCCTATGATTTCATCCTTTGTATAATTCTAATGTACAGGATGCTGCATGTTTGATCACGATTCGCCACGTGGCTTCCATAGTGACCAGGCTTGCGTGTTCTACCTCACTTCCCCCTTCTCTCCCTTATAGTAGAGTAAATCGTTCTTTCTGTTGTTCAGAGCAGGAGTGTCAACTATTCCTCCCCTGTGCCTTCATTTCCGAGTCCTTCTTGCAAGTTGAATCAAGCTCTGCCTGCCCCCAATATAATGAGCCCAGTCTCTGCATTAGTGGCCACTTAGATCTACTCCTTTTTTTCACATCTCTGTCCTTCCCTGTATAGTGTATTATTATTTTTGTGAGTGCTCAGGAAGTCTTCAGCCATCTAGCTGCTGTATAATTTGAGTATAAGTGTTGTTACCATTTTTCTTGTACTGTATGGCGTTGATTCGTAGGCCTGGTAAGGTTTTTGTGATTCATGTAGAGTTTTTAATGTCAGCCAGTATTAGTAGTATTTTGTATCTGTAATAATATTATATCTTACTTTAACTGAGCATTATTCGGTTTTCTCATTTATCAGGGCTGACAGATAAATTTGCTCTTGCTAAATTCATGTTAAGAGGCTATTGCAGTTAACCATATATTTAACCTGTTTTTTGCCATTACATTATCCTCATGAGTCCAGAATGTTTAGTTGTTAGTTTGAGCATTAAACTTTAACATGTAATTTTACCTAAGTCTTTTGTTTTGAACCTGGAACTTTGCGGGACAGTAGTGATTTTAGTATTCTCACTTGAAGTGTTCATTATCTCTCTCTGTTCCGTAACATAAATTTGGCGACCTCGCCATATATTCAGGATATTATCATAAGGATATTGCTTGATATTTTGTGACTGTGATTTATTCATGATGTCTACTATTACTACTCTTGATGAAGCCAAAGATTTTTGTCAAATGTGCAAACAGTGTGTGATGTAGAAAACAGAACAAAGAAAGAACTTAAGCTTATTGCTCAACAATTGGGAATTGCTGTTCGCTCTCATCATTCTAAAGATCAAATTGTTGACATGATTAATAAAAGCATGTTTAATGTAATTCCTCCAGATGGGCAAACGCAGATTGAAATAGCTAAGTTACAGCTAGCCCTGCAGGAGGCTCGTGGTAAGGAGGCCGAGTTTTAGGCTCGTGCTAAGGAGGCTGAGTTTCAGGCTCGTGCTAAGGAGGCTGAGTTTCAGGCAAATGCTAAGGAGGCTGAGTCTCAGGCTCGTATTCAGGAGGCACAGGCACAGGCTCAGGCACAAATTGAACTTGCTAGGATTCAGGCAGACCATGAGTATCGCATGAAATAAGGTGGAACTGGATCATCTAGCTTTGATGATTTTGATGTAGCTAAAAATGTTAAACTTGTCCCTCCTTTTAATGAAGCTGATTTAACAAAGTATTTTCAGTTGTTTGAGAGGGTAGCTACAGGTTTTAATTGGCCCAAAAGGTATTGGCCAGTACTCCTACAGAGTGTTCTCACCGGTAAAGCTCAAGTAACTTATGCATCTTTGCCTCAGGTTCAATCTGATAATTATGATGTAGTTAAGAGCTTGATTCTTAAGGCCTATGAGCTTGTTCCTGAAGCCTATAGAGTAAAATTTAAGACAACTTATAAGAAAGATAAGCAATCCCATGTTGAGTATGCAAAAATCAAAGAAGATCTGTTAGGGCAGTGGTTAAATTCTAAGAATGTAAATTCTGATTTTGATAAATTTAAGCAGATGATTTTGCTGGAGGACTTCAAAAGGTGTATTAATAAAGATGTAAGCCTATATCTTGATGAGAAAAGAATAGATAATTTGTCTGATGCTGCAGTTTTAGCTTATGAATATGTTCTCACTCAAGAGATATTCTAAAGAAAAAAGGAAAGCTGAGAGTAAGTAGGTTGCCTCTACTCAGAGTATAGGAAACAGGAAAGAGAATAAAGATGATGTTTCTCTGGAAGTAAATACCAGCTCCACCTCTAGATTTCAGAAAAGTAAATGTACTTATTGTAGTAAGCTTGGTCATACTACGGAGAAATGTTTCAGGAGACAGCGTGATGTGAACAAAAAGGAGTCTTTAAATATTCAGTCAATTGGTCTAGTGTCCACCCTTGAGAGTTCCCAGAATTCTTTAACTGAGTTAACTGAACCTGTTTTGAGGGGTAAATTAAATTCTCATGATGAAGCTCCTCTTTTGAGCAGTAACGTGGGTGACACTCTCAAGAGTTCATGTGCTAATTTCCTGTCTGATGGCTTTGTCAATCCTCTGGACAATAATGACAGGAAATCAGTTAAAATATATCGTGATACAGGTGCTTGCCAATCCCTTATGGTGACCAGTGTTCTAGGCTCTAATGTTAATTCCTCTGATGAAACTGTAATCTTACAAGGTGTAGGGAATAATTACTTCTCTGTCCCTCTCTGCAGAGTGAATTTAGAGTCTGGTTTTGTTAATGGTTTCGTTATGGTTGGGTTGGTTGAGACACTCCCAATGTCAGGTGTAACTTTCTTACTTGGAAATGATATTGGTGGAAGTCAAGTGTGTCCAGCTCCTCAGTTGTCTAGTAAACCAGTGACTGCGACCCAGGATTGTGATATTCCTGAGGTGTTCTCTGCATGTGCTGTCACTAGGGCTAAGTCTAAAGTTACTGGTGACTTAGAGGATAATGATGATGTTATCCTAGCTGACACTTTTCTTGCTAATTTGGACCACTCACCAGATGAGGCAGTACCCCGTAGTGTTGATAATTTGTCTCGTCAAGAGTTGGTTGAGTTGCAGGTTGCTGACCCTGAGTTGAAAGGTCTAGCTAACTCTGCTTGCAGTGAAGAAGTCACCTGGTGCTTTTACTTGTTATTATATAAAGTCAGGAGTACTTATGAGAAAGTGGAGACCCCCAACAGCATCAGCCGACTGTGAATGGGAGGTTGTACATCAAGTTGTCACCCTCGTGTTTGTAGGCAGGATATCATTAGAGTGGCTCATGATTCCAGTTTGGCAGGACACCTTGGAGTGAGGAAGACTGTGGCACGCATTTTGAAACACATCTACTGGCCAGGTATCTTCAGTGATGTTTCCTGGTATTGTAAATCTTGTCACACCTGTCAAGTTGTGGGAAGTGTAATCAGACCGAAAAGGTTGCACCTCTAGTTCCCATTCCTCCTTTTGAGGTGCCTTTCACCCGTGTGTTGGTGGATATTTTGGGCCCTCTTCCTAAGACTTCTTCAGGATTTTCTTATGTGTTGACCCTGATTGACATGGCTACTCGTTATCCTGAAGCCATTCCACTTAGAAATATCTCAGCAAAGAACGTGGTTAAGGAAATGCTGGGGTTCTTCACCAAGTTTGGTCTGCCCAAGGAGGTACAGTCAGACCGGGGAAGTAATTTCATGTCAAATGTTTTCAAGCAGTCTCTGAAAGAGTTGGGCATCACCCAGATCACGTCTTCAGCTTACCATCCCCAGACCCAAGGAGCGTTGGAGAGAAATCATCAAACACTCAAATCGATGCTCAGGAAATACTGTTTGGAACATCAGAAAGATTGGGATAAAGGTCTTCCATTCGTTGTATTTGCCGCAAGAGAATCTCCAAATGAATCACTGGGCTTCTCACCCTTTGAACTACTGTTTGGCCATGAAGTAAGAGGACCCCTTAAGCTACTCAAGGAATGCTGGCTGTCAGAGGAAGATGACGTCAACCTGCTGGAGTATGTGATGAAGTTCAAAGAACGGTTGTCCACTGCTTTACAGCTGGCGAGAGAGAATTTAGCAGCTGCTCAGGAGAAGACGAAGACTTGGTATGATAAGAAGTCCAGGTTACGCCACTTTCAGCCAGGAGATCAGGTTTTGATTCTGCTACGGTGCATGGGCAACCTCTTCAAGCCAAGTTTAGTGGTCCTTATTTCGTGGAGAAGAAACTCAGTGATGTCAACTATGTCATCGCCACACCAGATCGTAGAAAGAACAAGCAACTTTGTCACATCAACATGCTAAAGTTATATCACAGGCGGGACGAAAATAACCCAGTCTGCACTGTAGCTCTTCCACCCGAGTCTGCAAGTGAAGTTCTCCCATGCAGTATGAGCCTGAGTGATAGTTTCGGGAAATCCTGATATCATGAATGATCTCCAGACTAAGCTTTCTCATCTAGCTCCCGGGGAAAGGCAGGAGTTTTCGGCATTACTGCAGGAGTACACGCAAGTGTTTCGTGCCACTCCAGGAAGAACCACTGTGTTGATGCATGATGTCGATGTTGGAGACGCAAAGCCAATTAAACTGCCTCCTTACTGTGTGAACCCAGTGAAAATTCTTCTCATCCAGAAGGAGCTTGGCTACCTGTTGGACCACAAGATGATTGAGCCCTGTCAGAGCGATTGGAGCTCTCCTGTCACTCTAGTCCCTAAGCCAGGTGGGTCACAGCGGCTTTGCATCGACTACAGACGCGTTAATCAGATAACCAAAACAGACACTTACTCTCTCCCGCGCGTGGAAGATTGCATAGACAAGATCGGAAAGGCTAGGTACATGTTTGATTTTTTAAAGGGATACTGGCAAGTACCCATGACTGAACGTGCTAGGGAGATCTCATGTTTTGTAACACTAGGAAAGACTTTTGCATGTTCTGTAATGCCATATGGTATGAAGAATGCACCAGCCACTTTTCAGAAGCTCATGAATGTTGTAACAGAGGGTTTGGCAGGGTGTGTTGTTTATATTGATGATGTATTAATCTTCAGTGACAACTGGAAATATCACCTATGCCATGTCAGTAATATTCTTGAGCGTTTGGTTCAGGCTAATCTTGTAGCTAATTTATCAAAGTGTGAGTTTGGTCAAGCTAAAGTTCAGTACCTTGGGTGCGTAATTGGTGATGGACACGTTGCACCACCATGAGCTAAAGTTCAGGTTATAAGTGATCTTCCCAGACCTAAAAGTAGGAAAGAGCTACAAAGACTTTTGGGAATGGTAGGTTATTACAGGAGATTTGTTCTTAACTTTTCAATTTTTGTATCACCACTTACAGACCTACTGAAAAAGGGAGTTAAATTTGTCTGGACCGATAACTGTGAATCCTCTTTCAGTAAACTTAAAGCAATCCTATTAAGTCAGTCAGTGCTCGCTACTCCAAATTTTGCTAAGCCTTTTAAGATGGCTGTTGACGCAAGTGATACAGGAGCTGGGGCTGTTTTGCTGCAAGAGGATGATCAGGGTATTGAAAACCCTGTATCTTATTACAGTAAGAAGTTCACTCCACCGCAAAAGAACTACTCCACTATTGAGAAAGAGCTTTTGGCCTTGATTTTGGGTTTACAGCATTTTTCATTTTATATGTGTTCTGGTTTTGACCCCATAGTCATTTATACCGATCATAATCCACTGAAATTCCTTAGTAAGTTTAAAGATAAAAATCAGAGACTGACAAGATGGAGTCTACTTCTTCAGGAGTATTCATTAGACATACAACATGTCAAGGGGAAAGAAAATGTTATTGCAGATTGCTTATCTAGACTTTAGACAGATTGTTTTAGAGTAATAAGAAATTTCCTTTGTAAATTTCTTTTTCTTTGTGGGGAGGTGTTACATAGCCTATGATTTCATCATCCTTTGTATAATTCCAACGTACAGTATGCTGCATGTTTGATCACGATTCGCCTCGTGGCTTCCATAGTGACCAGGCTTGCGTGTTCTACCTCACTCCCCCCTTCTCCCCTTATAGTAGAGTAAGTCGTTCTTTCTGTTGTTCAGAGCAGGATTGTCAACTCCTTCCCCTATGGCTTCATTTGCGCGTCCTTCTTACAAGTTGTATCAAGCTCTGCCGGCCCCTATATAATGAGCTCAGTCTCTACATTAATTGCCACTTAGATCTACTCCTTATTTTGTTCACATCTCTGTCCTCCCCTGTATAGTGTTTTATTATTTTTGTGAGTGCTCAGGAAGTCTCCAACCATCTAGCTGCTGTATAAGTAGAGTACAAGTGTTGTTACCATTTTTCTTGTACTGTATAGCCTGAGGTGTTGATTCGTAGGCCTGGTAAGGTTTTTGTGATTTGTGTAGAGTTTTAATGTCAGCAATTATTAATAATATTTTGTATCTGTAATAATATATCTTGCTTTAACTGAGCATTATCCGGTTTTCTCATTTATCAGGGCTGACTTAGATAAATTTGCTCTTGCTAAATTCATGTTAATAGAGGCTATATATGTAACCTGTTTTGCCATTACATCATCCTTATGAGTCCTGAATGTTTAGTTGTTAGTTTGAGCATTAAACTTTAACTTGTAATTTTATCTAACTCTTTTGTTTTGAACCTGGAACTTTGCGGGACAGTAGTGATTTTAGTATTCTCACTTGAAGTGTTCATTATCTCTCTCTGTTCCGTAACAGTATACAACAACATATCTGCTTTCGTGTTCCTGAACTTGAATTTTCTTTATTCTTTACTCTCTGGCTTAATTATACTGTCATTTTCTGACATTTTCTGTCATTCTCTGCTGTGTACTTCTCACGTATTTCTACAAACAGTGAAAAAATCATTGACTATCTTACATCTAATATGGAACACATCGAAGTCTGTTTCTCCATTCTCTGACATCTCCTTTCTGGGTAACTTCAATGTTCACCAGCAACTTTGGATTTCTTCTCTTTTCACTGATCCTCCTGGTGAACAAGCCTACATCTTTTCTATCCAAAATGACCTACAGCAGTTTGTATAGAAGCCTTACCCATAACCCTGACTGCCTTTGAGAAAGTTGCAACATAGTTGACCTCATCCTTACAACTAATCCTTCTGCTTATGCTGTTAATCTTTTCTCTATATTGGGCTCCTCGGATCACAACCTTATCACGTCCTATCTCTCCCTTAAAGCCTGTGGACCCTCCGAAGAAGCTTCGGTTGTTTAGTTTGGAGCAGCTGATTGGGAGGCCCTTAGGCAGGACTTCCTTGATTTTCCCTGGGATGATTAATGCTTCCATGGCCAGGAGCCACCTGAGTGTGCCTTGTGCATTACAGAGGTTATTCACTCGGGCATTGAAACATACATTGCATTCTCTTGTCCTGTAACTAGTAAAAAAAAAACTGGTTTAATCATGCTTGTTCTAATGGTATACACAACAATGAGAAGGCCTGCAATAGGTACCGGAACCAACCCTCCCCTGAATCTCATCTCTCTGCCTGGAACAGTGCTAAGTCCGTTTTTCGCTGTACTAAGGATAACTTCATTCATACTAAATTATCTAAACTCACGAACTCAAATTCCTCCCACTCTTTTTGGTGCCTTACCAAAAGCCTCTCTAACAACTTTATCATCCTTCCCACTCCTCTTTTCCACTCTGATGACACTGTGACTGTCTCTTCTATTGAAAAAGCAGAATTGTTTCTCAGACTCTCTCCTCAAATTCCACCTTAGACAAATCCAGTCCTCTTCCAGCATCACTCCCCTCCCCCTCTGACTTCCTCATGACTGACATTAAAATATCGCCAACTGATGTATATTCTGCCCTCACTGGCCTCAATACTAACATGGCATATGGACCTGATAGGGTCCACCCAGTTGTCCTCAAGAACTGTGCATTTGTTTCTCCATCGTTTGTCAACTTGTACCTTTCCTTCTCGCTGGAAGGTTGTTCTCACTTACCCGGTCTCAAAGAAAGGTAACCATTCCCAGCCCTCTATTAATCTTCAAATTCCTTTAACATCCTGTTTCTAAAGTTTCTAAATCTGTTCTTAACCAAAAAAAAATATAAAGCACCTCTTCTCTCATAACCTTCCGTCCACTCGCCAGTATGGGTTCTGCCAGGGATGCTCCGCTGGCGATCTTCTCACCTTCCTTCCAGACTCCTGGTCATCCTCCTTTCTGGACTTTCGCGAAAGCTTTGCCATTGCACTTGACATCTCAAAGATTTTCGATCGAGTCTGGCATAAATCTTTAATTTGCAAACTGCCCTCTTAAAGGTTTTGTTCATCTATCTGTGCCTTCATCTCTAGCTTCTTTCTGGTCGTTCTAAAGCTGCTGTTGTAGACAGCCACAGTTCTTCTCCAAAACTTATCGTAAAATCTGCAACTCTCTTCCTTCTATTCATCAGTGACCTTCTAAGCTGTACATCTAACCCTGTCCACTCACCCTTCACCTTTCCATTCGTTTCTCCCAGCAGTTACTTCAACAAACAAGGGATGAGGTTATGGCACACTTTCTGTAATGTCTGACTTGGCTCATGTCTCTAATTGGGGTAGAAAAAATAATGTTTTTAAATTATCAGAAACTCAGTTCTTGCATCTTTCAACCAACCAAAATGTATGAAAGGAATATCTTCTAATTTTTAACAATATCCAGCTCAATCCTGCTTCACCTTTGAATATACTTGTACTTGAGGTTTCATTGTCTCGGGATTCATCATGCAAAGATCATATTACCTCTCGTAAAATCTGCATGCAATAGATTCGACTCGGCCACTTCTCTACTCTTGCACAGTTAACGATTTTTTACAGCAGTTTTTTATGCCCTGTGTAAAGTGCAACTTTCGTGTGTGGAGAGGCTCCCCACATACAGCTGTTTTCAACAAGATGGAGTCAATGGCTTTTCGTCTCATTAACTTTCCTCCTCTTACTGGCTTCCTTAAACCTCTGCCTCTTCACCGCACTTTTGCATCTTATCTCTTTTCTATCGCTACTTCCATGGTCACTGCTCCTCTGAACTGTCTGCTTGCATCCCTCCAATACGGCGGACACGGAGCACCTGTCCAACAACAAACTCTCACCCCTTTCTCTCCAACTCTCTAATGCAAGAGTTAACTGTTACCCCCAGTCCTTCATGAATGCAACAGGTCAACTCTGGAACCGTCTCCCTCTGTCTGTATTTTCTACTGCCAATGATCTCCAGTCTTTCAAACGCAGTGTGTTCAGGCATCTCAAAATGTACGGATCTTGAATTTGGCTCTGTTATAATTTTTCTGTTTTTTTCTTGGAGGGAACAGTTTGCAGAATCCTGGCCTATGGTTCCTTCTTCCTTGTGTACAAAGAAAGTTGGATCAGGTGGAGACAGGTGGGCGGGGCTGATCACCTGAGCTGATCGCACATTGGCTGCTTCGTTGGCTAAGCTTATGTCGCGTTTTGAGGATGGCAAGATTTGAAAATCTTTGACTTGTGTGTTTATTGTAGGTTGTTTTGAGATAATGTAGATTGCCTCTAGAAACAAGAGAATGAGGGTCTTGCTCTCTCTTGATTATCTTTGCATTCCCATCCAGGTCTTGTCATGTCAGGTGGGAGTTGTGTAGGGTGGCGTAGTTGTTCTTGGATGTCTCCATTCTATAGGTGACAGGTGAGGTGCCTTGACAGTCTGGTTCATGTCATTCCAATGTATGAGTGAGATCCACACTCCTCACTGTTGCGGTAATGCTGGTAAATGACATGTTCCTCCTGAAGAGGTGTCTTGGTCACGGTGGGTCGGTTACGAAGCAGAAGGTGGGCTGTTTTCCTTGTCTTGTAGTAGATGATGAGAGCAGTGTGTTGTTCCGGGTCTGTACGGTGTACATTTCTGTATCCAATGCTCTTGATGATGATGTCATCCATCTTGTAGTCTGTATACATGTGGTATCAGTAGTAAATCTTAATACGTTCACTGGTTGTGGGTGTAGTGGTGTCTTGGTGAGTATACCATCTATCAGTGTGTCTCTTACGTTGGATAAGTCGGTGTTAATATAGCCGTTGTGAACGAGGACGTGAGTCAAGCGTCTTTGTTCCTGGTGGGCATCTTTCCAATTGGTGCAATGGAAGAGGCCTCTCCTGACGTAGGCGCTGATGGTGGAGCACAAGTAACGTCGTGGGCATTCACTATCTCCATTCAGGCAGAGTGGGCTTGGTGAACACTGTAGTCTTGAATCCAACGATGTGTGCAGTGACGAGTATGTCCAGGAAGGGGAGGCTTCCGTTGCTGTCTTCTTCATAGATGAAGTTATATCCAGAGACAGCAATGAAGCTCTGTCTGAGGTCCTGCAGCTCCTGAAGGTCCTTGAATGACCGAAGATGTCAACATAGTGGCAGTATACGGAGGGACGGCTAGTAGCTAGGAATCTTGATTCGTTGGTCCCCATGTAGAAATCAGCGAATAGGACTCTGAAGGGGCTGTCCATCGCTACACCGTTGATCAGCTGGTACACCTCACCACTCAGGGAAGTGAAGGGGTCTTTTTTCGTGCAAAGAGCGCCAGGATTGATGAAAACACACATGCTGGTTCCAGAGAGAACTGGTTGATCGGCAAGTTAGAGAGGAAAATATCACCCAGGACTTACAGCAAGAGCTGAAATATTTCGTGAACAAGTGGACTGAGGCTCCTGTTACAGATGACCTGAGCAGACAGAATGACAAAGAACTCCAGACACTCCGAGAGCAACACCATAGAGGTATGGAAAGTAGCATCATCAAGATGCACTCCAAACTCTAGTGGTAATATCAAGCCGCCCCACTGGATACATTAACCTCACCGTCATCGACCTTGCTCCAGAAGAAGAGCTCATCAACATGGGGCTTCACTGCCACTACCTCTCCAAGCCACGCCCCCATTGCAAGCGACTCGAGATCGAGGTCCTCCTTGATGACTTACAGTGACTTGAGAAGATCCTCAAGGACATTGTATACAGCATCGTAGCCTTAAAGACCCGGAACAACAGATTTTTTTTTTTTTATGCGAGGAAGAAGGAACCAAAGGCCATGGCCCGCAGTAACAGTTCCCTCCAAGAGAAAAACAAAATACAAGAGAGAGCCAAATTCAAGATCCGATCATTTTGAGATGCCTGGACACACTGCGTTTGAAAGACTGGAGATCATAGGCAGCAGGAAATACAGACAGAGGGAGACAGTTCCAAAGCTGACCTGTTGCATAAATGAAAGACTGGGAGTAACGGTTAACTCTTGCATTAGAGAGTTGGACAGAAAAGGGATGAGAGTTTGCTGCCAGACGGGTGCTACGCGCCCGTCGTAGAGGTGGAGGAATGCAAGCAGACAGTTCAGCGGAGCAGTGACCATTAAAGTAGCGATAGAAAAGAGATAAAGATGCAACAGTGCGGCGAAGAGACAGAGGTTGAAGGGAGTCAGTAAGAGGAGGAGAGTTAATGAGACGAAAAGCCTTTGACTCCACCCTATTGAGAAGAGCTGCATGTGGGGAGCCTCCCCACACATGAGAGTTGTACTCCACACAGGGGCGGATAAAACCTCTGTATAGAGTCAACAATTGTGCAGGGGTAAAGAAAGAGCGGAGTCGGCTTAGCACACCCAATCTCTTGGAAGCAGATTTTACAAGAGATGTAATATGGTCTTTCCAAGATAAGTCCCGAGTAAATGAAACCCCAAGCATGTTCAAGGATGATGCAGGATTAAGCTGAATATTATTAAACATTAATGGGTATACCTGTGGAAGACTTTGTCGGGTTGATAGGTGTAAGAACTGAGTCTTAGATGCATTAAAGACAACCATATTATTTTTACCCCAGTCAGTGATACGAGCCAAGTCAGACATTAGGTGTGCCATAGCCTCATCCCTTGTTTCTTGAAGTAACTGTTGAGATGGGCGTTGCGGGAACCGAATGGAAAGGTGAAGGGTGGAGTCATCAGCGTATGAGTGGATAGGGTTAGATGTACAGCTTAGAAGATCATTGATGAATAAAAGGAAGAGAGTTGGTGATAGGACAGAGCCCTGAGGAACACCAATGTTGATAGATCTAGGAGAAGAACGATGGCCGTCTACAACAGTGGCTATAGAACGACCAGAAAGGAAGCTAGCGATGAAGGCACAGATAGAAGGATAGAAACCGTAGGAGGGCAGTTTGGAAATTAAAGATTTATGCCAGACTCGATCGAAAGCCTTTGAGATGTCAAGTGCAATGGCAAAGCTTTCGCCAAAGTCCCGAAAGGAGGATGACCAGGAGTCTGAAAGGTAGGTGAGAAGATCGCCAGTGGAGCGTCCCTGACGGAACCCATACTGACGATCGGAAAGAAGGTTGTGATAGGAAAGATGCCTTAAAATTTTTCTATTAAGAATTGACTCGAAAACTTTTGAAATACAGGACGTTAAAGCAATTGGACGATAGTTGGAGGGTTGGGAGTGGTCACCCTTCTTTGGGACTGGCTGAATGAGAGCAAACTTCCAGCAAGAAGGAAAGGTACAAGTTGACAGACAAAGGCGAAAGAGTTTGCCTAGGCAGGGTGTAAGCACAGAAGCACAGTTCTTGAGAACAACAGGAGGGACCCCATCAGGCCCATATGCCTTGTTAGTGCTGAGGCCAGTGATGGCAGAAAATACATCAACTGAAGAAATTTTAATGTCAGCCATGAGGAAGTCAGAGGGGAGAAGTGATGGAGGAACAGCACCGGAATCGTCTAAGGTGGAATTGGAGGAGAAAGTCTGTGCAAAGAGATCTGCTTTATCAGTAGAAGAAATAGCTACAGAACCATCAGAGTAGAAAAGAGGAGGGAAGGATGATGAGGTAAAGTTGTTAGAAAGATTTTTGGCAAGGTGCCAGAAGGAGCGGGAAGAATTCGAGTTGGAGAGTTGAGAGCATTTAGTATGGATGAAATTATTTTTAGTAGAGCGAAGAACAGACTTAGCACGATTCCGGGCAGAAACGTAAAGATGATGTGATTCAGGGGTGGGTTGGCTCCGGTACCTTTTGTAGGCCTTCTCCTTGTTGCGGACAGCATTAGAACAAGCGTGATTAAACCAAGGCTTTCTTGCGTTAGTCAAAGGATATGAGAAAGGAATGTATGCTTCCATGCCCGAGAGAATAACCTCCGTAATGCGCAAGGCACACTCACATGGCTCACGGCCATGGAAGCAATAATCATTCCAGGGAAAATCAAAGAAGTACTGCCTGAGGGCCTCCCAGTTCGCGGCTCCAAAATGCCACAGACGACGTTTCCCTGGAGGGTCCACAGGCCGTACCGGAGTGATAGGACAGGTTAAGGTAATAAGGTTGTGATCGGAGGAGCCCAACGGAGAGAAAAGATTAACAGAGTAAGCAGAAGGATTAGTTGTGAGGAAGAGGTCAAGTATGTTGGAGCTCTCTCCAAGGCGGTCAGGGATACGGGTAGGGTGCTGTACAAGTTGCTCTAGGTCATTAAGGATAGAAAAGATGTAGGCTTGTTCACCAGGTGGATCCGTGAAAGGAGAGGAGAGCCAAAGGTGGTGGTGAACATTGAAATCTCCAAGAATGGAGATTTCAGAGAAAGGAGAAATGGACAGAATGTGTTCCATCGTAGAAGTAAGATAGTCGAAGAATTTTTGACAGTCAGTAGAATTAGGGGATAAGTAAACAGCACAGATATATTTAGTCAGAGAATGACAGGAAAGCCGAAGCCAGAGTGTGGAGAATTCAGAAGAATCAAGTTCAGGAACACGAGAGCAAGATAAGTCGTTGCGTATGTATACACAACAGCCACCTTTGGCTTTGAAATGAGTATAGAGAAAGTAGGAGGATACAGAAAAGGGTTTGCTGTCGGTTGCCTCAGACAGCTGAGTCTCCGTCAGAAAAAGAAGGTGAGATTTAGAGGAGGAGAGGTGGTGCTCAACAGAGCGAAAGTTAGATGAAAGGCCGCGAATGTTGCAGAAATGAAGAAGAAGAGAGTCAGACAGTGGTTCCAGGCACCTCGAGTCGTCACCGGGAGAGGGGCAGATGGCGGGGGCATTTATGGTCCCCCCCCCCTGGGGACTCCGAGGCTTGATTAGTAGACGCCATTTTTGTTGATTTTTGAATAGGAAGTGTAGTGTGTACTGTGCATGTAGTTTGGTGAAGATAGTTAGAGAAATTTGTACTGGAGAGCATGCTGGCCTACTCTCTGTGTAACTGAGACACTGAAAAAGTTCAGCAAAGGGGGATGGTCAGGAACTAGTCCTGAGGGCTGATGAAACGGGAGCTCCAGCTCTCCCTGTCATCAGCTTTCCATCCACCTCGGGAGTACTGCCCTGCTCGACTGGTGCTACAGTCTACTCCTGCATTGCTCTCATCATCTACTACAAGACATGGAAAACAGCCAACCTTCTGCTTCGTAACCGACCCGCCGTGACCAAGACGCCTCTTCAGGAGGACCATGTCATTTACCAGGATAACCGCAACAGTGAGGAGTGTGGACCTCACTCATATATTGGAATGGCATGGACCAGACTATCAAGGCACCTCACCTGTCACCTACAGAATGGAGACATCAAGAACCATTACGCCACCCTACACAACTCCCACCTGACACGACAAGACCTGGATGGGAACGCAAAGATAATCAAGAAAGAACAAGACCCTCATTGTCTCTTGTTTCTAGAGGCAGTCTACTTTATCACAAAACAATCTACTACAATTCTAAGACACCAGTCCTGTATGAGACAGCTCAAGCATGTATTCAATATGGATGGTGGGTGTTAGCACCAAAGTGGTGACATGTAGAGGTGTATATGTAGGAGGACTACTGGGCCTTGGGAGCAGGCTGTGACACCTATGCCCAGAATCGAGCATATAAAAAAATAAAAAATAAAAAATAAACATGCAAGTCGATGATTGGAATATCCTACCATCCTCAAATTGCCACATAAACTTGGCCAATGAAGCAGACAATGAGCAATCAGCTTAGGTGATCAGCTCCACCCACCTGTCTTCACCTGATCCACCTCAGTCGTTTATAAGCAGCCACCCATGAGAGAACCATCGGATTCTCGCTGCTGCAGTCATGTCGTCAACACCTCTCTCCCAGCTCTCCAGCCCTTGCCTAGTGCCTTGTCTCTGCTTGTATATTGCCTTGTCATGGTGTTGTTTTAGAGGCATGCCTCTGATTCATCACCACTGACTCGCCACTGGAGCTGAGACCAAACTTTAGCCGGTGCTGCTTGACCTGTGTTTTCCTCCCTGCATTTCAAGAGCCCCGCTCTTGCTCTTGGGAATTCTTTGTTTTTCACGGCCTGCCGTTAACGTCCCTCACTGTAGTACGACGCCAAACCCTGAAGGGGTGCCATTGGGGCATTTCCACGAAGGGGGGACTTTAGGGCCTGGTAGGAGACGTTGAGGGGCGGCTTTTCTTTTAGGGCTAGGTGTAGACTTGACCCTCACGGGGCAGTTACAGGGTCTCTTGCGAAACCCTTTAGAGGGTGGAGTGGGTCCCCCCCCCCCGTCAATGTAGGGACCTTTGGCACCCTCCCCACTTGTCCCCCTGGGACTGTATGCCCCCGACACCAGTTGGCCTTGACCGAGCGTGTCACACCTGACACCAAGTCCAGCGCAATTAGGGCTACTGACACTGATCCCCGGCCCCCCACCCCCGCTGTCAAGTCTTGCTCACGTATCATTGGGACAACACTACACTGACCTCCTTTCCCACGGCCCATGATGGGTCCAACACATCCTCCAGCCTCACGTGTGGTGCCCCTCTTTCTCAAGCTCCGACTCCTCTGCAGGGGATTCTCCTGATGTTTCTCCTGCCAATACTGCTGCCCCATGCTCTTCTGCCACCGCCTACTCCTCCTCTTGCCGCCCTCCGAAATCTGCCAGGATTCACGAGAGCATGGACAGCAACTCTGAGGATGCATCTCTGCCTACCCCAAGCACCTCCACTGCCCACGACTCTACACTTTCAACCATTGTTGATGACAACAGCTTCACCCTGGTGAAGAGTAAGAAAGGCAGGAAACCACAGGGAAACCCTGCCCCCTTTGCAAAAGGCAACCCCCCCCCCCGCAAAGGGCAGCACGCGCTTCTGTCACTATCGCATCCTGTCCCTATCCTCAGCCACGATTCGGGGTCTTTCAGGTCCCCATGCAGGAGGGCTACCCTTCGTCCTACAATTCTGTAGTTGCCCTAGAAGAGAGACTGCCAGGACTCTGTTGGTCCAACGAAATGAGCAAGAACGGGCACTCCATCGTCATCCCACTGGACAAAGAGTCCTACAACCACCTGCATGCCATGGCTCAGGACGAAACCCTCCCCCTGAAAATAATGGAACTAACTCCAGGGATGCAATCAATGAAAGCCATAGTTATGGGCTACCCCTGTCACAAGCCCACGAGCCTGCTACTCTCTCACAAGCAGGTCGAGGTGGCAGAGAAATGCTAAAAGGCAGGAAGCCAGGAGGAAACTCAGCAAGTCCTGATCACACTGCGGGGTCCCTTGATCCCTGGGAAGCTGGGGCACCTTTCATCCGCGCCCATACACGTCGAAATCACTCCGTTACTACAGGTGCCACAGGTACGGAGATCACAACGCAGCATGCAATCACCCCTATGCCTGTGGCATCTGCAGCAACAGGCACAACACTGACATCTGCCTGGCCAATTCAAAGCCAGAGAAACAATCCCAGCATGCTGCCCCAGCTGTGCCAGGAAACACCATGCCTGGCATCGAAGGTGTCCCACAAGAATAGCCCTGGTCAACAAGGGGCAACTTCACCAAATCTCCTGGGTGCAGGAGAAACAGAAGTCCCAACCCTGCCTCCCCAGGAACCTTCATCTGGGGCTCACAAAATTCGCCCAGGAGCCCAGCTCCACAGCTTCCCGCCCCTACCAACAACCCGGCCCCTCACTCTTCCTGGCACTGCCCCTGCGAAAGCTGTGCAGCCCATACTCACCCATCCCCCTTAGCCCAACCCCCCAATCACCCAACCTACTGCCTGCATGTCAGTGATTGCCTTCCAGCCAGAAGAGCTAAAGACCATCCTAAAAGAAATGGATGAACAAACGATAGAGGCCTTTGCGATGATTTTCGGAAAAGACCTGAATCCCGCACATCTTGCAGCAATGGTAGACTGCATAGCGGACCAGGTTATCCAAAACGAACGTGAGCCTCGCACTCAAGCTGCAATGCCTCTTGCCCTCAACTCTCATCCACACATAACCCGCTCTCAGCCTCGCAACCTCCCTCAGCCAACCAACAACACCAAGCTTCCACAGACCACGTCAGGAGAGGGAGTAGCAGAGCCTGCCCTCCACCCCTTCCCACAGGAATCAGGCCACCTACCCTCCCCGTCAACAACCGACCAGTCCCCTGCCTCCGAGTCTTGCAGTGGAACTGCCTGGGGGCAAGAAACAAACTTGCCCACCTCCAGGAAGTAGCTGCAAAGGAAGACATCCACATAATCCTCCTGCAGGAGATGCTTCTTCCCCAGGACTACACTATAAGGGTATGGTCACACCGAACGCGACGAGCATGGTGACATGAGCGGGGAGGTTATGAGGCGACACGATAAAACACACTAAATCCTGTGTGGGTGGCCACAAAGAATGAGCGCTGCCTAGTGACTCCCCCACTCCCCAGGCATTTGCATCATCATTCAGTCATGCTGGTACTGTGTGGTGGGGCGGTTGGGTTGGGTAACTATGTCTACTGAACACCTTATTGGAGCCATGTACCACAGGAGATCTGTGTGGGATCCAAAAGATCCACTCCACAAAAATACTGGAGTGTTGAAAAAACACTGGGAAGGTATCTTTGAATAACTGCATACAACTGGCAAATTATAATCGAGCATTATTTTGTCATACGATTGCTTAAGTAACTATTGTTCCACCAATGTCATAAAACCTATCAAAGACCATTAGTGTCAAAAATTAGTGTATTAGTGCTCTGTTCCCTTTGTTACACTGTAGGCTTAAGACCAGTTAACAGATAAGTGTATACATTATATGTATATGTAAATACGTAATGAACATCAACAGCCGTATTATCAGTACATAAATCTATGAAATATATTCAGCAGTTAGTGAATTGCTCAGCGGATATTCTACTATCGGCATGCTTTTGACTATCTGTTGCCCGTGAGGTTGCTATTTCCTATTTGGACACGCAACGCATTGATGCTCACCTCGCTGCTCATCACTTGATGCTACGTCCCCACTCATCGCGTTCGGTGTGGCCATACCCTAAGACTCAGAGGCTTCAAAGGCCACTTTCTCCCCCAGATCCCGGGTGCCACTCGGGGTTGTGTCATTCTTGTGAAGAGCCACATCCCTCACGCTGTCCTTCATGCACCCATTTTCTGTGGGGAGGGTGTCAAGGTGCAGGGTGTTACCCTGCAACTTGGCACCTCCTCCCTGCATGTCTGTAACATGTACAGAAGCCATGAGGGCACCCTGGATCTTGGGGTGATTTTTGCCCTTGCTGGCACTGAACCCACGTACATAGGAGGGAATTTGAAAATGAGCCATCCCATCCTCTCCACGCCCCTCCCAGCCAGTGAAGCTGGGAGACACCTCACCGACGTCCTGGAGGAAATTCTGGGCGTGTCTCAGTTAAACGATCCCTCCGAACCGATGCATATTCGGAATTGGAGACTGGACCTCACATTTGTCTCCTCATCTCTCGTCTGCGTCTCTACTTGGTCTCTGCACCCGTTCCTCACTAGCGACCACTCTGGCCTAGTGACTGAACTGCTGCTTGTGACGCCCTCACCCCTGCCACCTGCCCCCACCTGGAAGGGACCTTTGTAGAGCTCGCTGGCCTGAATATGCCGAGACAATCAAGGCCCAGCTCGATGGAAACATTCTCCCTCTTTCCCTCGATGACATCACCGAGAACGTCGCACATGTTCTCAGGTGCATTGCTTCAGAAACTATTCTCCTGTCCAAGCCTCTGCGCTTTCTTGTTAAAAACCACACGACCACTGGTTCTATGACAAGATAGTCTGCGAGCTCAACCACCACCTCAACTCAGCTCGCAAGGCTCACAGGACATCAGCTGGCAATACTTAGCTGTGGTAATGTGCCACACCTCATAAGAAAAGTGACATCAAAATGACATGGCTTGGATAAGATGGTGCAGGTCCCTCGATTCACACCCCTCGCTGAAGGAGGTGTGGACAAGGATCAGACATTTCCAACATCAAGCCGCCTAACCCCCCCTCTACTACGACCCTGTAGGAGAGGCGAACCGCCTCGCTGTCCTCTTTGTCGAGCGAACATTGCCCACTAACCTTCCCCAGATTATCTGGGACGTGCAGGCGCGCTTGACGGAGCCCAGAAGGGCATCCATCAAGGCCGCCTGCTTCCACCCCAGTGACACTGACCATCCTTTCACGTTGCGGGTACTTGATTGAGCTCTCCTCAGCAAAGGGAACACCACACCTGGTTCGGATAGCATCACCTACTCCAGCGGTTCTTAAACTTTTTAGTTTGTAACCCTTTTTGGAATATCTCAAGACTTCGCAACCCACATGTTAAAGAGAGAGAGAGAGGGAGAGAGAGAGAGAGAGAGAGAGTAACCGGTATATAGCCTATCTTAGTTATTATGAATATGCTTAGAGTGTAGTAAGGATATTTATAATTTCAGTTAAGTAAATATAAAACATTGAAAGTATTAGGCCTATTCTATGTCCCTGTGACCCATCAAAATTGCTCTCACAACCCACCTTAAGGTCGCGACTCATAGTTTAAGAAACACTGACCTACTTTCTTCTTGCAAGGTCAGGGCCCCGGGGGAAAATGCCCTACTCGATTTATACAACCGAACATGGGAAGAAGGAAGGCTTCCAAAATCTTGGAAGATGGCAGTTATCCACCTCATACCAAAACTAAAAGACCTTTCCACTATGAGACCTATCTCACTTCTCAGCTGTATCGCCAAAACGGCTGAGAGGCTAGCCCACCCTTGCCTTGCTTGGAAGCTAGGCTTGCTGCACTCAAGGCTCTTTGCCTACATTCAGGGAAGGAGTGCCTCACAGTGCCTTGCCTCATTTCTGGGTGAGCTGAGAAATGGCAGAGGCACTGCTGTTTTTCTCGTTTGGAGAAAGCCTTTGAGTTAGCTAACCCTGAAGTCATACTTGCCGCTCCTGCCGAGACAGGAGTTTGTGGCAGACTCCTCTCCTGGATCAATGACTTTTTCACTGAGCAAGCTGCATGTGTCAGCTTTCAGGGTCAGCTCTTCCCTTTCTACCCTCACACTAATGGCATTCCTCACGGAAGTGAATTCAGTCCACTCCTGTTCAACTCTTTAATGGAAAGCCTGCTGTAGGTAGACTTCGGATGTAGTATAACGCTGCTCTGTTATGCAGGTGACCTGGTGCTAGTTCTCTCCCACAGAACGACTCACAACCAAGACATGGCCACCCTAACCCGCCTCCAAGATAGATGCTGTGAACTTGGTCTTAAGATCAACCTTGAGAAGACTAAGTACATGGACTTTGGCATGCGCCCCCCTGAACATCCTCTCCTTCTCGGGGGACATCAGTTGAACCCCATTCACTGTCATCAATACTTGGGAGTGTGGTTCTACAGAAACCTGTCCTTTGCCACCCACATTCGATATCCATTGGAGAGAGGAACCCCCAGGATCAATGCATTCAAAGTGCTGTCCAGCCACAGTCTGGGAGCTTGGATTCGTGTCTTCCACGCCATCCACTCCCTTGTTGACTATAGTGCTATCTGCCTTGCAGGGCTCTCCAGTGCACAAGTTTGTGCGCTTGAGACTCTTCAAAGCAGAGCACTACGCGTCATCGTGGGAGCCTCACTGTGGGCACAGCTCGAAAACCTCAGGGTGGAAAGTGCCTTTCCATCTCTCCACCACAGGACCTGGAGTCTATCATCATCAACAGCTGCACAGCTCTGCCAGCATAGACCATCACTGCCTGTCTTGAGCTGTCTCTCCCGGACCATAGCAAGACCACCCAACCCGCACCCAAGAAAGGACGGAGTACACCTCCTCACCAACATCATCCAAAAACTAGACGTCTCTCACGCCTTTAACAGAGGCCCAGACTGGTGGGAGTGAAACTGGTGCGATAATGGTAGGAAAGATTAGTGTTTATCGAGGGTGTTCAACTAACATAAGCATTCTGTCATTTATGATTTTTTTTTTTATCATTAAATTAAGTTCATTAATTACAGAATGTGATGCAGAGGACTAAAATAGTCAAGAAACGAGAATTTGGCATTGAAGTTAAGGCAGAAATTATTACTTGCACATGCTAGACATTACGTGTTTGAACTGTTACACAATACATGATTTGTAAGGAAAGTGCACAGTGAATGCAAGTGGACTGCACACAGAATAATTGACAGATCCACTTAACTTCCATTCACCGATAAAATCACAGCTCAGTATGTTATTCCTGATTATATATATATATATATATATATATATATATATATATATATATATATATATATATATATATATATATATATATATATATATATATATATATATATATATATATATATATATATATATATATATATATATATATATATATATATATATATATATATATATATCTATATATATATATAGTTACATAGCCTATGATTTCATCCTTTGTATAATTCTAATGTACAGGATGCTGCATGTTTGATCACGATTCGCCACGTGGCTTCCATAGTGACCAGGCTTGCGTGTTCTACCTCACTTCCCCCTTCTCTCCCTTATAGTAGAGTAAATCGTTCTTTCTGTTGTTCAGAGCAGGAGTGTCATCTATTCCTCCCCTGTGCCTTCATTTCCGAGTCCTTCTTGCAAGTTGAATCAAGCTCTGCCTGCCCCCAATATAATGAGCCCAGTCTCTGCATTAGTGGCCACTTAGATCTACTCCTTTTTTTCACATCTCTGTCCTTCCCTGTATAGTGTATTATTATTTTTGTGAGTGCTCAGGAAGTCTTCAGCCATCTAGCTGCTGTATAATTTGAGTATAAGTGTTGTTACCATTTTTCTTGTACTGTATGGCGTTGATTCGTAGGCCTGGTAAGGTTTTTGTGATTTATGTAGAGTTTTTAATGTCAGCCAGTATTAGTAGTATTTTGTATCTGTAATAATATTATATCTTACTTTAACTGAGCATTATTCGGTTTTCTCATTTATCAGGGCTGACAGATAAATTTGCTCTTGCTAAATTCATGTTAAGAGGCTATTGCAGTTAACCATATATTTAACCTGTTTTTTGCCATTACATTATCCTCATGAGTCCAGAATGTTTAGTTGTTAGTTTGAGCATTAAACTTTAACATGTAATTTTACCTAAGTCTTTTGTTTTGAACCTGGAACTTTGCGGGACAGTAGTGATTTTAGTATTCTCACTTGAAGTGATCATTATCTCTCTCTGTTCCGTAACATAAATTTGGCGACCTCGCCATATATTCAGGATATTATCATAAGGATATTGCTTGATATTTTGTGACTGTGATTTATTCATGATGTCTACTATTACTACTCTTGATGAAGCCAAAGATTTTTGTCAAATGTGCAAACAGTGTGTGATGTAGAAAACAGAACAAAGAAAGAACTTAAGCTTATTGCTCAACAATTGGGAATTGCTGTTCGCTCTCATCATTCTAAAGATCAAATTGTTGACATGATTAATAAAAGCATGTTTAATGTAATTCCTCCAGATGGGCAAACGCAGATTGAAATAGCTAAGTTACAGCTAGCACTGCAGGAGGCTCGTGGTAAGGAGGCCGAGTTTTAGGCTCGTGCTAAGGAGGCTGAGTTTCAGGCTCGTGCTAAGGAGGCTGAGTTTCAGGCAAATGCTAAGGAGGCTGAGTCTCAGGCTCGTATTCAGGAGGCACAGGCACAGGCTCAGGCACAAATTGAACTTGCTAGGATTCAGGCAGACCATGAGTATCGCATGAAATAAGGTGGAACTGGATCATCTAGCTCTGATGATTTTGATGTAGCTAAAAATGTTAAACTTGTCCCTCCTTTTAATGAAGCTGATTTAACAAAGTATTTTCAGTTGTTTGAGAGGGTAGCTACAGGTTTTAATTGGCCCAAAAAGTATTGGCCAGTACTCCTACAGAGTGTTCTCACAGGTAAAGCTCTAGTAACTTATGCATCTTTGCCTCAGGTTCAATCTGATAATTATGATGTAGTTAAGAGCTTGATTCTTAAGGCCTATGAGCTTGTTCCTGAAGCCTATAGAGTAAAATTTAAGACAACTTATAAGAAAGATAAGCAATCCCATGTTGAGTATGCAAAAATCAAAGAAGATCTGTTAGGGCAGTGGTTAAATTCTAAGAATGTAAATTCTAATTTTGATAAATTTAAGCAGATGATTTTGCTGGAGGACTTCAAAAGGTGTATTAATAAAGATGTAAGCCTATATCTTGATGAGAAAAGAATAGATAATTTGTCTGATGCTGCAGTTTTAGCTTATGAATATGTTCTCACTCAAGAGATATTCTAAAGAAAAAAGGAAAGCTGAGAGTAAGTAGGTTGCCTCTACTCAGAGTATAGGAAACAGGAAAGAGAATAAAGATGATGTTTCTCTGGAAGTAAATACCAGCTCCACCTCTAGATTTCAGAAAAGTAAATGTACTTATTGTAGTAAGCTTGGTCATACTATGGAGAAATGTTTCAGGAGACAGCGTGATGTGAACAAAAAGGAGTCTTTAAATATTCAGTCAATTGGTCTAGTGTCCACCCTTGAGAGTTCCCAGAATTCTTTAACTGAGTTAACTGAACCTGTTTTGAGGGGTAAATTAAATTCTCATGATGAAGCTCCTCTTTTGAGCGTAACGTGGGTGACACTCTCAAGAGTTCATGTGCTAATTTCCTGTCTGATGGCTTGGTCAATCCTCTGGACAATAATGACAGGAAATCAGTTAAAATATATCGTGATACAGGTGCTTGCCAATCCCTTATGGTGACCAGTGTTCTAGGCTCTAATGTTAATTCCTCTGATGAAACTGTAATCTTACAAGGTGTAGGGAATAATTACTTCTCTGTCCCTCTCTGCAGAGTGAATTTAGAGTCTGGTTTTGTTAATGGTTTCGTTATGGTTGGGTTGGTTGAGACACTCCCAATGTCAGGTGTAACTTTGTTACTTGGAAATGATATTGGTGGAAGTCAAGTGTGTCCAGCTCCTCAGTTGTCTAGTAAACCAGTGACTGCGACCCAGGATTGTGATATTCCTGAGGTGTTCTCTGCATGTGCTGTCACTAGGGCTAAGTCTAAATTTACTGGTGACTTAGAGGATAATGATGATGTTATCCTAGCTGACACTTTTCTTGTTAATTTGGACCACTCACCAGATGAGGCAGTACCCCGTAGTGTTGATAATTTGTCTCGTCAAGAGTTGGTTGAGTTGCAGGTTGCTGACCCTGAGTTGAAAGGTCTAGCTAACTCTGCTTGCAGTGAAGAAGTCACCTGGTGCTTTTACTTGTTATTATATAAAGTCAAGAGTACTTATGAGAAAGTGGAGACCCCCAACAGCATCAGCCGACTGTGAATGGGATGTTGTACATCAAGTTGTCACCCTCGTGTTTGTAGGCAGGATATCATTAGAGTGGCTCATGATTCCAGTTTGGCAGGACACCTTGGAGTGAGGAAGACTGTGGCACGCATTTTGAAACACATCTACTGGCCAGGTATCTTCAGAGATGTTTCCTGGTATTGTAAGTCTTGTCACACCTGTCAAGTTGTGGGGAAGTGTAATCAGACCGAAAAGGTTGCACCTCTAGTTCCCATTCCTCCTTTTGAGGTGCCTTTCACCCGTGTGTTGGTGGATATTGTGGGCCCTCTTCCTAAGACTTCTTCAGGAATTTCTTATGTGTTGACCCTGATTGACATGGCTACTCGTTATCCTAAAGCCATTCCACTTAGAAATATCTCAGCAAAGAACGTGGTTAAGGAAATGCTGGGGTTCTTCACCAAGTTTGGTCTGCCCAAGGAGGTACAGTCAGACCAGGGTAGTAATTTAATATCAAATGTTTTCAAGGAGTCTCTGAAAGAGTTGGGCATCACCCAGATCACGTCTTCAGCTTACCATCCCCAGACCCAAGGAGCGTTGGAGAGAAATCATCAAACACTCAAATCGATGCTCAGGAAATACTGTCTGGAACATCAGAAAGATTGGAATAAAGGTCTTCCATTCGTTGTATTTGCCGCAAGAGAATCTCCAAATGAATCACTGGGCTTCTCACCCTTTGAACTACTGTTTGGCCATGAAGTAAGAGGACCCCTTAAGCTACTCAAGGAATGCTGGCTATCAGAGGAAGATGACGTCAACCTGCTGGAGTATGTGATGAAGTTCAAAGAACGGTTGTCCACTGCTTTACAGCTGGCGAGAGAGAATTTAGCAGCTGCTCAGGAGAAGACGAAGACTTGGTATGATAAGAAGTCCAGGTTACGCCACTTTCAGCCAGGAGATCAGGTTTTGATTCTGCTACGGTGCATGGGCAACCTCTTCAAGCCAAGTTTAGTGGTCCTTATTTCGTGGAGAAGAAACTCAGTGATGTCAACTATGTCATCGCCACACCAGATCGTAGAAAGAACAAGCAACTTTGTCACATCAACATGCTAAAGTTATATCACAGGCGGGACGAAAATAACCCAGTCTGCACTGTAGCTCTTCCACCCGAGTCTGCAAGTGAAGTTCTCCCATGCAGTATGAGCCTGAATGATAGTTTCGGGAAATCCTGATATCATGAATGATCTCCAGACTAAGCTTTCTCATCTAGCTCCCGGGGAAAGGCAGGAGTTTTCGGCATTACTGCAGGAGTACACGCAAGTGTTTCGTGCCACTCCAGGAAGAACCACTGTGTTGATGCATGATGTCGATGTTGGAGACGCAAAGCCAATTAAACTGCCTCCTTACTGTGTGAACCCAGTGAAAATTCTTCTCATCCAGAAGGAGCTTGGCTACCTGTTGGACCAGAAGATGATTGAGCCCTGTCAGAGCGATTGGAGCTCTCCTGTCACTCTAGTCCCTAAACCAGGTGGGTCACAGCGGCTTTGCATCGACTACAGACGCGTTAATCAGATAACCAAAACAGACACTTACTCTCTCCCGCGCGTGGAAGATTGCATAGACAAGATCGGAAAGGCTAGGTACATGTTTGATTTTTTAAAGGGATACTGGCAAGTACCTATGACTGAACGTGCTAGGGAGATCTCATGTTTTGTAACACTAGGAAAGACTTTTGCATGTTCTGTAATGCCATATGGTATGAAGAATGCACCAGCCACTTTTCAGAAGCTCATGAATGTTGTAACAGAGGGTTTGGCAGGGTGTGTTGTTTATATTGATGATGTATTAATCTTCAGTGACAACTGGAAATATCACCTATGCCATGTCAGTAATATTCTTGAGCGTTTGGTTCAGGCTAATCTTGTAGCTAATTTATCAAAGTGTGAGTTTGGTCAAGCTAAAGTTCAGTACCTTGGGTGCGTAATTGGTGATGGACACGTTGCACCACCATGAGCTAAAGTTCAGGTTATAAGTGATCTTCTCAGACCTAAAAGTAGGAAAGAGCTACAAAGACTTTTGGGAATGGTAAGTTATTACAGGAGATTTCTTCTTAACTTTTCAATTTTTGTATCACCACTTACAGACCTACTGAAAAAGGGAGTTAAATTTGTCTGGACCGATAACTGTGAATCCTCTTTCAGTAAACTTAAAGCAATCCTATTAAGTCAGTCAGTGCTCGCTACTCAAAATTTTGCTAAGCCTTTTAAGATGGCTGTTGACGCAAGTGATACAGGAGCTGGGGCTGTTTTGCTGCAAGAGGATGATCAGGGTATTGAAACCCTGTATCTTATTACAGTAAGAAGTTCACTCCACCGCAAAAGAACTACTCCACTATTGAGAAAGAGCTTTTGGCCTTGATTTTGGGTTTACAGCATTTTTCATTTTATATGTGTTCTGGTTTTGACCCCATAGTCATTTATACCGATCATAATTCACTGAAATTCCTTAGTAAGTTTAAAGATAAAAATCAGAGACTGACAAGATGGAGTCTACTTCTTCAGGAGTATTCATTAGACATACAACATGTCAAGGGGAAAGAAAATGTTATTGCAGATTGCTTATCTAGACTTTAGACAGATTGTTTTAGAGTAATATGAAATTTCGTTTGTAAATTTCTTTTTCTTTGTGGGGAGGTGTTACATAGCCTATGATTTCATCATCCTTTGTATAATTCCAACGTACAGTATGCTGCATGTTTGATCACGATTCACCTCGTGGCTTCCATAGTGACCAGGCTTTCGTGTTCTACCTCACTCCCCCCTTCTCCCCTTATAGTAGAGTAAGTCGTTCTTTCTGTTGTTCAGAGCAGGATTGTCAACTCCTTCCCCTATGGCTTCATTTGTGCGTCCTTCTTACAAGTTGTATCAAGCTCTGCCGGCCCCTATATAATGAGCTCAGTCTCTACATTAATTGCCACTTAGATCTACTCCTTATTTTGTTCACATCTCTGTCCTCCCCTGTATAGTGTTTTATTATTTTTGTGAGTGCTCAGGAAGTCTCCAACCATCTAGCTGCTGTATAAGTAGAGTACAAGTGTTGTTACCATTTTTCTTGTACTGTATAGCCTGAGGTGTTGATTCGTAGGCCTGGTAAGGTTTTTGTGATTTGTGTAGAGTTTTAATGTCAGCAATTATTAATAATATTTTGTATCTGTAATAATATATCTTGCTTTAACTGAGCATTATCCGGTTTTCTCATTTATCAGGGCTGACTTAGATAAATTTGCTCTTGCTAAATTCATGTTAATAGAGGCTATATATGTAACCTGTTTTGCCATTACATCATCCTTATGAGTCCTTAATGTTTAGTTGTTAGTTTGAGCATTAAACTTTAACTTGTAATTTTATCTAACTCTTTTGTTTTGAACCTGGAACTTTGCGGGACAGTAGTGATTTTAGTATTCTCACTTGAAGTGTTCATTATGTCTCTCTGTTCCGTAACAGTATACAACAACATATCTGCTTTCGTGTTCCTGAACTTGAATGTTCTTTATTCTTTACTCTCTGGCTTTAGTTATACTGTCATTTTCTGACATTTTCTGTCATTCTCTGCTGTGTACATCTCACGTATTTCTACAAACAGTGAAAAAATCATTGACTATCTTACATCTAATATGGAACACATCGTAGTCTGTTTCTCCATTCTCTGACATCTCCTTTCTGGGTAACTTCAATGTTCACCAGCAACTTTGGATTTCTTCTCTTTTCACTGATCCTCCTGGTGAACAAGCCTATATCTTTTCTATCCAAAATGACCTACAGCAGTTTGTATAGAAGCCCTACCCATAACCCTGACTGCCTTTGAGAAAGTTGCAACATAGTTGACCTCATCCTTACAACGAATCCTTCTGCTTATGCTGTTAATCTTTTCTCTATATTGGGCTCCTCGGATCACAACCTTATCACGTCCTATCTCTCCCTTAAAGCCTGTGGACCCTCCGAAGAAGCTTCGGTTGTTTAGTTTGGAGCAGCTGATTGGGAGGCCCTTAGGCAGGACTTCCTTGATTTTCCCTGGGATGATTAATTCTTCCATGGCCAGGAGCCACCTGAGTGTGCCTTGTGCATTACAGAGGTTATTCACTCGGGCATTGAAACATACATTGCATTCTCTTGTCCTGTAACTAATAAAAAAAAACTGGTTTAATCATGCTTGTTCTAATGGTATACACAACAATGAGAAGGCCTGCAATAGGTACCGGAACCAACCCTCCCCTGAATCTCATCTCTCTGCCTGGAACAGTGCTAAGTCCGTTTTTCGCTGTACTAAGGATAACTTCATTCATACTAAATTATCTAAACTCACGAACTCAAATTCCTCCCACTCTTTTTGGTGCCTTACCAAAAGCCTCTCTAACAACTTTATCATCCTTCCCACTCCTCTTTTCCACTCTGATGACACTGTGACTGTCTCTTCTATTGAAAAAGCAGAATTGTTTCTCAGACTCTCTCCTCAAATTCCACCTTAGACAAATCCAGTCCTCTTCCAGCATCACTCCACTCCCCCTCTGACTTCCTCATGACTGACATTAAAATATCGCCAACTGATGTACATTCTGCCCTCACTGGCCTCAATACTAACATGGCATATGGACCTGATTGGGCCCACCCAGTTGTCCTCAAGAACTGTGCATATGTTTCTCCATCGTTTGTCAACTTGTACCTTTCCTTCTCGCTGGAAGGTTGTTCTCACTTACCCGGTCTCAAAGAAAGGTAACCATTCCCAGCCCTCTATTAATATTCAAATTCCTTTATCATCCTGTTTCTAAAGTTTCTAAATCTGTTCTTAACCAAAATAAAATATAAAGCACCTCTTCTCTCATAACCTTTCGTCCACTCGCCAGTATGGGTTCTGCCAGGGATGCTCCGCTGGCGATCTTCTCACCTTCCTTCCAGACTCCTGGTCATCCTCCTTTCTGGACTTTCGCGAAAGCTTTGCCATTGCACTTGACATCTCAAAGATTTTCGATCGAGTCTGGCATAAATCTTTAATTTGCAAACTGCCCTCTTAAAGGTTTTGTTCATCTATCTGTGCCTTCATCTCTAGCTTCTTTCTGGTCGTTCTAAAGCTGCTGTTGTAGACAGCCACAGTTCTTCTCCAAAACTTATCGTAAAATCTGCAACTCTCTTCCTTCTATTCATCAGTGACCTTCTAAGCTGTACATCTAACCCTGTCCACTCACCCTTCACCTTTCCATTCGTTTCTCCCAGCAGTTACTTCAACAAACAAGGGATGAGGTTATGGCACACTTTCTGTAATGTCTGACTTGGCTCATGTCTCTAATTGGGGTAGAAAAAATAATGTTTTTAAATTATCAGAAACTCAGTTCTTGCATCTTTCAACCAACCAAAATGTATGAAAGGAATATCTTCTAATTTTTAACAATATCCAGCTCAATCCTGCTTCACCTTTGAATATACTTGTGCTTGAGGTTTCATTGTCTCAGGATTCATCATGCAAAGATCATATTACCTCTCGTAAAATCTGCATGCAATAGATTCGACTCGGCCACTTCTCTACTCTTGCACAGTTAACGATTTTTTACAGCAGTTCTTTATGCCCTGTGTAAAGTGCAACTTTCGTGTGTGGAGAGGCTCCCCACATACAGCTGTTTTCAACAAGATGGAGTCAATGGCTTTTCGTCTCATTAACTTTCCTCCTTTTACTGGCTTCCTTAAACCTCTGTCTCTTCACCGCACTTTTGCATCTTATCTCTTTTGTATCGCTACTTCCATGGTCACTGCTCCTCTGAACTGTCTGCTTGCATCCCTCCAATACGGCGGACACGGAGCACCTGTCCAACAACAAACTCTCACCCCTTTCTCTCCAACTCTCTAATGCAAGAGTTAACTGTTACCCCCAGTCCTTCATGAATGCAACAGGTCAACTCTGAAACCGTCTCCCTCTGTCTGTATTTTCTACTGCCAATGATCTCCAGTCTTTCAAACGCAGTGTGTTCCGGCATCTCAAAATGTACGGATCTTGAATTTGGCTCCGTTATAATTTTTCTGTTTTTTTCTTGGAAGGAACAGTTTGCAGAATCCTGGCCTATGGTTCCTTCTTCCTTGTGTACAAAGAAAGTTGGATCAGGTGGAGACAGGTGGGCGGGGCTGATCACTTGAGCTGATCGCACATTGGCTGCTTCGTTGGCTAAGCTTATGTCGCGTTTTGAGGATGTTCAAGATTTGAAAATCTTTGACTTGTGTGTTTATTGTAGGTTGTTTTGAGATAATGTAGATTGCCTCTAGAAACAAGAGAATGAGGGTCTTGCTCTCTCTTGATTATCTTTGCATTCCCATCCAGGTCTTGTCATGTCAGGTGGGAATTGTGTAGGGTGGCGTAGTTGTTCTTGGATGTCTCCATTCTATAGGTGACAGGTGAGGTGCCTTGACAGTCTGGTTCATGTCATTCCAATGTATGAGTGAGGTCCACACTCCTCACTGTTGCGGTAATGCAGGTAAATGACATGTTCCTCCTGAAGAGGTGTCTTGGTCACGGTGGGTCGGTTACGAAGCAGAAGGTGGGCTGTTTTCCTTGTCTTGTAGTAGATGATGAGAGCAGTGTGTTGTTCTGGGTCTGTACGGTGTACATTTCTGTATCCAATGCTCTTGATGATGATGTCATCCATCTTGCAGTCTGTATACATGTGGTATCAGTAGTAAATCTTAATACGTTCACTGGTTGTGGGTGTCGTGGTGTCTTGGTGAGTATACCATCTATCAGTGTGTCTCTTACGTTGGATAAGTCGGTGTTAATATAGCCGTTGTGAACGAGGACGTGAGTCAAGCGTCTTTGTTCCTGGTGGGCATCTTTCCAATTGGTGCAATGGAAGAGTCCTCTCCTGACGTAGGCGCTGATGGTGGAGCACAAGTAACGTCGTGGGCATTCACTATCTCCATTCAGGCAGAGTGGGCTTGGTGAACACTGTAGTCTTGAATCCAACGATGTGTGCAGTGACGAGTATGTCCAGGAAGGGGAGGCTTCCGTTGCTGTCTTCTTCATAGATGAAGTTATATCCAGAGACAGCAATGAAGCTCTGTCTGAGGTCCTGCAGCTCCTGAAGGTCCTTGAATGACCGAAGATGTCAACATAGTGGCAGTATGCGGAGGGACGGCTAGTAGCTAGAAATCTTGATTCGTTGGTCCCCATGTAGAAATCAGCGAATAGGACTCTGAAGGGGCTGTCCATCGCTACACCGTTGATCAGCTGGTACACCTCACCACTCAGGGAAGTGAAGGGGTCTTTTTTCGTGCAAAGAGCGCCAGGATTGATGAAAACACACATGCTGGTTCCAGAGAGAACTGGTTGATCGGCAAGTTAGAGAGGAAAATATCACCCAGGACTTACAGCAAGAGCTGAAATATTTCGTGAACAAGTGGACTGAGGCTCCTGTTACAGATGACCTGAGCAGACAGAATGACAAAGAACTCCAGACACTCCGAGAGCAACACCATAGAGGTATGGAAAGTAGCATCATCAAGATGCACTCCAAACTCTAGTGGTAATATCAAGCCGCCCCACTGGATACATTAACCTCACCGTCATCGACCTTGCTCCAGAAGAAGAGCTCATCAACATGGGGCTTCACTGCCACTACCTCTCCAAGCCACGCCCCCATTGCAAGCGACTCGAGATCGAGGTCCTCCTTGATGACTTACAGTGACTTGAGAAGATCCTCAAGGACATTGTATACAGCAACGTAGCCTTAAAGACCCGGAACAACAGATTGCTCTCATCATCTACTACAAGACATGGAAAACAGCCAACCTTCTGCTTCGTAACCGACCCGCCGTGACCAAGACGCCTCTTCAGGAGGACCATGTCATTTACCAGGATAACCGCAACAGTGAGGAGTGTGGACCTCACTCATATATTGGAATGGCATGGACCAGACTATCAAGGCACCTCACCTGTCACCTACAGAATGGAGACATCAAGAACCATTACGCCACCCTACACAACTCCCACCTGACACGACAAGACCTGGATGGGAACGCAAAGATAATCAAGAAAGAACAAGACCCTCATTGTCTCTTGTTTCTAGAGGCAGTCTACTTTATCACAAAACAATCTACTACAATTCTAAGACACCAGTCCTGTATGAGACAGCTCAAGCATGTATTCAATATGGATGGTGGGTGTTAGCACCAAAGTGGTGACATGTAGAGGTGTATATGTAAGAGGACTACTGGGCCTTGGGAGCAGGCTGTGAAACCTATGCCCAGAATCGAGGATATAAAAAAATAAAAAATAAAAAATAAACATGCAAGTCGATGATTGGAATATCCTACCATCCTCAAATTGCCACATAAACTTGGCCAATGAAGCAGACAATGAGCGATCAGCTTAGGTGATCAGCTCCACCCACCTGTCTTCACCTGATCCACCTTAGTCGTATATAAGCAGCCACCCATGAGAGAACCATCGGATTCTCGCTGCTGCAGTCATGTCGTCAACACCTCTCTCCCAGCTCTCCAGCCCTTGCCTAGTGCCTTGTTTCTGCTTGTATATTGCCTTGTCATGGTGTTGTTTCATCACCATTGACTCGCCACTGGAGCTGAGACCAAACTTTAGCCGGTGCTGCTTGACCTGTGTTTTCCTCCCTGCATTTCAAGAGCCCCGCTCTTGCTCTTGGGAATTCTTTGTTTTTCACGGCCTGCCGTTAACGTCCCTCACTGTAGTACGACGCCAAACCCTGAAGGGGTGCCACTGGGGCATTTCTACGAAGGGGGGACTTTAGGGCCTGGTAGGAGACGTTGAGGGGCGGCTTTTCTTTTAGGGCTAGGTGTAGACTTGACCCTCACGGGGCAGTTACAGGGTCTCTTGCGAAACCCTTTAGAGGGTGGAGTGGGTCCCCCCCCCCATCAATGTAGGGACCTTTGGCACCCTCCCCACTTGTCCCCCTGGGACTGTATGCCCCCGACACCAGTTGGCCTTGACCGAGCGTGTCACACCTGACACCAAGTCCAGCACAATTAGGGCTATTGACACTGATCCCCGGCCCCCCACCTCCGCTGTCAAGTCTTGCTCACGTATCATTGGGACAACACTACACTGACCTCCTGTCCCACGGCCCATGATGGGTCCCACACATCCTCCAGCCTCACGTGTGGTGCCCCTCTTTCTCAAGCCCCGACTCCTCTGCAGGGGATTCTCCTGATGTTTCTCCTGCCAATACTGCTGCCCCATGCTCTTCTGCCACCGCCTACTCCTCCTCTTGCCGCCCTCCGAAATCTGTCAGGATTCACGAGAGCATGGACAGCAACTCTGAGGATGCATCTCTGCCTACCCCAAGCACCTCCACTGCCCACGACTCTACACTTTCAACCATTGTTGATGACAACAGCTTCACCCTGGTGAAGAGTAAGAAAGGCAGGAAACCACAGGGATACTGTGCCCCCTTTGCAAAAGGCAACCCCCCCCCCGCAAAGGGCAGCACGCGCTTCTGTCACTGTCGCATCCTGTCCCTATCCTCAGCCACGATTCGGGGTCTTTCAGGTCCCCATGCAGGAGGGCTACCCTTCGTCCTACAATTCTGTAGTTGCCCTAGAAGAGAGACTGCCAGGACTCTGTTGGTCCAACGAAATGAGCAAGAACGGGCACTCCATCGTCATCCCATTGGACAAAGAGTCCTACAACCACCTGCATGCCATGGCTCAGGACGAAACCCTCCCCCTGAAAATAATGGAACTAACTCTAGGGATGCAATCAATGAAAGCCATAGTTATGGGCTACCCCTGTCACAAGCCCACGAGCCTGCTACTCTCTCACAAGCAGGTCGAGGTGGCAGAGAGATGCTAAAAGGCAGGGAGCCAGGAGGAAACTCAGCAAATCCTGATCACACAGCGGGGTCCCTTGATCCCTGGGAAGCTGGGGCACCTATCATCCGCGCCCATACACGTCGAAATCACTCCGTTACTACAGGTGCCACAGGTACGGAGATCACAAGGCAGCATGCAATCACCCCTATGCCTGTGGCATCTGCAGCAACAGGCACAACACTGACATCTGCCTGGCCAATTCAAAGCCAGAGAAACAATCCCAGCATGCTGCCCCAACTGTGCCAGGAAACACCATGCCTGGCATCGAAGGTGTCCCACAAGAATAGCCCTGGTCAACAAGGGGCAACTTCACCAAATCTCCTGGGTGCAGGAGAAACAGAAGTCCCAACCCTGCCTCCCCAGGAACCTTCATCTGGGGCTCACAAAATTCGCCCAGGAGCCCAGCTCCACAGCTTCCCGCCCCTACCAACAACCCGGCCCCTCACTCTTCCTGGCACTGCCCCTGCGAAAGCTGTGCAGCCCATACTCACCCATCCCCCTTAGCCCAACCCCCCAATCACCCAACCTACTGCCTGCATGTCAGTGATTGCCTTCCAGCCAGAAGAGCTAAAGACCATCCTAAAAGAAATGGATGAACAAACGATAGAGGCCTTTGCGATGATTTTCGGAAAAGACCTGAATCCCGCACATCTTGCAGCAATGGTAGACCGCATAGCGGACCAGGTTATCCAAAACGAACGTGAGCCTCACACTCAAGCTGCAGTGCCTCTTGCCCTCAACTCTCATCCACACATAACCCGCTCTCAGCCTCGCAACCTCCCTCAGCCAACCAACAACACCAAGCTTCCACAGACCACGTCAGGAGAGGGAGTAGCAGAGCCTGCCCTCCACCCCTTCCCACAGGAATCAGGCCACCTACCCTCCCCGTCAACAACCGACCAGTCCCCTGCCTCCGAGTCTTGCAGTGGAATTGCCTGGGGGCAAGAAACAAACTTGCCCACCTCCAGGAAGTAGCTGCAAAGGAAGACATCCACATAATCCTCCTGCAGGAGATGCTTCTTCCCCAGGACTACACTATAAGGGTATGGTCACACCGAACGCGACGAGCATGGTGACATGAGCGGGGAGGTTATGAGGCGACACGATAAAACACACTAAATCCTGTGTGGGTGGCCACAAAGAATGAGTGCTGCCTAGTGACTCCCCCACTACCCAGGCATTTGCATCATCATTCAGTCATGCTGGTACTGTGTGGTGGGGCGGTTGGGTTGGGTAACTATGTCTACTGAACACCTTATTGGAGCCATGTACCACAGGAGATCTGTGTGGGATCCAAAAGATCCACTCCACAAAAATACTGGAGTGTTGAAAAAACACTGGGAAGGTATCTTTGAATAACTGCATACAACTGGCAAATTATAATCGAGCATTATTTTGTCATACGATTGCTTAAGTAACTATTGTTCCACCAATGTCATAAAACCTATCAAAGACCATTAGTGTCAAAAATTAGTGTATTAGTGCTCTGTTCCCTTTGTTACACTGTAGGCTTAAGACCAGTTAACAGATAAGTGTATACATTATATGTATGTGTATATGTAAATACGTAATGAACATCAACAGCCGTATTATCAGTACATAAATCTATGAAATATATTCAGAAGTTAGTGAATTGCTCAGCGGATATTCTACTATTGGCATGCTTTTGACTATCTGTTGCCCGTGAGGTTGCTATTTCCTATTTGGACACGCAACGCATTGATGCTCACCTCGCTGCTCATCACTTGATGCTACCTCCCCACTCATCGCGTTCGATGTGGCCATACCCTAAGACTCAGAGGCTTCAAGGGCCACTTCCTCACCCCGATCCCGGGTGCCACTCGGGGTTGTATCATTCTTGTGAAGAGCCACATCCCTCACGCTGTCCTTCATGCACCCATTTTCTGTGGGGAGGGTGTCAAGGTGCAGGGTGTTACCCTGCAACTTGGCACCTCCTCCCTGCATGTCTGTAACATGTACAGAAGCCATGAGGGCACCCTGGATCTTGGGGTGATTTTTGCCCTTGCTGGCACTGAACCCACGTACATAGGAGGCAATTTGAAAATGAGCCATCCCATCCTCTCCACGCCCCTCCCAGCCAGTGAAGCTGGGAGACACCTAACCGACGTCCTGAAGGAAATTCTGGGCGTGTCTCAGTTAAACGATCCCTCCGAACCGATGCATATTCGGAATTGGAGACTGGACCTCACATTTGTCTCATCTCTCATGTGCGTCTCTACTTGGTCTCTGCACCCGTTCCTCACTAGCGACCACTGTGGCCTAGAGACGGAACTGCTGCTTGTGACGCCCTCACCCCTGCCACCTGCCCCCACCTGGAAGGGACCTTTGTAGAGCTCGCTGGCCTGAATATGCCGAGACAATCAAGGCCCAGCTCGATGGATACATGCCCCCTCTTTCCCTCGATGACATCACCGAGAACGTCGCACATGTTCTCAGGTGCATTGCTTCAGAAACTATTCTCCTGTCCAAGCCTCTGCGCTTTCTTGTAAAAAACCACACGACCACTGGTTCTATGACAAGATAGTCTGTGAGCTCAACCACCACCTCAACTCAGCTCGCAAGGCTCACAGGACATCACCTGGCAATACTTAGCTGTGGTAATGTGCCAAACCTCATAAGAAAAGTGACATCAAAATGACATGGCTTGGATAAGATGGTGCAGGTCCCTCGATTCACACCCCTCGCTGAAGGAGGTGTGGCCAAGGATCAGAAATTTCCAACATCAAGCCGCCTAACCCCCCCTCTACTACGACCCTGTAGGAGAGGCGAACCGCCTCGCTGTCCTCTTTGTCGAGCGAACATTGCCCACTAACCTTCCCCAGATTATCAGGGACGTGCAGGCGCGCTTGACGGAGCCCAGAAGGGCATCCATCAAGGCCGCCTGCTTCCACCCCAGTGACACTGACCATTCTTTCACGTTGCGGGTACTTGATCGAGCTCTCCTCAGCAAAGGGAACACCACACCTGGTTCGGATAGCATCACCTACTCCAGCGGTTCTTAAACTTTTTAGTTTGTAACCCTTTTTGGAATATCTCAAGACTTCGCAACCCACATGTTAAAGAGAGAGAGAGAGAGAGAGAGAGAGAGTAACCGGTATATAGCCTATCTTAGTTATTATGAATATGCTTAGATTGTAGTAAGGATATTTATAATTTCAGTTAAGTAAATATAAAACATTGAAAGTATCAGGCCTATTCTATGTCCTTGTAACCCATCAAAATTGCTCTCACAACCCACCTTAAGGTCGCGACTCATAGTTTAAGAAACACTGACCTACTTTCTCCTTGCAAGGTCAGGGCCCCGGGGGAAAATGCCCTACTCGATTTATACAACCGAACATGGGAAGAAGGAAGGCTTCCAAAATCTTGGAAGATGGCAGTTATCCACCTCATACCAAAACTAAAAGACCTTTCCACTATGAGACCTATCTCACTTCTCAGCTGTATCGCCAAAACGGCTGAGAGGCTAGCCCACCCTTGCCTTGCTTGGAAGCTAGGCTTGCTGCACTCAAGGCTCTTTGCCTGCATTCAGGGAAGGAGTGCCTCACAGTGCCTTGCCTCATTTCTGGGTGAGCTGAGAAATGGCAGAGGCACTGCTGTTTTTCTCGTTTGGAGAAAGCCTTTTAGTTAGCTAACCCTGAAGTCATACTTGCCGCTCTTGCCGAGACAGGAGTTTGTGGCAGACTCCTCTCCTGGATCAGTGACTTTTCCACTGAGCAAGCTGCATGTGTCAGCTTTCAGGGTCAGCTCTTCCCTTTCTACCCTCACACTAATGGCATTCCTCACGGAAGTGAATTCAGTCCACTCCTGTTGAACTCTTTAATGGAAAGCCTGTTGTAGGTAGACTTCGGATGTAGTATAACGCTGCTCTGTTATGAAGGTGACCTGGTGCTAGTTCTCTCCCACAGAACGACTCACAACCAAGACATGGCCACCTTAACCCGCCTCCAAGATAGATGCTGTGAACTTGGTCTTGATCAACCTTGGGAAGACTAAGTACATGTACTTTGGCATGCGCCCCCCTGAACATCCTCTCCTTCTCAGGGGACATCAGTTGAACCCCATTCACTGTCATCAATACTTGGGAGTGTGGTTCTACAGAAACCTGTCCTTTGCCACCCACATTCGATATCCATTGGAGAGAGGTACCCCCCGGATCAATGCATTCAAAGCTCTGTCCAGCCACAGTCTGGGAGCTTGGATTCGTGTCTTCCGGACCTTGTATATCCACGCCATCCACTCCCTTGTTGACTATAGTGCTATCTGCCTTAGGGCTCTCCAGTGCACAAGTTTGTGTGCTTGAGACTCTCCAAAGCAGAGCACTACGCGTCATCGTGGGAGCCTCACTGTGGGCACAGCTCGAAAACCTCAGGGTGGAAAGTGCCTTTCCATCTCTCCACCACAGGACCTGGAGTCTATCATCATCAACAGCTGCACAGCTCTGCCAGCACAGACCATCACTGCCTGTCTTGAGCTGTCTCTCATGGACCGTAGCAAGACCACCCAACCCGCACCCAAGAAAGGACTGGGTACACCTCCTCACCAACATCATCCAAAAACTAGACGTCTCTCACGCCTTTAACAGAGGCCCAGACTGGTGGGAGTGAAACTGGTGCGATAATGGTAGGAAAGATTAGTGTTTATCGAGGGTGTTCAACTAACATAAGTATTCTGTCATTTATGATTTTTTTTAATCATTAAATTAAGTTCATTAATTACAGAATGTGATGCAGAGGAGTAAAATAGTCAAGAAACGAGAATTTGGCATTGAAGTTAAGGCAGAAATTATTACTTGCACATGCTAGACATTACGTGTTTGAACTGTTACACAATACATGATTTGTAAGGAAAGTGCACAGTGAATGCAAGTGGACTGCACACAGAATAATTGACAGATCCACTTAACTTCCATTCACCGATAAAATCACAGCTCAGTATGTTATTGCTGATTATATATATATATTATATATATATATATATATATATATATATATATATATATATATATATATATATATATATCTATATATATATATATATATATATATATATATATATATATATATATATATATATATATATATATATATATATATATATATATATATATATATATATATATATATATATATATATATATAATTGTTACATAGCCTATGATTTCATCCTTTGTATAATTCTAATGTACAGGATGCTGCATGTTTGATCACGATTCGCCACGTGGCTTCCATAGTGACCAGGCTTGCGTGTTCTACCTCACTTCCCCCTTCTCTCCCTTATAGTAGAGTAAATCGTTCTTTCTGTTGTTCAGAGCAGGAGTGTCAACTATTCCTCCCCTGTGCCTTCATTTCCGAGTCCTTCTTGCAAGTTGAATCAAGCTCTGCCTGCCCCCAATATAATGAGCCCAGTCTCTGCATTAGTGGCCACTTAGATCTACTCCTTTTTTTCACATCTCTGTCCTTCCCTGTATAGTGTATTATTATTTTTGTGAGTGCTCAGGAAGTCTTCAGCCATCTAGCTGCTGTATAATTTGAGTATAAGTATTGTTACCATTTTTCTTGTACTGTATGGCGTTGATTCGTAGGCCTGGTTAGGTTTTTGTGATTCATGTAGAGTTTTTAATGTCAGCCAGTATTAGTAGTATTTTGTATCTGTAATAATATTATATCTTACTTTAAATGAGCATTATTCGGTTTTCTCATTTATCAGGGCTGACAGATAAATTTGCTCTTGCTAAATTCATGTTAATATATATTTAACCTGTTTTTTGCCATTACATTATCCTCATGAGTCCAGAATGTTTAGTTGTTAGTTTGAGCATTAAACTTTAACATGCAATTTTACCTAAGTCTTTTGTTTTGAACCTGGAACTTTGCGGGACAGTAGTGATTTTAGTATTCTCACTTGAAGTGTTCATTATCTCTCTCTGTTCCGTAACATAAATTTGGCGACCTCGCCATATATTCAGGATATTATCATAAGGATATTGCTTGATATTTTGTGACTGTGATTTATTCATTATGTCTACTATTACTACTCTTGATGAAGCCAAAGATTTTTGTCAAATGTGCAAACAGTGTGTGATGTAGAAAACAGAACAAAGAAAGAACTTAAGCTTATTGCTCAACAATTGGGAATTGCTGTTCGCTCTCATCATTCTAAAGATCAAATTGTTGACATGATTAATAAAAGCATGTTTAATGTAATTCCTCCAGATGGGCAAACGCAGATTGAAATAGCTAAGTTACAGCTAGCCCTGCAGGAGGCTCGTGGTAAGGGCCCCGAGTTTTAGGCTCGTGCTAAGGAGGCTGAGTTTCAGGCTCGTGCTAAGGAGGCTGAGTTTCAGGCAAATGCTAAGGAGGCTGAGTCTCAGGCTCGTATTCAGGAGGCACAGGCACAGTCTCAGGCACAAATTGAACTTGCTAGGATTCAGTCAGACCATGAGTATCGCATGAAATAAGGTGGAACTGGATCATCTAGCTCTGATGATTTTGATGTAGCTAAAAATGTTAAACTTGTCCCTCCTTTTAATGAAGCTGATTTAACAAAGTATTTTCAGTTGTTTGAGAGGGTAGCTACAGGTTTTAATTGGCCCAAAAAGTATTGGCCAGTACTCCTTCAAACTGTTCTCACCGGTAAAGCTCAAGTAACTTATGCATCTTTGCCTCAGGATCAATCTGATAATTATGATGTAGTTAAGAGCTTGATTCTTAAGGCCTATGAGCTTGTTCCTGAAGCCTATAGAGTAAAATTTAAGACAACTTATAAGAAAGATAAGCAATCCCATGTTGAGTATGTTAAACTCAAAGAAGATCTGTTAGGGCAGTCGTTAAATTCTAAGAATGTTAATTCTGATTTTGATAAATTTAAGCAGATGATTTTGCTGGAGGACTTCAAAAGGTGTATTAATAAAGATGTAAGCCTATATCTTGATGAGAAAAGAATAGATAATTTGTCTGATGCTGCAGTTTTAGCTTATGAATATGTTCTCACTCAAGAGATATTCTAAAGAAAAAAGGAAAGCTGAGAGTAAGTAGGTTGCCTCTACTCAGAGTATAGGAAACAGGAAAGAGAATAAAGATGATGTTTCTCTGGAAGTAAATACCAGCTCCACCTCTAGATTTCAGAAAAGTAAATGTACTTATTGTAGTAAGCTTGGTCATACTACGGAGAAATGTTTCAGGAGACAGCGTGATGTGAACAAAAAGGAGTCTTTAAATATTCAGTCAATTGGTCTAGTGTCCACCCTTGAGAGTTCCCAGAATTCTTTAACTGAGTTAACTGAACCTGTTTTGAGGGGTAAATTAAATTCTCATGATGAAGCTCCTCTTTTGAGCAGTAACGTGGGTGACACTCTCAAGAGTTCATGTGCTAATTTCCTGTCTGATGGCTTTGTCAATCCTCTGGACAATAATGACAGGAAATCAGTTAAAATATATCGTGATACAGGTGCTTGCCAATCCCTTATGGTGACCAGTGTTCTAGGCTCTAATGTTAATTCCTATGATGAAACTGTAATCTTACAAGGTGTAGGGAATAATTACTTCTCTGTCCCTGTCTGCAGAGTGAATTTAGAGTCTGGTTTTGTTAATGGTTTCGTTATGGTTGGGTTGGTTGAGACACTCCCAATGTCAGGTTTAACTTTCTTAAATGGAAATGATATTGGTGGAAGTCAAGTGTGTCCAGCTCCTCAGTTGTCTAGTAAACTAGTGACTGAGACCCAGGATTGTGATATTCCTGAGGTGTTCTCTGCATGTGCTGTCACTAGGGCTAAGTCTAAAGTTACTGGTGACTTAGAGGATAATGATGATGTTATCCTAGCTGACACTTTTCTTGCTAATTTGGACCACTCACCAGATGAGGCAGTACCCCGTAGTGTTGATAATTTGTCTCGTCAAGAGTTGGTTGAGTTGCAGGTTGCTGACCCTGAGTTGAAAGGTCTAGCTAACTCTGCTTGCAGCGAAGAAGTCACCTGGTGCTTTTACTTGTTATTATATAAAGTCAGGAGTACTTATGAGAAAGTGGAGACCCCCAACAGCATCAGCCGACTGTGAATGGGAGGTTGTACATCAAGTTGTCTCCCTCGTGTTTGTAGGCAGGATATCATTAGAGTGGCTCATGATTCCAGTTTGGCAGGACACCTTGGAGTGAGGAAGACTGTGGCACGCATTTTGAAACACATCTACTGGCCAGGTATCTTCAGAGATGTTTCCTGGTATTGTAAGTCTTGTCACACCTGTCAAGTTGTGGGGAAGTGTAATCAGACCGAAAAGGTTGCACCTCTAGTTCCCATTCCTCCTTTTGAGGTGCCTTTCACCCGTGTGTTGGTGGATATTGTGGGCCCTCTTCCTAAGACTTCTTCAGGATTTTCTTATGTGTTGACCCTGATTGACATGGCTACTCGTTATCCTGAAGACATTCCACTTAGAAATATCTCAGCAAAGAACGTGGTTAAGGAAATGCTGGGGTTCTTCACCAAATTTGGTCTCCCCAAGGAGGTACAGTCAGACCGGGGAAGTAATTTCATGTCAAATGTTTTCAAGGAGTCTCTGAAAGAGTTGGGCATCACCCAGATCACGTCTTCAGCTTTCCATCCCCAGACCCAAGGAGCGTTGGAGAGAAATCATCAAACACTCAAATCGATGCTCAGGAAATACTGTTTGGAACATCAGAAAGATTGGGATAAAGGTCTTCCATTCGTTGTATTTGCCGCAAGAGAATCTCCAAATGAATCACTGGGCTTCTCACCCTTTGAACTACTGTTTGGCCATGAAGTAAGAGGACCCTTTAAGCTACTTAAGGAATGCTGGCTGTCAGAGGAAGATGACGTCAACCTGCTGGAGTATGTGATGAAGTTCAAAGAACGGTTGTCCACTGCTTTACAGCTGGCGAGAGAGAATTTAGCAGCTGCTCAGGAGAAGACGAAGACTTGGTATGATAAGAAGTCCAGGTTACGCCACTTTCAGCCAGGAGATCAGGTTTTGATTCTGCTACAGTGCATGGGCAACCTCTTCAAGCCAAGTTTAGTGGTCCTTATTTCGTGGAGAAGAAACTCAGTGATGTCAACTATGTCATCGCCACACCAGATCGTAGAAAGAACAAGCAACTTTGTCACATCAACATGCTAAAGTTATATCACAGGCGGGACGAAAATAACCCAGTCTGCACTGTAGCTCTTCCACCCGAGTCTGCAAGTGAAGTTCTCCCATGCAGTATGAGCCTGAGTGATAGTTTCGGGAAATCCTGATATCATGAATGATCTCCAGACTAAGCTTTCTCATCTAGCTCCCGGGGAAAGGCAGGAGTTTTCGGCATTACTGCAGGAGTACACGCAAGTGTTTCGTGCCACTCCAGGAAGAACCACTGTGTTGATGCATGATGTCGATGTTGGAGACGCAAAGCCAATTAAACTGCCTCCTTACTGTGTGAATCCAGTGAAAATTCTTCTCATCCAGAATGAGCTTGGCTACCTGTTGGACCACAAGATGATTGAGCCCTGTCAGAGCGATTGGAGTTCTCCTGTCACTCTAGTCCCTAAGCCAGGTGGGTCACAGCGGCTTTGCATCGACTACAGACGCGTTAATCAGATAACCAAAACAGACACTTACTCTCTCCCGCGCGTGGAAGATTGCATAGACAAGATCGGAAAGGCTAGGTACATGTTTGATTTTTTAAAGGGATACTGGCAAGTACCTATGACTGAACGTGCTAGGGAGATCTCATGTTTTGTAACACTAGGAAAGACTTTTGCATGTTCTGTAATGCCATATGGTATGAAGAATGCACCAGCCACTTTTCAGAAGCTCATGAATGTTGTAACAGAGGGTTTGGCAGGGTGTGTTGTTTATATTGATGATGTATTAATCTTCAGTGACAACTGGAAATATCACCTATGCCATGTCAGTAATATTCTTGAGCGTTTGGTTCAGGCTAATCTTGTAGCTAATTTATCAAAGTGTGAGTTTGGTCAAGCTAAAGTTCAGTACCTTGGGTGCGTAATTGGTGATGGACACGTTGCACCACCATGAGCTAAAGTTCAGGTTATAAGTGATCTTCCCAGACCTAGAAGTAGGAAAGAGCTACAAAGACTTTTGGGAATGGTAGGTTATTACAGGAGATTTGTTCTTAACTTTTTAATTTTTGTATCACCACTTACAGACCTACTGAAAAAGGGAGTTAAATTTGTCTGGACCGATAACTGTGAATCCTCTTTCAGTAAACTTAAAGCAATCCTATTAAGTCAGTCAGTGCTCGCTACTCCAAATTTTGCTAAGCCTTTTAAGATGGCTGTTGACGCAAGTGATACAGGAGCCGGGGCTGTTTTGCTGCAAGAGGATGATCAGGGTATTGAAAACCCTGTATCTTATTACAGTAAGAAGTTCACTCCACCGCAAAAGAACTACTCCACTATTGAGAAAGAGCTTTTGGCCTTGATTTTGGGTTTACAGCATTTTTCATTTTATATGTGTTCTGGTTTTGACCCCATAATTATTTATGCCGATCATAATCCACTGAAATTCCTTAGTAAGTTTAAAGATAAAAATCAGAGACTGACAAGATGGAGTCTACTTCTTCAGGAGTATTCATTAGACATACAACATGTCAAGGGGAAAGAAAATGTTATTGCAGATTGCTTATCTAGACTTTAGACAGATTGTTTTAGAGTAATATGAAATTTCCTTTGTAAATTTCTTTTTCTTTGTGGGGAGGTGTTACATAGCCTATGATTTCATCATCCTTTGTATAATTCCAACGTACAGTATGCTGCATGTTTGATCACGATTCGCCTCGTGGCTTCCATAGTGACCAGGCTTGCGTGTTCTACCTCACTCCCCCCTTCTCCCCTTATAGTAGAGTAAGTCGTTCTTTCTGTTGTTCAGAGCAGGATTGTCAACTCCTTCCCCTATGGCTTCATTTGTGCGTCCTTCTTACAAGTTGTATCAAGCTCTGCCGGCCCCTATATAATGAGCTCAGTCTCTACATTAATTGCCACTTAGATCTACTCCTTATTTTGTTCACATCTCTGTCCTCCCCTGTATAGTGTTTTATTATTTTTGTGAGTGCTCAGGAAGTCTCCAACCATCTAGCTGCTGTATAAGTAGAGTACAAGTGTTGTTACCATTTTTCTTGTACTGTATAGCCTGAGGTGTTGATTCGTAGGCCTGGTAAGGTTTTTGTGATTTGTGTAGAGTTTTAATGTCAGCAATTATATTTTGTATCTGTAATAATATATCTTGCTTTAACTGAGCATTATCCGGTTTTCTCATTTATCAGGGCTGACTTAGATAAATTTGCTCTTGCTAAATTCATGTTTTTTTTTTTTTTAAATAATGATCATGGCTGCGCAACTGCCAGGGTCATATGCCGCCGTATAACAAAGGAGTAAAAAACAAAAAAGAAAAAACAGAGGATAAGCCACATAATCAAAAAGGAGAAATTCTAAATATCCTTAAGAAGTCCTGCCTCCTTCACAAAGGAGAGGGTTGCCCCTCCCAAGACACAGGCATCCTCTCCAAGCACGGAGGAAAGATGATACACACCACCATCCGATTGGTGGTCAGAGAGGAACCGACGCCGTAAATCCTCAAGACTAGGACACTCCACCAACAGGTGCCGAACAGTCAAGGGAACCAGACAGTCATCACAGAATGGAGGAGGAGCCCTCTCCATTAAAAAACCGTGAGAGAAACGGGTGTGGCCAATGCGGAGGCGGCACAAAGCAGTCTCCCATTGACGAGGGAAGCCCTGGTAACTGAATGAGCCCACCTTCTGGCAAATCGAGCGCAACTTATTGGCACCCACAGCATCCCAATGCTCCTGCCAACAGCACCAAACCCTGAAGGCAATAAAGGAGCGCATATCTGCAGCAGGCAGACGATACAGAGGGGACTGTGCAAGAGGGGGACGAGCCGCTGCCGCCTTGGCCAGCTGATCAGCTCGTTCATTCCCTGCCACTCCTACATGAGCTGGAACCCAACAGAAATCTACACGACGTCCACGACGCCCTAAAAGGAAAAGCCACTCTAAAATGGATAAAACCAAAGGATGAGAGGGATTAAAAGACTCCATTGCAGAAAGAGCACTTCGTGAGTCACTAAAAACAGTAAAAGCAGTGTGGGGGAGAGTGAAGAGAATCTGAAGGGCAAATAAAATAGCAGTCAGCTCAGCCGTAAAAACAGAAGCAGTCACAGGGAGGCTCCCACCTCGACAGAAGGTGGGAAACACCACACCAAAGCCCACACCCACATCAGACTTAGATCCATCAGTATAAACTGGTATGGAGTCCCCATGAGAAGAGGCATGCTCTAAAAACAGAGAAAATAAAACCTGAGAAGGAAGGGAGGCCTTACTGGATGAGAAGAAACGACCAAATGTCACCCTGGGGAGAAGCCAGTAGCCCACCCTCGGGACACGATGGGGAGTGATTGGCACAGAAGGAACAGAGAAGCTAGACATAATTGACTGCACCCTGAAACCAAAGGGCTTTGGAAAGGATGGCCGAGTGCCAAAAATAGGTGACCGAGAATCTTGAGAGACCTTGACAAAGGGCACGGAGTCTGGGAGACGAGATAAGCGATACCAACATCTCATCAAAAGGGAAGAGCGGAGCAAGTCTAAAGGAAGGACACCAGCATCAGCCAACAAACTCGAAATCGGGGAAGATCGGAATGCCCCAGTGACGAGACGAACACCAGCATGATGTATGGAATCTAAAATACGAAGCCGGGCTTCTGAGGCAGAAGAATAAACTTCACATCCATAATGAAGTTTGGATAAAATCAGAGACTGATGCAAGAGGAGGAGGGTCTTGCGATCAGCTCCCCAGTATGTGTGCGCTAAAACTTTCAAGAGACCCAATGCTCTGAGACACTCAGCTTTTACGTACCTCAAGTGAGGGACCCAAGTCAACCGGCTGTCAAAAATCAGCCCTAAAAACCGGGTTTCCTTTAAACACGAAATACGACGCCCATCTAAAAAAAGGTTTGGGTCAGGGTGGACTCCACGAACGCGGTAAAAATGCATGGCAACGGTCTTCTTGAAGGAAAATCGAAAACCTCGTTCATCAGCCCATCTAGAGACACGGTTGAGAGCCATCTGCATCCTCCTTTCTGCCATTGACATCCGTGAGGCAGTGACAGAGATTGATAAATCGTCAACATAGAGAGAGCCACGAACACCATCAGGGAGCACAGAAATAACGCTGTTAATTGCCACTGCGAAAAGGGTAACACTTAGTATGCTCCCTTGTGGCACACCATCCTCAAGGGGACGTGCAGTAGACAGCTCACTCCCGACTCGGACCCGAATAAAACGATTAGATAGAAACTCCCAAATAAAAGTGGGGAGTTGCCCACGGAGACCAAACTCATAAAGAGATTGCAATATTCCATGACGCCAGGAAGTGTCGTACGCCTTCTCCAAATCAAAGAACACTGTGATATGATGCTGGTTAGTTGCAAAAGCCTGGCAGATGGAAGATTCTAAAGAAAGGAGAGCATCTGTGGTCGACCACATCTTCCGAAACCCACACTGGACTGGAGACAAGTAACCACCCTTCTCTAAGTACCACACGAGCCGACTATTCACCATCTTTTCGAGGACCTTACAAAGGCAAGACGTCAGCGAGATAGGGCGATAATTAGTGGCCTGCAAGTGATCCTTACCCGGCTTAGGGATGGGGAGAACCACAGCAACACCCCATGAGGTCGGAAACCCACCATTGCACCAAATTCTGTTATACAGTGACAACAGAAAATGAAGGGCTGCATCAGGCAAGTGGTGTAAGAAGGCATATGGGACGTCATCCAAGCCTGGAGACGAGTCGCGACACTGCGACAATGCCATCTGAAGTTCAGAAGCAGAAAAAGCGACATTATATGACTCCTCTGCAGTAGATGGAAAACTAATGCCCAAAGATTCCAGGTGCCGTCGGCGGCGTGCCGATGGGGATGAGGTGTCCTTCCTAGAGACATTAAAAAAATGAGCTGCAAATATCTCGGGAACAGACGAAGAATGAGCCACCACCACACCTGCATGAGATAAAACAGGAGGAGAGGGAATGGGAAATTTCCCTGAAATCTTCCTCACCCGTTTCCACACTTTTGTGAGAGGAGTCTGTGAAGAAATTGAAGAAACAAATGATGCCCAAGACTTCCTTCTAGCCTCCTTGATAACCCGCCGGGCATGAGCTCGGGCTCTCCTATATGCTGCTAAGTAACCAGGGTCACCTCGGTGACGGCGAAGTCGGGAGAAAGCAGCACGTTTAGCCCGAACAGCAGAAGCACACTCATCAGTCCACCAGGGAACTGGACGGCAAGGAAAGTGACCAGCTGTTCTCGGAATACTCTGCAGTGCCGCCGAGTGTAGTAAGTCTGTGAAATACTCAACAGCAGCGTCAGTGCTGACAAAATTCTCCACACATCGGTTCGGGGAACACAGCTCCTCAAAAACCGGCCAGACAGCCCTATTCAAGCGCCAGCGGGGAAGACGACGCCGAGGCACACTCTGTGTCGATCTTAATAAAATAGGGAAGTGGTCACTGCCATGTAAGTCTGGTAACACAGCCCATGTAAAATTCAGGGCTATCCCTGCAGAGCACAGAGACAAATCAATAGAAGTAAAAATACCCGTTTGACTATGGAAGTAAGTAACTTCACCAGAATTTAAAATGTACAGGTCCACATCCTCCACAATGGAGGCTAACATAGTACCTCTAGCATCAGCTGTGGAGCCACCCCACAGGGGATGATGACTGTTCATGTCAGCCAGCAAGAAACAGGGTGAGGGAAGTGCCCAAATAAGATTTTCAAGATCAACCCTCTCAATAGTGGCACTAGGAGGGAGGTACAAGGAGCACACAGTATAACGACGGGGAAGGAAAATCTGGAGAGCAACAGCCTGCAGTGGAGTGTTAAGATTCACAGCAGTGAAAGGTATGTCACTGCGTACTAGAATAGCCACACCCCCACCATGACCCTGTCCAGGAAGAGGATCTGAATAAAAAACCTGGTAACCAGGTGGACTGGGAGGCGCAGCATCTCCAACCATTGTCTCTTGTAGGCAAACACACACAGGTGAATACTCAGCCAGAAGCCAACGGAGTTCCTCCCAGTTGGCTCGTAAACCACGGCAGTTCCATTGAATAATATTAGCCATTAAAACTATTGAAAAAAAAAGGGGCAGGGGAGAGGGACAAACAGAAAACCATAAAAAAAAATACTAAAAATATTAAAATGGAGGAACTATATACACAAAAGAAAGGGTCACTTAATGGAAACCACTGAGCGACCCTGGGAGACAATCTTCTTGGGAATGCGGATACGCCCACTAAGGGGCTTGCCACGGGCAGCAGCATGGCTAGAACGAGGGCCTGGGGTCTGCAAAGTGTTGGGAGACTTCACAGACACCCGTCGCTGCCCAGCAGGAGAGGAAGAGCTACTCCGAACCCTGCTCGGGGCCCCCAGTGAACCAAGAGGTCGAGCAGGAGGGATTGGGGTCCTGGCCTCCAAACGTGGAGGGGGCAGGACAGGATCCTCAGAGGTAACCGGAGGAGTAACATCCGTTTCCCAGGAGGAAGAGGTGCCAGACTGACCTGACACCCCAGAAGCCCCCGAAGACCCAGAAGCAGGGTCCGAGGGCTGTTGCACAGATGGACTAACTACAGAGGATGTGGACTCCACGACCGACACCTTGCTTGGAGGATCTTCAAGACTCAAAGACTCTGAGGAACCACGATGACGTTTAGCAAATGAAGAATGTGCACCATGACTACTAGGGGATACCATAGATGTAGAGGTCGAGTCTTGAACTGTAGCGGCAACCGTCGCAAGTGCGGGAGATTGTTGCACTGGCATGGGATCGACAGATGAAGGCATAGGAGCTGAAACAACAGGAGGAACTCGAGTCTGCTGCTGGACAGGACGATGAGGACGGCTATGACCGGACAAAACTGACGCATAAGACACTCCGTTACGGAAAACAGATGACATGGATCTACTCCTGGCCTCAGGAAAGCTTATTTTATCCCGATTACGGATGAGGAGGATCTCTTTCTCCAAGCAAAACCGGGCACAGTCTTTAGATGAAGCAGGATGTGCCTCGCCACAGTGCAAACAACAAACAGGTCCAGGACAGTCCTGTCCTGCATGAGTGGATGCTCCACAACTGACACACACCACTGGGAGGCCCTGTTGCAAACGATGACAGGCTCGCCCAACATGCCCGTACATCTGACAGTGGTAGCAGCGTCGTGGATTTGGTACAAAGGGTTTGACCCTAAGGGACAACCAAGCCACCTTGATGGATGAAGGCAGAACAGTACAGTCGAACGTCAGCAACAAGGATGGAGTTGGGGTAAGAACACCATCAAACTTCTTCTGAAACCTTTCCACTTTAACCACCCTGTGGACCTGGAGTTTTTCAAGCAGCTTCTCTTCACTGTATCGGAGTAAGTCTTTTGAGTAAACAACACCTCGACTATGATTAAATAAGGCATGGGGAACACAAGTGAACAGTTCATCCGTGTCCTTACACTGGGCAGCCAGCCGGGAACCCTCCTCAGGGGATGTAACCTCCACTAGGAGGCTACCATCCCCCTGAGATGAGATCTTCGGCTCCCTCCCACAGATTGACACAATGCGCCGATGAATAGTAAATATGTCCGGATTACCAATAGGTTGACCATCCAAAGTGCGAACGGTGTAGTACCTTGCGAAATCAACCCTCTCAAAGACACCTGGCAGGACCTCACGGGCATGTCCACAATATGTTGTCTGTTGCCGGCTCTTCTTTGCAGTGGCCACTGACCGTAAACCACTGGAACCAGGAAGGTATGGTTCCAGGGTGGCAATATGAGCCTCACCAGCCAGAGGCACAGGAGGCACACAGGAGGGAGACTGTAATAGATGGTCAGGGACGGAACCAGGGTCGTCAGCTGTAAAAGATTTAATCGAGGCCATATTAAAAATAAACCACCTTCATTCCCCCACCCCTCCACCCACCATGGAGCCCAACAAGGGGAGGCCATATGCCAGGGAAAGCACCACTGGCGACCCCAGAGGTAGTGGGGAAGTATACGCAGGTAACCATCAAGGGACCCTGACAAGGGTGACTCCAGGACGATAGGAGCCACCAGGTCCCCCAGTGCCCGCTTGACCCTAAAGCCACTAAGTGACTAGCCTGGATGGCTAGCCAGTGACCAGCCGATTGACCTGGTCGGGCCCAACCAGGCCACCCGTCTAGCCAGAATAAGGGACCAAAGAGGTGTATTGCTAGCTGCAGGGCGCACCATGCAGCATCGCTCAACCACCAGGACTCCCGTCTCCCAGCATTACGGGACGCCACGCACGGCAAACACGTGGGGAGGCAACAGTCCCGCCCTAGATGACAGATGGGCAGGGACTGACATCACCAGTAGGCCTCCTCTACCAGTGATGTAGGGGGTGCTTGGTCCACAAGGCCGACAAATGCCAAACCTTACAAAGGTAGGCTTGCCTCCCAAGTAGGTGGCACTGCCAACCATGCTTCAAGCCCCACCACCACGTCAAGGTGACCCCCTACAGTGGGGCTAAATTCATGTTAATAGAGGCTATATATGTAACCTGTTTTGCCATTACATCATCCTTATGAGTCCTGAATGTTTAGTTGTTAGTTTGAGCATTAAACTTTAACTTGTAATTTTATCTAACTCTTTTGTTTTGAACCTGGAACTTTGCGGGACAGTAGTGATTTTAGTATTCTCACTTGAAGTGTTCATTATCTCTCTCTGTTCCGTAACAGTATACAACAACATATCTGCTTTCGTGTTCCTGAACTTGAATTTTCTTTATTCTTTACTCTCTGGCTTTAGTTATACTGTCATTTTCTGACATTTTCTGTCATTCTCTGCTGTGTACTTCTCACGTATTTCTACAAACAGTGAAAAATCATTGACTATCTTACATCTAATATGGAACACATCGAAGTCTGTTTCTCCATTCTCTGACATCTCCTTTCTGGGTAACTTCAATGTTCACCAGCAACTTTGGATTTCTTCTCTTTTCACTGATCCTCCTGGTGAACAAGCCTACATCTTTTCTATCCAAAATGACCTACAGCAGTTTGTATAGAAGCCCTACCCATAACCCTGACTGCCTTTGAGAAAGTTGCAACATAGTTGACCTCATCCTTACAACTAATCCTTCTGCTTATGCTGTTAATCTTTTCTCTATATTGGGCTCCTCGGATCACAACCTTATCACGTCCTATCTCTCCCTTAAAGCCTGTGGACCCTCCGAAGAAGCTTCGGTTGTTTAGTTTGGAGCAGCTGATTGGGAGGCCCTTAGGCAGGACTTCCTTGATTTTCCCTGGGATGATTAATGCTTCCATGGCCAGGAGCCACCTGAGTGTGCCTTGTGCATTACAGAGGTTATTCACTCGGGCATTGAAACATACATTGCATTCTCTTGTCCTGTAACTAATAAAAAAAAACTGGTTTAATCATGCTTGTTCTAATGGTGTACACAACAATGAGAAGGCCTGCAATAGGTACCGGAACCAACCCTCCCCTGAATCTCATCTCTCTGCCTGGAACAGTGCTAAGTCCGTTTTTCGCTGTACTAAGGATAACTTCATTCATACTAAATTATCTAAACTCACGAACTCAAATTCCTCCCACTCTTTTTGGTGCCTTACCAAAAGCCTCTCTAACAACTTTATCATCCTTCCCACTCCTCTTTTCCACTCTGATGACACTGTGACTGTTTCTTCTATTGAAAAAGCAGAATTGTTTCTCAGACTCTCTCCTCAAATTCCACCTTAGACAAATCCAGTCCTCTTCCAGCATCACTCCCCTCCCCCTCTGACTTCCTCATGACTGACATTAAAATATCGCCAACTGATGTATATTCTGCCCTCACTGGCCTCAATACTAACATGGCATATGGACCTGATTATTTCTGTCCTTAGTTGGTTGGTTGGGTGTCTAGGCTGGGGAGTGTTGGGGAAGGGGGTCTTTGCACTGGCGGGAGCAAACTTTCGCATCATGGGGTGTCCTTTTTGGGTCACCCTCTGGAGACGAGGTACCACGCTCCCATCAGACCACGCTTGGTCCCCTCACTCCCTGGTAGGCGGTTTCCCTTGGCTCCTGGTGCCATTTTATCTCACTAATGTATATATGGATACATCAGACACTTGTTTAACCACTCGTGTGGTCAGTGACCAGCCGCATGAGTTGGCATCACCTGGTCACTCTCTTGGTGATGTCCCTGTACCCTCCAGGTCATCTGCCAAAACTGCGAATACAGATGTTCCTTCTGTCGAGCTGTTACCTGGTGTCTTTGTGATGCACTCTTATACAAAATATGTAGTTCTCAAAACTGATGATGGTATTTCCTTCCGGAACCTGAACTGTTTTCAGATTCACAGTGGTCTAGTTACGGCATGTGGATTTACCCCCAAGGTCTCTTTGCAGGGTGATGGTACTCTATTGTTAGGAGCCAGGAATGAAGAGGAGAGTTCACGCATCTAGTCTCTAACTATGGTTGCCGGTTATCCTGTGTCTGCCTCTCATCACTTGGTCCCAAATCAGTCCCGAGGGGTTGTGTATTCTCGTGACTTGATCTTATATTCTGATTCTTCCCTCTTAGAGGGGCTGGCTCCTCAGGGTGTTGTAGCAGTACAGAGGATTATAAAGAAAGTTGATGGGGTTTTAACCCCCACGCCCATTCTTATCTTGACATTTGACTGCCTTTCTTTGCCGGAGGTTATCACTGCTGCGTTGTGGAAGCTTAAGGTTAAACCTTATGTTCCCCAATCTAGAAGATGCTATTATTGTCAAAGATTTGGTCATGTTCGCCGTTCTTGCAGGCAGGAAGCGTCTGGCCTTCCTGAGGTCTGTGGAGATTGTGGTGGAATTTCTCATGGTATGGATGATTGTTCTCAACCCCCTAAATGTTTGAACTGTGGAGGAGCACATGTGGCCTCCTCAAGGGATTGCGAAGTATACAGGTATGAATATGAGATTATTTCTGTCCAAATGAAGGAGAAAATTTCTTTTTCTGAGGGAAAGGCCAGGTTAAGGAAGCGGTTAATTTGCCCTGGGGTTACCTTTGCTGCTGCGTTGTCTCGCCCTAAGGCTACGCGGCAGGTGCCCCTGCCATCATACAATGTCCCATCAAATTCCCGGGGTTCTACTTCCTGGCCTTCTCAGCCGGGGGGTTCCACTGAGGGAGTGCAGTCTGGAAGTGGCTGTGCTTCTTTCAGGGAGGTGCCTCCTGTTTCTGGGGGTGTCCCCTCTGCGGTGGTGCTTCCAGCATCTGGGAGTGCCTCCCCCATCCCAGTTCCTCCGGTTCCTCCTGTGATAAACGCCTGTGTCGATGTTACACCTTGTTTTAACACATCCAAAACTCCTGAAGTCCTTCCTGTGCAAGTTAAGCATCGCCGTGGCTTCTCGGAGTGCTCAGAGAGTGAAGCGCTGCTACCAAAGATCTTTGCAGTGGAGCCCACTACTCTTTCTCCTTGGAACGCTCAGGGGTCAGGGCAAGTGCAGGCTGGGGATGGTGTCTCGCTGACGACCCAGCCACCACCAGATAGTGGTGGTCCTCAGGACATTGATGTGCCTGCTCAACTGCATGAGGCCTTGCCCTCTCAGGATTCCAGTACTATGGGATGCGCTACTGATTGTGCTTCTTCTTGTGGTGGCACTGCCTGCTCTATTCTGGTTAGGGCAGTTTGCGGTCCACCTGCCAAACCATCTCTTGCCCCACCACAGAAGAAAGCCATTGTCCGGCCCTCTTCTTCTTCCTCCAGGCTGTCTTCAGCTGGGCGGCACGCTGTACACCATAACGATGCCAGGCAGTCTCTTTCTAAGGGCAGTTCTAAGCAGCAATTTAAATCTGGTTGCTTGCCGGGGGCAAGGTTGTCTCATCCCTCAACCTGATTCTTCCTTCACTGTGGGTACTATGGCATTCTCAGCCAGTATATTACAATGGAATTGTCGAGGGCTGCGTGGTAATTGGGAGGAGCTCTGGACCCTCCTGGCTTATTCCCCTTTGTGCGTGTGTCTCCAGGAAACTCTTGTAGGGCTTGGCACTCCTCATGCACCACCTGGGTACGATGCTTTTTACTCAGCTCCAACCCAGGATCCTGTTGGAGATGGTGCTGTTTTGGTGAGGGCTGACATCCTTCATTGGCCAGTCCACCTCCAGTCAGACCTCCAGTGCGTTGCTGTGCGGTTGTATGCCCACCACTGGTATACATTTTGTTCCATTTATTTACCACCCAACACAGCAGTCAGTAGGATGGACCTTCATAACCTGTTTGGTCAGTTACCTACGCCCTTTCTTCTCTTGAGGGACTTTAATGGTCGCCACCCTTTGTGGGGTGACTGTCTTATTAACCAATGTGGGAGTTTGTTGGCATCCTTAATGGAGGATGAGGATCTTGCTTTCTTCAGTACTAGGGTGTTTACCCATTTTCACCCCCAAATGGGTTCATTTACTGCAATCGACCTCTCTATCTGCTCTCCTGACTGTCTCCTGGACTTTACCTGGGAGGTTTTGGAGGATCTCCATGGAAGTGATCACTTTCCCATCCTCCTTACTGCAGCAGTATCTAGTCCCTGTTCCCGTCTACCGAGGTGGAGATTGGACAAGGCAGACTGATCCCTTTTCTCTTCTCTGATTTCTGTTGATGTCTCAGTTGAAGACTTCCACATACTGATGAGGCTGTTTCGTTCTTTACCTCCGTTCTGCATTCTGCTGCCCTTCATGCTGTTCCTGAAACCTCTGACATATCGCTATCAACCAGTCCCATGGTGGAATGAGGATTGCAGTGTTGCTGTACGTGAGAAGCAGGTAGCTTTCTCCCATTATCGTAGATACAGGACAGAGCATTATCATGTCGAGTTCAAAAGGGCATGGGCAAAGGCTCGTCGGGTACTGAAACAAGCTAGGCGGGACTCTTGGATGGCTTATGAGTCATCTGTAAACTCAAAGACGCCAGTGTCTCAGGTGTGGAAGAGGGTGCGAAAGATTTTGGGAAAATTCACTCAAGGTAGGTCCCCCATGCTGATTTCTAATGGTGAACCTGTTGGTGACCCTGCAGATGTGGCCGATATTTTTGCGTCCGCCTTTGTGGCGGTCAGTCGGAGAGGTACTGGCTCACCAATATTTGCCAGACAACGGGAGATAGAAGAGGCAAGGGTACTGGACTTCTGTTCAGGGAATGTGGAGTCCTACAACCTCCCTTTCTCTGGTCGCAAACACCAATCTGCCCTTTCCCTCTGCCATGACACCTCACCAGGGCCAGATGGTATTCCCTACACAATGCTTCGACACCTGGATGACGATGCACTGTCCTTTCTTCTCAGCCTTTATAACAGAATCTAGAGGGAATCCTCTCTTCCCACGTCTTGGCATGAGGCCATTGTCCTTTCCATTCCAGAAGCCGGGGAAGGTAAGTTACAGTCCCATGGAGTATCGGCCAATTGCCTTAACGTCCTGCATGTGCAAATTATTTGAGAAAATGGTCAACACGCGCCTAATGTATTTCCTAGAAAGGAATGAATGTCTTTCTCAATGTCAGTCTGGTTTTCAAAAATGTCGCTCAACAATTGATGCACTTGTCCATCTTGAGGCTGCAGCATGTGATGCTTTTGTTAGCCAGCACCATCTACTGTGCATTTTCTTTGATCTAGAAAAGGCATATAATACTATATGGTGGTTTGGTATCTTCCAACAACTCTGTTCTTTTGGTTTACGTGGCAGGTTACCCCTCTTTATATTAAATTTTCTGCGTGAAGGTCATTCAGAGTTAGGGTTGGTGTCACCCTGTCTCCTACGTACCCTCAGGAGGAAGGGGTGCCTCAGGGAAGTGTCCTCAGTGTGACCCTTTTTGCGATAGCATTGAACGGTATAGTGTCCTCTATTCCAGAAGGGGTATCAGCCTCAGTGTATGTTGATGATTTGGCTCTATGGTATGCTGCTTCCCGAATGTCCATGGCTGAACATCGCATGCAGCTCGCTCTGGACAGGGTCTCTCGGTGGGTCACAGTGCACGGTTTCCGTTTCTCCCCAACAAAGACGGTGACCCTACATTTCTGCCGCTTGAGAGGAGTTCACTCCGACCCAGATCTCCAGTTATATGGCCACAGGGTGTGATGTGTCGATGAAACAAGGTTTCTCGGACTTGTCGTCGACAGGAAACTGACGTGGGTACCTCATGTCCGTTCATTACGACTCTCATGCCTCCATACCCTGTCTCTCTTAAGGACCTTATCTCACTTGTCTTGGGGCACTGACAGAACCATCCTGCTCCGACTTTACCATGCCTTAGTTAGGAGCAAATTAGACTATGGGTGTGTGTGGTGTACTCCTTTGCTACTGAGGCATGGCTGCAGCCACTAAATTCTGTCCATCATGCTGGGATTCGCCTGTCAACTGGGGCTTTCCAGTCCTCGCCGACTGAAAGCCTGTTGGTTGATGCGAACGAACCACCACTGGATCTCCATCGGCAGTCCTTCATGGTGCAGTGTTGGCACCGCCTTCACCGTCTTCCAGCCTCACTGTGTTGTCAGGCTGTCTCTGAGGTCACTCTTCTCCCCTTTTATGACATCCACCCTTGCTATCCACACCCGTTCGGGTACAGAGTGAGGGCTGCCATGGAGGAGTTGGGTGTCTAGTCCTCTCCTGTTTGCCCTGTGCGTGTCCCCCGAGTGGCCCCCTGGCTTCTTCCAGAGGTCAACCATGTGACTACTTCCTTGAGAGGAAGGCATATCTTTCCTCACAGGCAGCTTTGTCTTATTTTTTAGAACATGCCTCTGCTCACAATGACTCGATCCCTGTATATACTGATGGCTCTAAATCCCATGTGGGGACAGGCTTTTGTGTCATCTTTCGTGATTTTAGCTGTGGTGGGAGTCTCCCTCCTTGTGCATCTGTTTTTACTGCTGAACTTACTGCCATTTTAGTTGTGGATGAATTGATTTTTAGCCTTCCTCCAGCTTCTTTTACCATTTTTAGTGACTCGCCCAGTGTCCTACAAGCTTTGTCTCGTGGCTTCCCATCACATCCCTTGGTCTTGTCTGTCTTGAAGTGGCTCTTCTTATTATGTAGGCGAGGATACTCTGTACAACTGTGTTGGGTCCCTGCAGATGTGGGGGTCTTGGGCAATGAGCATGCTGACTCTTTGGTGAGAGCTGCTGCCTCTCACCCATCCTCTCCTCAGTACCGTGTCCCATCCGAGGATTTATGTGCAGCCACTGTGGAGGCTGTCCGTCTCTGCTGGCAGCAGAGGTGGGATGCAGCCAGGGCGAACAAACTCCACAGCATTCGTAGGAACCTGGGCAATGGGAGGTATGTGGGACTGTTCTGACAGTGGGAAACAGCTTTGGCTCGTCTCTGGATCAGCCATAGTAGGCTGACCCATGTTTTTTTTAATGGCTCACCCTGTTGTGATGACTGTCTGGTTCCTTTGACTGTGCAGCATCTTGTCAAATGCCCCAGTCTTGGGAACCTTCGTCGGCAGTACCTTTCCGGGTGCCAAGCTGCCGATGGATCATACCTTCTTTCCTCGGTTCTTGGGGAAGAGGGTTGTGCTATGGGGGAGGTACCTTCTCTTTTGTGTTGAGTTCTGGCCTTCTCCACAAGCTGTAGGGCTTTTCCATATTTTAGTTTGTATTTTAATGATAGTGTTCTAATTTTAATCCATATCTTTCCACCATGTTTTTTAGCTTTGGTTTCTTTTATTCTTTTATATTGTTCATTTGTTTTATGCATTGTTAATCTCTGCTTTTTATCGTTTTTTTTATAAATTTTTACTTTCTCTTAATTTTATGTTCGGGGGCATATGACCTCTGCTGTTGTGACGCCATGTCACATTTTCTTTCATTCATTCATTCATTCACTCTGCCCATCTCTTCCTTACTGTATCTATCTCAGTTAACATCCTACCATCCTCTGCCTTTACTCGCTCTTCCTTCCTGAACTCTCTCTTTCGCACCTTTTTCACATCCTTCCAAAATATTATCTATTCTGTTGAAAATTCTCAGTCAACCGCCTACCCCACCTCTCATCTGCTGCCACTTTAGCATCACGCACAGCTCTTCTTGCCCTATTCCTCTTTTCCTTATACCTCTCATATGACACCTCATCCTTCCTCTGCAGCCACACTTCATATGTATGTGTGTTTTCAGCCACAGCCATACTTACTTCCTCGCACCACCATTCACTTCCTTTTCTTACACCACCATCCACTCGTCTCACACCAGACACCTCTTCCGCATGCCCCACCACAGCACTCTTAAACAACTGCCATTCCTCCTCCACACTGCCATTCTCCTGATCTTTCACTGCGTTCCACTCATTTTTCAATTTCTCCTGATACTCTATCATTTTCTCTCTTTTATCCAACTCACTCACTTTCAAAACCTCCCTGCTACACCTAACTCTCCTAGCTCTCACCCATCTCTCACCTACTCTCAACTTTCCCTCCACCAGGTAGGGGTCAGATATACCTCCTCCCTCCCCTCTCAAAACTCTCACATCCAACAATCTTCATATTACATTCCTGGACACAACCACATAGTCCATCAGTGTTCTATCAACAAGCCTTCCACCCTCCTCTGTTACCCATGTATACTTATAAATATCTTTCTTCTCAAACAAGGTATTTCCAATCACCATCTCTCGTTCAACACACATCCCTATCATTCATTCCCGATTTTCATTTCCTCCAAGCACATTATTCATACCAACTACACCTTCAACTGCTACATTTCCCACTCCAGCATTCAGATCGCCCATCATTACCACATTCACATTCGCTCCAAAACTCTGCAGACACTCATCAACATCATTCAAGAAGGATACCCTCTCTTTCCCTTTTACTACCAGGCCCATATGCACTCACAAATACCCACAACTCACGTTCAAATTTTGCTTTCACCCACATCAGGCTCGATGACATCCTTCCATTCAATCACACACTGCTGCACTTCCGGACTCACTAACAAGGCCACACCTTCTCTCGCCCTTCCTCTATCAACACCTGACAATCATCCATTCACACTTCCAAACTTAGACTCACCCTTTCCTTTCATCTTTGTTTCACTCAAAGCTAACATATTCAACTTTCTCTTCACAAACATTCTCTCAGTCTTCTTCCTTTTAGCCTCAATTGTACTACATCCACGCAAATTCATGGACCCAATCTTCAGGGTACAGGGATAACTCAATCCCCCATCCCTTCTATTCCCTGTCTCACTGTAGGAACTAAAAAAAACAGAGAAGGGGATCCCTAGCCCCCTCATCCCGCCACTTTTAGTCGCCTTTTACAACACGCAGGGAGTACGGTGGCTGAATTCTTCCTAACACATCCTGGCCTGAGAGTAATGGTACCACTCCATAGTGCGGCCAGATTGTGCCCCCCCCCCCTTCCCGCGCCACAGTGGGGGACACAATCCTTACTCCCAGCCATACAAGACTCTCAACCATCACTCCTCAAAACTATTTTAATCAACCATCCATCCTGCCAGTATATTATAGTTTGCCAGTCACCTTTAAACACTTCCATCAGTCACCTATTCATTCTCTCAAGCTTCCAGTCCATCAACGATTGCATTATCTCATATCAATTAACCTTTCATTCTTCCACCGATCACTCATCTATTCATTGGGGCTGGTCGATCACCTATCTAAATTATTCTTTTGCAGATATTATCCATCCATCCATCTATTCATCCTTCCACTCCCCTCTACCGTTGAATCAGCTAAGCTTTCCTTTCCGTTCCTCGAATCCTATGACATATTTTTTTCTCCTGAATCTTGCTACTCAGTCGATTTTATTCACCTTAGGACACACAATTCGAGCTGGAAGGACTGGAAACAGCCTTCTTTAATCCTTGTATTAACTGAGTGTTATCCAGCAAGAATGAAACAGAAAATACGTCCCCTGGCTGAACGAGTTAATTATACTATCCATCAGTCCATCTATACAATCCCAAGATTCATTCCTACAAAAACCTACATAAATCCACCCAGCTCTTCATTTATCAATTAATACCTCTTACTTGATATTCTACCACCTTCCACATTCCTTCCCGTCTCACTCCATCTTTGCTTTCTCATCTTTCAGTTTTCTGTGCTTATATCGCGCTGGGTATAAGAGCTTGTTGACATTTTTAATGGACAGTAGTAAAACAAAAAGCCGGGAGGGAAGAGAAAGTAAGAAAGAGGGGAGAGGGATGGATTATAGGTTGTTAGAATAAGTGCCAGAAATGAAGAACAGTATGAAAAAACAAATAAAGATATTTCGAAATTCCGTGAGAAAAGAACAAACGAAATGGCATATAGTCGTCAGTATTTTTCATGCAATATACAGTAATTTCCCTTCGTTTTCCCTTCTTCTCTTCCGCGCAGATGGGTGTGTTGTTGTTTCCTCTTCTAATAAAGCTGAACCCTTTGTTCGTGCTTTATTTCTAGTTCCACGTCGGACGACTATACTATTATTCCTCCATCTCCTTCCCCCTCTGATTTCCTCATGCCTGTAATTATTTATTTACTTTGTACCCACACAGCCCTCAAAACAAAGAAAACATAGGGGCATTATGGGGCTACCCTCTTGTTGTTCTCAAGATCTGTGTTTTTGCGTTGAAACCCTGTGTGATGAAATCTTTCAGTTATCCCTTTCAACCTGAACTATTTTTTTTCTTTTAGAAAGTTTGTTCGAATTCAGTTTGTCCCGAAAAAGCGCGACTGCTCCTAAACCTCTATTGGCTAGTTCCTTCAATCCTATATTTTTCTAATGTATGTGAACATATCCTTAGCAGGGACGATTGAAGCACCTTTCTTATTTGCATCTTTTCTGGCAACCGGTATGGGGTCTCTCAGGGACGCTCCAATGGCTGTGTTTCGGGTTCCGAATCACCATCCTCTTGACACTGTGGGGTATGATTGGCTCTTACACCAGATATTGAATGCCTTTAACAGTCTGGCACACATCTAAATATTTTATTACTTTCTTTCTGTTTCTAACCCGCTTTCTGTGCCTACATTTCAAGCTTCATCTCCATTCATTAAATGGCTGCTGTTGTCGGCAAGTTTTGTTCTAAATTAATTAAATGTAATGGTTCACAGGGTTCTTCTCTATCTTAAACCCTCTTTTTTCTGTCAGCAAACTTCTGAGCTCTACAAATCTCCCTATTCACCTTATGTCATTTAGCTTTGTACCTGCTTTTCGCGGGTCCATAACAAAAATCATTACAGTTATAAGGCAATGTGACTTTAGTACATCTGACATCTGGTTTATCTCTTTTTTCTGTCAAAGGAAACCTTGTTGCTTTCAATGGCCTTCTTACCTCCATCTTGCCATCCATTCATCACCCTGTCCTTATTTAGCCTCATTGGCAGAGTGGAGGCCCGGGGCTAGGATACTCAGTCCCTAAATGTAAGACGTGGATGATCAGCCTCACTCGATCTTCAGTGACATTATGTGAGAGAAACTCTCTAGTCATCCTAAGTTGTAAAACGTTGCAGAACTCCTCGCCTCGGTTGCAGTGCCTTGAAATACATTAGGCCACCCAACATCATTTGGTTTTACGACTACCTTCCAACGCAGTGAATGGTTACCTGGATTACGAGAAACCATTTTGCATGTCACTCAGTGCTGATTCACCTCAATCTTGCAGTCTATGGACTAATTGGGTGGTGAGTGCCCCCACTCACCATAATCTTTCAACTCCCCAGTCTTCCATGTGGCTAGCCCCTTAATTTCGCTATATTCTCGGTAACAAATGGCCTTGAAAGAACCATTAGATTCGTTGTTGGTTTTTCTTTCTTTCTTTGTGGTTCTATGTACTTCTTTGTGCTAACAACATGCACCTCAGTACTTCACCTTTCCTCAGTAGGCTATTCTTGGTGTCTCTTTTCGTCCAGTCGATGTTAGTAATGTCTCATTAATTTTCCCGCAAAATAATTTTACTCGTCATCTTCCATACAGTAGTCACATTACGTTTTTCTTACAAAGCCAGTTTCTCTGAGGTGACTAACAGCCAGAGTAAAATGCATAAGACATCAGCCGTTCCTTAAGGTTTAAAAATTCTTCTTGCCTTCCACAACCCATCGTACCTCCTATAAAACAGCCTGCTGGAATCTATAGCAACCTTTTTCTAGAGAAAACGAAAATCGAATATGCGAGGAGCTAGGCGACCAGGGACCAGAAATAAAACCGAAGGAAGGTACGGATGGGTGGTAGGAAAGAATACATGAGTGTGCCCTTCAAAGATGACACATTAATATACTAGTAGTCTGGTAGAGCTTGACTCAACTCTCCACCATTAGACTCTTTTTCTTACAATTTCTCTCAACTTTTTTGCAGCCTTTCATCTGTTCTTTCGTCATTTTTCTTCCTCCATTAAGCAAGCCCCCTCTAGAACCAATTTGTTCTTTTATTACTCCTTTCATGATTTTTTCCTCTATCATTTGTTCTCTTCCTTCTTTTCCACTTTCATCTGTTCTGCAACTACCATCCAATGCAGTGAATTTACCTGGTTTACGAGAAACCATTTTGCATGTCACTCAGTGCTTTGTCTTCCTCCATTAAACAGGCCCTCTCTAGAACCAATTTGTTCTTTTCTTACTCTTTTCCTGATTTTTCTTCTCTCATTTTTTTCTCTTCCTTCTTTTATAAAACCTGTCCAACTCTTTTTCATCCTATGCATTCTCCTTTTCCTTGCTTGACTTCCTTTTTGTTATACCCTTTCCGTGTTCCTCCAGTTTATCAGCATTCTCTATATATACACAGGTATGCTACAACCATTCGTACTTTCCTCTTCGTCTTTTTCTCTTCTTCATCTTCCTTCCTTCATCAACATGGTGGTGCATGGGTCACCCGTCTAACAACTGACTGAGTCTTCCCTAACTGATTTTTTCGTGTTTTCCTGCTCTCCCCTCTCTTCATTCTATTCCCTCTCCTTCACTTCCTCTTTCCCTCTTCTTTTCATTTTTTGTCGTGTTTCACCGCCACCTTCGTCTTCTCTTTTTGTAATGGGATGCTCTGCTGGAAGAGGCCATGAACTATGCAAGTCAACATGTGAGTTTTTGCCTTTGGTCTACTGCCTGTATAATGTGGAACAGCCAACGGTTGTCTGGTTATGACTGTCTAGCTACTGAGAAATAACATTCAAAAGTTATAATGTACTGAGGGATCTGGGGAAGAGGGGTATACAACTTAAAGAATTCCATGGGTATTATGTGTATACAGTAGCACAACCAAAGGTGTTTTGGTTGCCACGATATGACATCCACATGCTCTGATGCATGGTTGGATGCGTGATAGAGAAAGAATCCTTACAGCTTGAAAACCAGTGTTTCACTGTGTTCATTTCTCTGCTATATGCCTTTACTGGCGCAATCAAAGATGGTTTTCTTGTTGAGGCATGGCATCAGCTAAATGTCGAATGTGGGGGACGCAGGAAGGGTTGGAGGAGGACAAGCTTTGTAAGTCAGTTGGGAAGTTCTTTTACATCGGCATATTGTGCGTGCAAGCCTGTAAGCTCAGATATGAACTGATTACGAAGGTACAGTAGAGGATTCACAAACTTGGGTACCAAGGCTGGTAGAAATACGGGATGACGTAATGACTTGAAAATTGATAAACTTGGCCTTTACCATAGGCCAACTGTGTCTGCTAAGTATCACAAACCCAGGAAGCCCTGTTACTACAATACTGCATTCACAAACTTTGGTGTGTAGCAGCAGATCGCTGTTTCAAAGCATCACACATGGAAGAAATATTATTCAGACTTATGAAAATTGTATTTATTGAGCACATACAGCAGTTCTGTCCCCACCTAGAATTGATCGAAGTCAAACAGAAATGACTATATACTGAATAAAGAGTTTCCATAGGTGGGCATAATTCTTTCATTTTAACAAGTCATGGCACTGTGAAAATGAGATATGTAGTCCCCAAAATTTGTTACAATGAAACAGCCGAGGGGTAATTTTGGTCAGGAATGTATGTGGGCGTTTGTTCACTTTTGTTTATGGTTTATGCAGACAGGGTGTATAGCGACAATATAACTCTGGAAGCGAAATGCCCAGCCCGGCACTTTTTCCTTTTATTTCATTCATTTGTGGAGAGGACGAGAGAGAGAGAGAGAGAGAGAGAGAGAGAGAGAGAGAGAGAGAGAGAGAGAGAGAGAGAGAGAGAGAGAGAGAGAGAGAGAGAATCCAAAAAGTCACAAAGATAATTTGTATCTCAAAGTGTCTTACGACCCATAGCGATGATATAACATGAATTTATGACGTATGCGGTGCAATTTCAGCAATGAAAGAAAAGCATAGCAAAAATTAACTATCAATAGCCATCTCCCCCACCTGCAGTGTGGACATTGATCATGCATTATACCTACATCAATCCTAGAATTAAAAAAAAAAAAAGAACGAAAAGAAACGACAAGAAGTTACACTCAGCGCCTGCAACTCCTGCCTCCATCAACTGATCTAAGTTCAGAATATTTGGTTTTGCTCTGTGACCTAAACCTTCGACAGATTACTCTCAAACCGAATTACTTCCTTCTTGCCTAAGTATAAGCAGTTCGCCAAATTTGGTTCAGATCAGATCAGAAGTATCTGAGCAGATGTGATGCTTCCCTGTGAACAGTTTGTGGGGACTGCCTTCTGATAATAGTGGCACTACCTTTACGCAAGTCGTAGTATGCTACCCTAAATGCAATTACATTAATGTGAATACTATTCCTGCAGTATTTACTGATGCCTTTATCAGAAGTACATCTCAGTTGCAGGTTCAGGTTTTCATATCCCATTGGAGTCCAGTGTCCCGAGTATTGGACAGAACTGGGATTTTTCAAGTCCTCATAAAGTAGGGAACCCCCGGGTAGGGACCTATGAGCTTCACGACTATGAGCCGATAGGCGGAGGGCGGTACGCTCAGTACCCTCCCAGTGCAATGCCTCGCCCAGCACCCCTGGGATCCAATGGGATATACTGACTTTCAAGTAACATTTTTGTCCTAGCTCTCGCTCGGACAACGTACTTCAGCCGAAATTCACTTAAGAGAGTTAAGAAATGTTCAGCTTGGGCTGTAAAAAAGTTTCCCCCACCATTTGGGGAGATCTTCATGGGCTAATGCAGGTTGGAGTGATTTTTTTTTTTTTTTTTTTTGTGTGTGTGTGTGTGTCCGACTCTGGGCATAGGCTTCACAGCCTGCTCCCAAGGTCCAGTAGTCCTACATTCCATACACCTCTACATGACACCACTTCGGCGCTAACACCCACTGTCCATACTGAATACATACTAGGGCTGTCTTACACAGGACTGGTGTATTGGTATTAGCAGTGGTATTTTTCCGACATGTCGGCGGGTCTTCTGATAGATTGTAAAGTCTGATTTAATGAAATTCAAATCCTTAAAATGTTCCAGCAGGGATTTGAACCTGGGTCCGCCAGGACTGCAGGCCACCTCTCTACCGACTGAGTCAGGTATCCCTCACCATTTGGGGAGATCTCTATATGGTACTATAGTACAGGTTGGAGTGTAAAAAAGTATCCTTCACCACTGGGGAGATCTCTGTGGGCTACCATTTGGGGAGATCTCTAACAGCATTAAGGTGTGTATTACTGCATTACTAGCATGTGTCAAAATTCGCACCGAGTGAGCTTGAACACTTTCCACATCTTCAGTGTGGACGTCTGCTTCCTAGCTGTGCATTGATTTCATTCCCATAAAATGCACGGACAAAAAAAAAAAAAAAAAAAAAAAAAACTAAGCGTCGTGGAAAAAAAAAAAATTAGTTTTTCGGTTATAAAATGTAAATTTACTGTGTTATATATACAACATATTAAAGATGTATGTGACATCCGCATCCGTGGCGCATCTTGATCAAATTATAAATCAGCATCCACATTTTACCAAAATCAATATCCGCATCTGCATCCGCATCCACGCCTGTTGAATAAAGATGTTGTGGATGCTTAAAACTGTTTCAGCAGTTGTATTTGTCACAAAGAAGGGAAAAATCGTGCTACTGTGACATCTCTCTCTCTCTCTCTCTCTCTCTCTTATTTCTACCACCAATCAGTTTTGGTCAACAACCGTTTCATACAACCAGTGTTTCCTAAACTGAGTCAAAATGTCCGAAGGTAGCAAAAATGAAATTTAAAACCGTCACCATTGTGAAGGAGTTAACAATGGCATGTTGCCTGGAGTAGGCACGTATAAGTGACCTACAAGTTGGTTTTTGACGCGTACTGGTGCAGTAGACAATGTCTGAGGCAAGGAAAATTTAGAACGGCCTTATCATCGAATTTAAATTAGTAATGGACAGCCTTTGCTGCTGAAATTTTGATTTGCTTACCAACTGAAATTTCATCAGTATATTGCGTACTATAAATGTAGATTTACCTAGTTCTCTTGGAAGACTCTTCTAATTCTGCATAAAGTAAGTTTGTATAATGTGGTTAGGTTAGGTTGAGTGACTTGGCTGTCAGGTTAGGTTAGGTGAGATGCTAAGCAAATTTTGGTTGGCTAATTTAAGTGGCTAGGTTAGGCTAGCTAGTTATGTTTGGCAAATGATTAAAGTGAGATTAAAGTAGGCATAGTTTAGGTGGCTCATTAAAGAGGTTTAAGGAGGATACGGAGGTATGTGCTAGGGGTGTCAGCAATTACCGCATGTAGTATTAAGGATTCACATTTGCTATATTCAATAGCATTATGCTTTATGGTTTCCAAGCATTAACTGTGCCACTTTTCACAGCGGTAATAACTTGACAATAAAGGTATTAAAATATATATGATTTGTTACCAGGTATTGTAGATTTTTATTATATATAGCTTCCAGCCTTCCACTCATCTGTTTCAGACGTCATCCCTCACCTCTCGTGCATAGGTATCCCCCCACTCTCCTCAAACCCCCTTCCTCCCCCCCAAACTCTCTCTGTACGACTCTCTCTTACTGGCTGTGGATGCTTCGAACGCATCTCTCTACTAGTGTTTCAGAGTCAATATCTTGGCCAGCGTTGACAACGCTGTGGTCCTCGCGGGAGTGCGGCCAGCTGTACAAGACTATGTCTTGCACGTATCCAGTCCTACAGTCGCACATAACAAAGATCTTGAACCCAAAACGGTGCCTTTTGCTGGGTATATACTGTCTGAATGAAATATTGCCTCTCCACAACACGAGACTCTCGTCTATGACGAGGTCTCTATGGGGATAGAACGAGGAACGAAAGGTTTGCCTGAGGTGATCAAAGACCAACCGAATTCGCCTCATTTTATCAGTGTTGTTTGCATTTGCAGGGTCATGAGCATCATAGAAATGGAGGCGACTTAGAATTTGTTGAAACCGATTACGGCTTATCACTTGACCAAATATTGGGGTAAACATAACATGGTCCCTAGTCAAGTAAGCAGGAATTCTATTCTTTCTTATAATACCCATCAAAAGGACCAGGGCAAAAAATAAGAAAATTCCTGGAAGGGAGACAGGGTAATCATAGATGATAGAATGCCTACTCCTTGTTCCCAATCTTTCACTCTCTAGGCGCTAGGCGCTTGCAAACAGGTTGGTTTGGTATACAATCTGATCAACAAATGCCTCACTGAAAAACAGGTGGAAAAAATCCAACCTGGTGGAATTACGGTGAATTCCTGGAGCAATGCAGCCAGATCGCCCCTGCTCAGTGAAGGGGTGAATGAGGGGAGAAAAATCACTCCCATCCTCCCAATCCCACGACACAAATCCCTCGTCCCCATCATCCCCATCACTGCCTTCGTCTGGGTGGGGAGGAAAGCCTGGTTGGGGAGGTGGGGGAGAAGGAGTGCGGAGGGCTTCCCCACTGTCACTCCTCTTCCCTCTGCCTTTACCCTTTCCCTTTCCCTTACCCTTACGGCCTTGAGGAACATTAGGGGACTGTGGGGATGAAATAAGGGAATATTGGGGAGCAGAAGACGTGCTGGGGAGTGGTTCCTCCCCACCTTCCCCCTCCATGACAACATCACGTGCTCTCTCACGCACCCTAGCTCGACCACGTGTTAGGGGATATTGGGGAGCATAAGACGTGCTTTGGAGTGGTTCCTCCCCACCTTCCCCCTCCCTCACAACCCCACGTGATAAGGAACACACCCGCACTGGCCCACGTGATCCACTAGCCGCCTCACACTACGTAGGGAGAGCAATGACTCACTCACGTCACTCTCACTTTCCCTAATCCTCCCTGGACTTTCCCTTTCACTCCCCACTCCCTCCACTTGACTTCCTAACTCCCCAAACAAAATGCTAGGCCCATACCTGCTCATACGACGTGGTGTGCGCTCTGGGCCACGATGTGTTATCACCTCACGTCCATACCACGTGGCAGCACGTCCCACTGCTCCGTCATCATCCTCATACTCGTCCTCGTCCTCGAATTCTGGTTCCAAATCACGCTGGGGATAAGGATAGGATATTGCACGTGCCTTCTTTGCCTGCTGCCCCTCCCTAGCAGCACGGTAAGTCACGTACTGCCGCTTCCTGGGAGACGGAACTTCCTCGTCACTGCTGGTGGTTTCTTCCTCCTCTGGCTGCACATACTCCTTGTCCATATCCACGTCGTCCAGTGGGGAATCACTGTCGCCGGTAAAGGTGTCCAGGGCGACTTGAATTTCGCTGTCTGAGAGACCTCTCTTAGCCATGTCTGAGCAGGACCATGGCTACCAGGTGAGTGGACGATTGGTGGGCTAGCGCGGGTCGCTTGGGGTTGCCGAGTGTCCCTGCCTGGTGGCAGGTAGGGGAAGGTCATGCGAGGATACGTACTGCAAATCAAGTGCGAATTTTGAAAATTGTCGGAATTATGCACATTGCAATTGCACGACGTACCATCGCCGGGACTGGCAAATGCAAATCGTTGCAACGTACCCATACGTCGACGGGACGGGGCGGGTTAATAACAGACTATCTCCGGCCGACCACATCAGTTTGAAGATACGGAATATACATTGCTTGTAAATATGAGAATAGCATTCACATACATAAATGAAGACATGCTAAGAAAGATAATAACATCATTCATCAGACCAACCCTGGAGTATCCATCAGTAGTCTGAAGTCCTTATCTCCAATAACAAATAGATAAGACTGAAAAAGTTCAAAGGACTGCTACAAGATGGGTACCAAGCTTATGGGATCTAAGCTACAAAGAAAGACTAACTGAATCTGCCTACACCACAAGAGTGAAGGAAAAGAGGAGACATGATTATGCTATATAAATGCATATCAGGGAAGGAGAACACATAAAATTAGAGGCGTAAGGAAATTTAGTTTCCCAAATAGAGAAATTGATCAATGGAATGCACTAATGAATGAAATAGTGTGTGCCAATAAAAATCATAAATTGAAGGATATGTACGATAAATATAGTTTATGACACGGGACAGCACGAGCCTGACTCATTCCTGTAAAGATACAATTAGGTACGAACACACACAAAGGCAGGCAAAAACATTATACCTCCGCCTTGTAAAGGCGAGCCATAGTAGACAAGAACTACATCAAGGAGCACTTAGTATAGCACCCACAGCCTACATAGTTTTCCTTGACCTATGTCCTCGATCTCTAACGGAACGTTCGCGATGATGAGTATGTTCGTCCTTTCTTGACTCTAAACCCTACAGTCAAATTTGGTCTAAATCGAAACAAAACTGTTTAAGTTGGCTTTTCTCATTGATCTTGTTGTTATAATATCGAACCTTTTAAACCTTGACTAAGTTGCAATCTATCCTCCAAGTCCGAATGAAATCCTTTAAAATTTCTGAAGTACACTGGTCACACATAAAAGAACAGGCAAACAGACACACAGAAACATACAAACAAACACTTGCACAGTGTAACGACATCCAGGCAGCGATGCACAAGCTGATGAAACAAAGCAAAAACTAGAAGGGATGAAGGTTATGGAGGAAGTAAGAGCAATTGGGGATTAATGAGGCTCCTCGACGCTAACAAACTTTTAAATCTATCACCACCCCTCTTTCCTTCCTCATTCCTCCCATTCCTCTCCCTCCTACCATGTTAGTCACCTTTTCGCCCAATTTCCTTTTGCAACCACCAACCTCTTCCCTTATCCTTCCTTTCTCTTTCCATTCCCTAACTACGCCACCACTCCGTTTTTCTCCCTCTTTCTCTCTCTCTCTCTCTCTCAGTCCCTCTTCTCTCCATCCGTTATCCTGTATCCATTCCCTCACCACCCTCATTTCCTCAACTCCCCCTTCCCTTCCTTGAACTCCATGCATTCTTGTTTTATTTTTCTTGTTTGACTTACACAGAAGATACCAACACCTTATTTGTAACACAGCTTGTAACAAACTGCCTCGGACGCAATTATACGTCTGTTATTCTTTGCTTTTCGCTGTACCCCACATCTTCCCACTTCCTTCTTGTCACCCCTCCTCTCCCCTCCCCTTCACCTCCCTTTCCCCTCCCACTTCCGTCTCCTTCCTAGTAATTTGTCTCCTTATAATCTCATTACCTCCCGTGAGCCTCCCTCTAGCTCTCCCTCTTTCCCATCACAGATCCATTTTTATTCCATTTATTCCAGATCTTTAACGTTCTTCCAGTGTTATCTCCTTTTCCAGCTTCTCGGTGTCTCTCTCTATTTTCTCATCTGTCTCATACTCGATTTGCTTCCACTTCTAAGTTTCCTCTAACTGAATATCCTCCTCTTCCTATCCTTCTCTTTATCTACATTTTGTTTCCTCCCTTCTTTCCAAACTCTTTACGATCCACACTCAATCTTTATCATCTTATATCATTTTCTTCCAGTGACCATTGTAGTTTCTCTAGAATTCTAACATCTCTACTGTTGATTTCTTTTTCTCATTCCGTCTTCTTCCGTCTTTCATTTATTCAACTCTGTTTATTTCTCTTCTTATCTATCTTGTACCTTTCTTTGACTCTTTTATTTTGTAATGTTATTGTTGTTGCTGATGATGATGGTGATGGTAATGATGATGATGATGATAATGATGATACACACCTCTCATTATTTCTGATACAGAAACTGACTAATATATTGCGACCACTTGGCAGTTTTGGAGCAGTACGGGAACGGCTCAGTCTGCTTGTGTGAGCGTTGCAGTGTGTTGTCCGCGTGTGTTGAAATGATGCAGCCGGTGAGAGGTTACCTTCTCTGACTTTCTATAAATATTCCTAGGATTATATTTTTTCCCCTTGGGCTGATACTGCTAATGCACCTGTAGTAAACAAAAATTAGCAAGGTAATGTTGGTTCAGTATATGGATCAGCGAATACAGTTCTGTTTATCATGCTGTTCTCGATAATGTATTGCGTTCCTGATTCACTCATTATAGCGACTATTGCTGATCCATCATATGTAAACCGATGCTTACATAATTTTGCTGTAGCTAATTTCCGGTAGCTCACCCCTCCTATATTCCTCGTCATTTTCCAGATCACTTCTTTTCCTCTTGCATTCGTCCATCAAGGTCTCCCACCTCTCCTCGTGCTCTTTCTTCACTCCCCTTCCGCACCCCATCCTTGCCCCACTAGACTCTTGAAAATTCAGCTGTAGAGCGTAAACAAATTCCGTTAGAGAACAAAATTAATTACTCCCACAAGCCCTCATAAGCAGATTCTCCCCTTTGACGAAAAACAACAGTGTTCGAACTATATTCTCTTTCCCCTTTTCCACTTTTCCCTTCTATCCACTATCCTCTCTTTTTATCCTTACAGTCAATCTTCGTTCTTTTTTGTGACCAACGCAGGGTATAAACTTCATAACCTAGTCTGTCCCTGGAGGTTCCGCATTCTTTTTGCGTGTCAACCCGATTTCATTCTTTTCTTTACCCCCGCCATGGAGGCTAGAGGAAGTTATATATTCACCCGCTTGTCCATCTGTCTGTCTATGTGTCTGTTGACAAGATACCTCAAAAACATGGTTTCGTAATTTAATGAATTCAAGTGGATAGTTGGAAATGGTGCCAAGGAAGAGCTCATTAACTTTTGAGGTGGGTCAGAATCAGGATACGAAAATAAATCATGAATAATACTGACGGCAGCAGAAGTATGCCTTCTTGGAAACTGTGTAACGAGAGCAGACTAAGACCATAGAACTAATTATATCCGCCAGCGATGTGCGATGAAGGTTGCTTTATAATTCATAATTTATTGGCGTTGGCAGAGGTGTGCCCTTTCGAATACTTTCTGTTCCTCATTATTTCTGTGTCCGATTTTAGGTACAAACTAAACAAGTCCGTTGCACAGGGCTCAGCAGCCCTTTTACCTGTCATACACTTTCACATGTCACCACAAAGATGATAATATCCACCGTCCATACTGTGTACATGCTAGGGCTGTCACAGTCAGCGGTGATTTGATGGCATCAGTGGGTGTTTTTATGATATGTCTGTACGTCTTTTGAAAGTCCGTTTCAGCGAAATTCAAATCATGAATCTGTTCCTTGCCGCAGCATGGAATACAATTGGCTGCCTTGCAAAGGGTAGTAAAGTTCTCTGCCATTTGAAAATCACTATTTTTATTCCCTCATACTCTCTTTTATTCATTTACCTCTGTCCCCATTGGGTCCCTTCCGTATACTAACATTTTTTCCATTCAGTACACTTTCCAATGATTTTCCTTCCTTTTTCATCTCTCATTTACACTATTTTTTAAACTTTTATTTACCTTCCTTAGTCTGTTTTTTTTTTTGTTTCTTCTTTCTTATTCAGTCTCTGCCTTCACTCTTTTATCCCTTCACCTCTCTCTCCTTCAAACTTTTCTTTATCTTGCATTTCCCTTTATTCCTCTTCTTGTTTTTCTATCCATCCTCCCATCATCTAGTTCTTTTCTTTCCCCGTCTCATTTCTTGTTCCATTCTTATTCTTTTCCATTCTCTCTCTCTCTCTCTCTCTCTCTCTCTCTCTCTCTCTCTCTCTCTTTTAATACATAACACCCATGTCGCCTTTTCTTCCTCTACTGCCACTTTCTTTTCCTTGTCTCACATTAATATTTCCACTCCCATTGTCCTACAGTCCGGTTGCCCTATTTCTTCTCCCTTTCCATCACCATCTCATTCTTTTTTCTCTTTCCGCCTTTTACTCCCTTTTCCTCCCTTCTCTCCTGTTCCTCCCCTCCCTTCCTAAATGAGGTAGAGGCTGTAAGATTAGCTGTTTCGAGCGTTATCTTCTTTGGCGTGGGGGATTTCGTGACACCTGTTCCCATCGATATGTATAGCACATTACATTTTAGCCTTCTCTTGGCGAGGATAACTCTAGTAACGTATTTTTTTTTCCAGCTAACGCAACAAAATTCTTTAGTTGAGAATGAGACTTAGGAGCTTAAGTAATAACAATGGTACCATTAACCCTTTCATTTCCAGAACAACTCTCCAGGTGACAAAAACGATCCTGTTCAACTTGGTGTGTCATAGGAAACTGCCTCTTGATACCACTACCATTAAATATTTCTTGACTGAAATGACTAGAGTACCATACCGTACTCCATCAAAAGCCTGACGCATTAATGAGCTGAGTTAAATTGGTACCATTTCTTGTATAGTCATAACAGTCGCCAATCCATTCAAGCTAACTCTTGGCTATTTTTTTTTACCTGAAAGTGAGCCATAGTGTTAATGTATCTATCTATCTATCTATCTATCTATCTATATTTTTTTTCAACTGATATAGACAACGTACTGTACATATATGCTGAATGATATAAATGATATTCCAGAAACTACCAACTCCTACGCTACATTGTCGTTTTTACCATTAACCGCAACTCCCACCAGACGATTTAACTCAGCCAAGGAAGAGCCCAGAGCATCGGTACTGTTAAAGAAGGTACATTTAACGGCTACACTTGGAAATCCCTCATAAACTAAATAAAATAATTTAGGCATAGCAAAAAGTATGCAGGTACTTGGACTGAAGAAGATAGCATTCTGAACTATGTTACTGTTACATATTATGTCAATGCAAGAACATGAAGGTGTAAATAGCCAAATCCATCGCTAAGGATAAGGTGCTACAAAGTGTCCTTCGCCAACGAGAATAGAGGTGTTTATGTTAACATGGGCGATAACAAGAGTACCTGTCAGTGCTGTCGTCTCCGACCCTTTCTCAGTCTCTGGTACCATTTTCTTCGTATCTTTACCTCCCATTTCCCCCCTCAGCATTAAGACGGCATATTTACTTCGTTTTTAATTCCGCAGCACTACATTCTTTAGTGCAAGTCAGACTTAGAAACTGGAGGGATTAGATGTAGCCCTAATACCGTCAGCCCATTTACGTATTTCTTCAGTTTATTCTTGCTACATGAAAACAGGTTTGTTCAGTTTATGAAACTTTTGGGATTGGAGGAGTGAGATACAGCCTTCAATATGCCTTCACTACTAGAGGTTCGTTTTATGGCAAAAAAGGTTGCAAGGTAGCAGAAAATATAATTAAATTAAAAAGCACTATGAGAGCGCATACCTCCGAGAACGCTAAAATAATTACTTTATAAAGCAGCCTTCCCCCAACACCGTTGGTGTAGGTATTTAATTTTAGAGTCTTAGTCTTAGACAAGGCATACATCCACAGACGCCAATTCCGCCTCAGAATCTAACCAACTCTTGGTTGAGCCAGTATCCATATATTCAGTAGATTTAACTGATATCCGATAATGACCTTTTGAGATATCTTGTCCACAGTGGACAGCCATAAACAGACACAGGTGAATATATAACCTTCTTTAACATGCTGACTCCCGTTGACGTACATATACGTCTGAACGTTTTGTCACTGTGACTCCTGTTGATGTATATAAATGCGCCGCAATTGCAAGGTCCATCATTTGCACATTTATCGAATTTCGTGCGTGAGTTTGGTACATATAGACGGGGCACCTTCCTCTACCAGATGCCAGGCAGGGACAATGCCTTACCCTGCATGACCTCCCCCCTCCCCCACACGCCATTGCCTCGGCCATTCACCTGTTACCAGTGACCTGGCCAGTAAAGGCATGTCGTGCCACAGTACGAAATTCAAGGCCAGAGTGATTCCCCAATCTATGACAATGTGGAGGAGAAAGTTTACATAGCATTGGAGTAAGAAACAGTCAGAAATGATGATCAGGTAATGTTGCCAAAAAGGGTGAGGTATGTTGATGTGTTTGGTGAGTGAAACAATGCTTTTATCACCTATATTGCTGTTGAAAACCAATATTCTCTTGTACTACATATAAATTTGTACAAAATAAACAAATACTTTTTATGAGTGGTGTGGAATAGCTACCCCTCCCATAGAACACGTTTTCTCTGGAGCCAGGCCCATAGAAATCACAGTAAGGTAAGGGGTACTGTTACCTGTATCCAATATTTTAAACCTCAGGTGAGCGATTTCTCCACGAATTTTCGATGTTTCTCATAAAAGTGGAGGTTTTGGCCAGATAAAACAAAATCGAAAATCTGCCGGGACTGGGGGAGGTCATTGGTTAAAAATCTGCTGGGATGGGGTGGGAAATAAATATACCTCTTTGGATTATAGGGGTTAATTGTTACTTTATTTACTGGTGATCCTTCCAGTATTGAATATCATGGTCTGGTGGCAGGATGAGAAACACTAAGACGTAACCATGCTATGGGGGTTAATAGGGGAAGTCATGAAAAATACTTGTCGCTATACTGTTCACTCCACGTTCTCAGTCACTCACACTTATTCTTCTTCCATAATTTCTCCACCATAAGACGTAGCCTAATCTGACTATCTTTACTATTGCTTTTTTTTTTTTTTTTAAACAACTTGAGAAACTGGTGAACTGAGTGAATTCTTCTCTTTGAAGGTTGGGTTGAATCAGGGATGTGTTATGTCTCCATGGTTGTTCAATCTGTACATGGATGGGGTAATAAAAGAGGTACAAGGTAGGGTTGTGGATGTTGGAGTGGCCCTGGTGAGAGAGGGTAGTGTTTGGAAACTCCCTGTACTGTTGTTCGCAGATGATACTATGTTGTTGAGTGAAGACGAAGGGGAGCTGCAAGGCTTGGTGGATAAGTTTGGGAGAGTAAGAAACTGAATCTAAAGATGAATGTAGGGAAGAGTAAACTGATGGTCTTTGAGAGGGGTGAAGTCAGTGAATGTACAGCGAGGTTGGATGGTGAGGAATTGGAAAATATGAGTACGTTTAAGTACTTGAGTAGTGTGATGAGTAAGGATGGAGGTTTGGAGGGTGAAATGCTTGAAAGGGTACAGCATGGAAGAAAGGTTGCTGGTTCCTTGAAAGCAGTGATAAGAAACAGGGAAGTAAGCATGGAAGTGAAAAAGTTACTACATGACAGTATTGTGATACCAACTCTAACGTATGGAAGTGAAGCTTAGACGTTCTTGGAAGGACACAAGTCAAGAGTGAGGGCAGTGGAAATGAGTTATTTAAGAGAAGCCTGTGGAGTCACATGGAGAGACAGGCTGACAAATGAGGATATAAAGGAGCATTGTGGTGTGGATGTGGATGTGATAGGAAGCGTTAGGAGGAATACACTGAAGTGCTTTGGCTATGTGGAGAGGATGGAGGGTGAGAGACTGACGAAGAGAGTGTATGTGAGTGAGGTGGAGGGGGGGAGAGGGAGGGGGAGGCTGGGGATGAGATGGAGGGATGGGGTGGAGAGGTATATGAGAGAGGGGTGTGTGAGTTGGGAGCAGGGTAGTGAAATGGCGGGGAGCAGGGCGACGTGGAGGCGATTTGTTTGTGGCCACCCCGAACGGGATTGAGGCGTCTGGCAATAGATAGATAGATAGACTGAGAAACAAAAACAAATACTGAGTGTCTCATATGGTTCGACTTTCTGCCATAAGTCGACTTTACATTTGTGTTCACTAGTCTTGCATTAAAACTTAGTTGATTACCGTACAGTCAACAAAACAAATAACTCTCTCTCTCTCTCTCTCTCTTTCTCTCCTTGATGTGCTAGACGATAATGTCTGAATGACAGTACGTGTAATTGCAAAAATTTTTTCAGTAACTGTAATTTATCATCTTTTCTAACATTACTCACTGAAGAAAACACTATGACGTTTTATAAATGAATACTCATAAGAATCATAAATACTCTGAAGCCTGAGGGAAGAATCTTTATAGTCATATTTGGCAAGGACATTGTCAATGGTGACATTGTACAGTACTTGCAAGTACAGTTTTGGCTCACTGGATGAAACTGGTAGCGATGACAAGGGTACAGCCTGAATGCATATTTGTCAGTGATCCCACAGTGGCTGCAGCAAGAACTGCTAAGTGCGTAAATATAAAGTTGTGTCCCATTCACTGAAGAACAGTCTGATAATTTCGTCAGCAATTATGTTCCCAGTTAGACGGACGAATATGACATTAACACTTTCACCATGAGAAAGTAATATTTTGTTTTATTTTCGCTTCTACCATAGGTTTTCATTTGATTTTTGGAAGACCTTTCAGTGGCAGAGCTACATGATGGTTGTTTCTAACACCTTCAGTGTAAATTATTTATCAAAAAACTAATTAATATCGCTGGAAGTAGCAATGATATAGAAACGTACGACGTCGGATTAAAGAGATTAATTCACAAAAAATGCCGATCACCTAAATCAATCCGTCAAAAAATCCGATTCAGAATCGGTAATTTTATAATTTTGTATTTGCTACCACCAGACCCTTGGGTCTCAGTTTTACAGACGGTGGGCAACGCAAGTTTTCTATATTAGTTCTGTGTTGGTATAATCGATTCCTCACTAACAACATATTATGAGGTGCAGAAGGATCCAAGATTAAGTTGCTTATGGAACCGAAAAACACACATGGCTAACCAAAGTTTCTTAAATGGGACACAAACGCTACAGAATTGGGAAAGTTAACGGCAAATTAAGGAAAAAAAAATTGGAAGACGACACAGCAGCCCAGATATCAAAACGACGAATGGTGATTTTATAAGGAGTGAAGAAAACGTAATTACAATAGCTAAATGTGTCCTAGAACACGACGACAACCATGAAAGTGTAGGCTACTGGCTCCAAGGTATAACTTACCCGCTGAGAGAGAGAGAGAGAGAGAGAGAGAGAGAGAGAGAGAGAGAGAGAGAAGGGGGGGGAGGGAGATGAAATTCACAAATGCACAGGGTTAAGATGCAACGCCTAGTAACCTATGTATAACGGTGTGTGTGTGTGTGTGTGTGTGTGTGTGTGTGTGTGTGTGTGTGTGTGTGTGTGTGTTACTTTTTATACTTCCCTCCAAAACAGGACGAATTTATAATGTATTTAAATCAGTACCAACGAGAGACATCATTTATCGGTATGGCAGCAATAGGAAATGTTTGTCATGAGCCAGAATGTAATGCTGTATCTATTGTAAGTGTAAAAACAACAGTGGAAGAGTTATTACAATTACATTATTTTTATGGTTCAGTAATAAGGCAGTTAACTATATAATACCTCTACCTTCAACTGTCTACACCACACTACATGCGCATAACATATCACACCTTCTATTCACATCTTTAGTAATGGCCGCTGCAATCTTACTATCAAATGAGGTGGTACCTCGGATTGCCACCACCGGCAGGGTAGGGCTGGAGGCACAGGGTCCTCCCGGTCGCCATCAAGCGACTGTGCCGGCAGCGACTGTTGCTATTTCCGGGAATGCTCGTCGGCGAAGAGATGACGGTGCGGCCTTATTCTTTATTAACATCCGCGGCCTTACCACAAATTTAAACTCGGTTCATTTTTTCCTTCAGTCCATATCCCCTTTGGCCCTTTTCCTCACAGAACCACAAATCTCACCCTCTACCGATATATCTCCATTTTGTTTTCCCGGTTACCATCTCCTTACAAACTTTCGTAACAAGGGCGGCACCTGTTGTTATATCAAATCCCAATATGCAGTTGACACTATTTTAAACTTCACTTCGTCCAGTTTTGATTACTCATTATATAAATTAAATTGCCAAAACATTACCAAATATATCTGTGTAGTTTATCGTTCCCCCAATGCTTCTTCGGAACCCAGTGTATTTGATTCCATATCCACTCAGTTGAGTAACCTTGACCTTGCCCTTGGCAATGAAATTACCATTTTGGGTGATTTTAACATACACAATGTTGAATGGTTATTGCATTCTGCCCGGACTGATGACGCTGGTCTAGAATGCGAGCTGTTTGCGGAATCGTTTAACCTCACCCAGTTGGTAAAGCAACCAACCAGAATACCTGATAATCCTGACCATAATGCCCATCTCTAGGATTTATTCTGGACAAATAATCCAGATCAATACAGGATAGAGGTACTGTCACCACTTGGATCCTCTGACCACAATCTCATCGAAGCCTCATTAGCTAACCCTCCTACACCTCCCCATTCTGAACCTGTCAGGGTGACCCGATGGCACTTTGACAGGGCAGACTGGGATGGATTTAGAAATTATCTTGCTGATATTCCATGGCAGTCTTTCTTCTCTAGTGATCCCAATTCTACCCAGTCCCACATTTGCGACTTAATACTAGCTGGTATGGATTTATTCATACCAAGTCAACAATTCACTAAAAGATCAAACTCTCCAAAATGGTTTGATGGCAATTGTGCCAGAGCAACAGCCCAAAAGTCATTAGCATATAACTCTTACTTAAAATCAAAAACATCTGAATCACTCTCCCAATTTAAAATTGCTAGAAATCATGCAAAAGCTGTATTAAATTTATCTAAATCAAACTTTCTTCAAAAGCAAACATCAAAACTACTTAACAACCCTAATGACAATAGAATATTCTGGTCAACTCTTAATTCTTTCAATAATAACTTTAACAAGTCATCTTCCATTCCCCCACTAAAATCTTCAGATGGCAATATTACAAATGACCCACGTGGGAAAGCAGATATCTTTGCTAGTACCTTTGCCAGAAACTCTACCATAGATGATACCAGCCAGAATGTCTCAGTACTGGAACTTGATTCTCCCGAAATTGACCCACTTAAAATGTAGACAAGATACGTAAAATCCGTCCTAGACAATTTACCTACCAACAAAGCTCCACGCCCAGATGGAATTCCGCCAATTGTTTTGAAAAAGTGTTCCCCTGAACTTGCCTCTGTCCTAGCTAATTATTCAGACTATGCATACGTACTTCTTTATTCCCAAATTCATGGAAAGAAGCCAATATCCACCCAGTTCCGAAGAAAGGAAGTTCGTCTGACCCCTCCAATTACAGACCAATAGCTGTCACATCTTCTCTTGGTAAGGTATTTGAAACTTTAATTAATAAGCATATTGTTAAACATCTTGAATCCAACAACTTAATTAGTGATAGACAATACGGTTTTCGCCACGAAAGATCCACCATTGACATACTCAATCTCTTAACTCATACCATCCATCAATCAATTGATCTTTTTGGAGAAACTCATGCAGTAGCTCTTGATATCTCTAAAGCTTTCGACAGAGTATGGCACAGTTCCCTGCTGTCCAAACTCCCTTGCTATGGACTAACGTCTTTTGTTCCTTTGATTTCTTCTTATCTTAGTGACAGGAAAATAAGAGTAAAAGTAGATGATGTATATTCGAATTTCCACTCAATTAACGCCGGTTTGCCGCAGGGATCAGTTCTGGCGCCAACCCTATTTCTGGTTCATATTAATGATCTCTTATCTGTCACTCACAACTCCATTCACTCATATGCAGATGACTCAACACTACATAGTTCATTCACACTCAGACATCCATTTACAAAGTCTAATATCTCTACCTCTCAACTCAGTACGGCCATTTCCATAAATCAAGATCTCTCTACAATCAGTGAATGGGGACAAAACAACCTTGTCTCTTTTAATGCTAGTAAAACTAAATATATACAGTTTACTAATAGACAGATATTGCCAGATTCGTACATTACCTTCAGTGCTACTAATATTCCCATCTCCAAAAGTATTGAAATTCTTGGTGTCTCACTTAACAGTGCCCTCAGCTGGACCTCTCATGTCAGATCACTTGCTAAAACCGCCTCAAAGAAACTTGGATTATTGTACAGAGTCCGTAACTTCTTCGCTGATGAGCAGTTAGCTATAATTTATAAGAGTCATGTGCGCTCTCAGCTTGAATATTGCTCACCCTTGTGGAATGGTTGTGGAGAGGTTGCATTCAGATAACTAGACAAAATTCAGAATAAAGCTGTTAGAATCATTAACAACCCTGCCATTACATATAAACTACCTCCCCTGCAAGTAAGAAGGAATGTTGCCTCCCTTGCATTATTTTACAGATATTTTTTTGGCAAATGCTCAGACGAAGTTGCGTCCATGGTGCCACCTCTCTATGCCTTCCCTCGTGCTACACGGGCATCTGGTAGCGCTCATGACTGGAATGTCACTCAACCGTATTGCAGAACTTCTGCCTATCAGAATTCTTTCATTCCCCGAACTGCATCTCTCTGGAACTCGCTTCCCCAGAGTTGTTTTCCTCCAAATTTCAACCCACAACTGTTCAAGTCTAACTGTTACAGATATTTTATAAACAGAGGACACCAGTAATCTGGTGTATGGATCTTTTTTTTTTTACCCATTTGTTTTTCCTTCCTCCTTTCTGTTATTTATAAAAAAAAAAAAATATGGATAAAAATGTAGAAATACTGACTCCATCCAGTCTGAGTTTTTCAAGCTGGCGTTGGAAAGCCTATCCTCAGGCGAGCAAAATCCTCTGAAATTCTATATATATACCTAGGCTTCCCCAAAAGAAGGGGAGTAGCCGTGACAGGACGACACACTCCCAATTTACTTACACACACACACACACACACACACACACACACACACACACACATTGACTCGAATCTTAGCCCCAAGGGGAGAAGGGACAGATACTCACCGCACCACACCGCACGAGGGTCAACTGCACAATCAGCGACGTCCGCAGCAGGGCCCGACAGCAGAGCTGATTTACCCCTGTCACATCATAATGGACCCATCCCCTTACCCGCACCTGACCTGGTCAGCTGATCAGACCAAATGCGGGATGATAGCCTATCCCCTCGGAGCCGCGTCACCATATTTTCATTTACAATTTCTCTCCAGTCATCCTTATCGTCCCCTCTGAAAATGATAAAAATAAATTACGTGAAGCATCCTGGAGTATATAGGGTTATGTTTTACATGAAGGGCGTTGTTATACACACATTTCAAACAAATATTGCAACAATATCTGAACCATATATTCTTCAAAAGGAAAAACTACTGTCAAAATATCTCGATAGCTGGTCTACCGTACTTTAAACTGATCATTGTTCTTCTACCATCAACATCTGAATAATGCAAGGCTAACCCCTTCACTGCGATGACAACTTTTCGTTTCATTCTTGCTGTTTCCACAATTTAGCCAAGGAAAGATTTATCGAGCAGGAGAGGTCTGATTATACCTACATTATGACAGTCACTACAAGGACACGCTCCTAAGGTAACTATATTCGACGGCTATCAATCAGAATCAAAATATTAAGTGAGCTCAACGAACCGAAGGGAAATCTTCTTTACACTAGATTATGAGCCGCTGATCGAAAACTATAAATAAAAATATGCAGCAATTACATACAACAGTAAACTAATCAGTGTATGGATACAGTATTAAAGGAGATTTACTAATGAGCAGAGGTGAAAATCAATGCGTAAAGAGAGAGAGAGAGAGAGAGAGAGAGAGAGAGAGAGAGAGAGAGATGTTGTGAACATGTGAATGGAAGAAAGAAAGATTAAAGAGAAATATAAAGCAGGATGGAATTTTAAAAACTTCACCACAAGGATGTCTGTTTCATTTACATTACTACGGAATATCTGAACCTGAAAACAGCCTGAAGGAGGCCAGAATAAAATGTATAAAAATCAAAGTAGTGAAACGAATAAAATCATAATGGAACGGAATTATTTTCAACACAAGATTTTTTTTTTTTTTTTTTTTCATTTGCGTCACGGTATGTCAGACATGTAAGTGCGGCGATTACTGATTTTGTTTTCGCCTTGTTACTGCTCATGGAGAAGGTACTGAACCATCACCGCGGTAATACATGGCAACCTACAATGCCCATATTCACAGGGCATATTACCCCCAACCTGCCCCACCCCCTACCACTATCCGTCCACAAAGTGAAAGAGATACAAGTGCGGCAAAAAGAAATACGGTCTGGAAAAAGAGCAAGTTACGGAAATGAGAAAAATATATAATAATGGAGACAGGGAGAAACAAATATAGTGAACAGTGAAAAGAGAGATTCAAAGATAAGTGGTAGAGGAAAAAAAAAGAGGGGGAGGGGGGCAGACGGACGACAAACAGTACTCTCTCTTCTGTTGGGAGAGTAATATAGTTAAAAGAGAAGGGGAACAGAAAAATAACAATAGGAACTAAAAAATAATGTAGTAGGAAAAGAGTCCGAGATAAAATGGGATAAAAAAAATGAAAAAGGTAAGGAAAGGATAAAAGATGGGTAAATAAAGAGCAAATATGGGTAGAAAGAGAGAGACGTCCGAAGAAAAAAGGAAATATTCGGAAAAAAAAAAAAGATGATAGAGGGAAAACAATACCCCCACATCTTGACGGTACAGGGGAAAACAGTGCTGAAAAAAGGTGTATTTTTATCCATGCGAGGGAAATGAGACTGTCGAGGTAGAAGTCCGAGATCAACGAGATAGGGGCAAAATGTTTGGTTGGCTAAAAGACGCCATTTCTTTTTTGCCCGTATCTATTCATACACTGGAAGAAGAGGTACCATAATGATGCTGCAGTCCCAGTTTTATGGTGCCCATGTATATGAATAACCCTAATAGTTGTTTTTGTTTGTTTGTTTTTTGCAGCTTCCAACCGATTTTACTCAGTCTGAGTCATGTAGTAGTGAAAGAGTTAATGGTAAGTATCCAGTTCCAAAATCCTCCTTTAAGTTCTACAAAGAGAAGCTTCGAAGTGGAAAATTTAATGCAGCCTTAATAAGCCTCCTTCACTATTGAAGATTCTTCATTAAATTAATACAAATGACTGTGGATAGCAAGAACATAATTATTATCAAGGACATCCTCTTGGTATGGAGTTGACGGTGTTGGGATGAAATGTTTGTCTACCTGAAGGAGAATATGATATATTCCTCTGTCAATGTGTGTCAAACTGTGGAAAAGTCACAGTCCTCACACAACCTTTCATTTGTGTTCTTGGTACCCACAGATGATTATTTTGTATATTTAGCTTGCGGGGGTATTTTCGTACTGGACTGGATGATTAACTGTATGCCATAATTTATTCATTTCACTACAGAAGATCTTTTCTAAGCATAATGTAACCCTCTAATATAAGTAAGAAAAAAGTAAGACATCGTTGTATTGACTGGTTGACTAATTATGCCAATTTACTTCTTTCACTACAGAAGACCTTTTCTTAGCAAAATGAAACCATCTAATACAAGTAAGAAAAAAAGTAAAAGACATCGTTGTATCGAAGAGATTATGCAACGGGAGATTACCGCATATTAGGCAAATTTTCCATTACCGCTTACAATATTCGTGGTACTTACAGGCGATTATATTTAGCTTAAGTGAGCCTTATGGTGCTAACCGGGTAAAGGGAGGCAACAAATAACCTCTCTGGTGGAAAAGGTATCTCCTCAACTGAAGAAAGTAGTTTGGAGATAATTCGAATATCACAAAAATGACATAATCACTGTGAAGTGATTCATGCGTTGGACAAAGTAAGCAGCGGGGGGGGACACAATCTGGCCGCACTATGGGGTGGTACTACTACTCTGCGGCCAGGTTGTGTTAGGAAGAATACTGCCACCGTATTCCCTGCGTGTCGTAAAAGGCGACTAAGAGGGGCGGGGTGAGGGGAATAGGGACCCCCTCCTCTGTTTTTTAGTTCCTAAAAAGAGACAGGCCAGAGAAAGGGATGGGGAATGGAGTTATCCCCGTACCCTGAAGATTGGGTCTATGAATGTGCGTGGATGTAGTACAATTGAGGCTAAAAGGGAGGAGATTGGAAGAATGTTTGTGAGAAGAAAGTTGGATGTGTTAGCTTTGAGTGAAACTAAGATGAAAGGGAAGGGTGAGTCTATGTTTGGAAGTGTGAATGGAAGATTGTCAGGTGTTGATAGAGGAAGGGCAAGAGAAGGTGTGGCCTTGTTAGTGAGTACGGAAGTACAGCAGTTTGTGATTGAATGGAAGGAGGTGTCATCGAGACTGATGTGGGTGAAAGCGAAATTTGAAAGTGAGTTGTGGGTGTTTGTGAGTGCATATGGGCCTGGTAGTGAAAGGGATGAAGAAGAGAGGGTGTCTTTCTGGAATGATGTTGATGAGTGTCTGCAGAGTTTTGGAGCGAATGTGAATGTGGTAATGATGGGAGATCTGAATGCTAGAGTGGGAAATGTAGCAGTTGAAGGTGTAGTTGGTATGTATGGTGTGCCTAGAAGAAATGAAAATGGGGGACGAATGATAGCGATGTGTGTTGAGCGAGAGATGGTGATTGGAAATACGCTGTTTGAGAAGAAAGATATTTATAAGTATACATGGGTGAGACAGGAGGGTGGAAGGGTTGTTGATAGAGCTTTGATGGACTATGTGGTTGTGTCTAGGAATGTAATAGGAAGATTGTTGGATGTGAGAGTTCTGAGAGGGGAGGGTGGAGGTATGTCTGACCATTACCTGGTGGAGGGAAAGTTAAGAGTAGGTAAGAGATGGGTGAGAGCTAGGAAGGTTAGCTGTGGCAGGGAGGTTTTGAAAGTGAGTGAGTTGGATAAAAGAGAGAAAAAGATAGAGTATCAGGAGAAATTGAAAGATGAGTGGAAAGCACTGAAAGATCAGGAAAATGGCAGTGTGGAGGAGGAATGGCAGTTGTTTAAGAGCGCTGTGGTGGGGCATGCAGAAGAGGTGTGTGGTGTGAGACGTGTGGGTGGTGGTGTAAGAAAATGAAGTGAATGGTGGTGCGAGGAAGTAAGTATGGCTGTGGCTGAGAAGAGACGTGCATATGAAGTGTGGCTGCAGAGGAAGGATGAGATGTCATATGAAAGGTATAAGGAAAAGAGGAATAGGGCGAGAAGGGCTGTGCGTGATGCTAAAGTGGCGGCAGATGAGAGGTGGGGTAGGCGGCTTACAGAGAATTTTCAACAGAATAAGAAAATGTTTTGGAAGGAGGTGAAAAGGGTGCGAAAGGGAGAGTCTGGGAAAGAAGAACGAGTAAAAGCAGAGGATGGAAGGATGTTAATTGAGATGGATGCAGTAAGGAAGAGATGGGCAGAGTATTTTGAAAGATTGTTAAATGTAGAGGAGGAAAGGGTGGCTGAGATTGTGGCAGATGGAAAGGTGCAAGGAATAAATGTGTTGGGAAAGTTGAATGATTCTTTGATCACGAAGGAGGAAGTGGAGAAGGCAGTAAAGGAGATGAAAACAGGGAAAGCTGCAGGTATGGATGAGTGTGCTGTGGAATGCCTGAAAGGTGGTGGAGTGACCATTGTTGACTGGTTAGTAAGATTGTTGAATGTGTGCTTTGTGAAAGGTATGGTGCCAATTGACTGGGCAAGTGCTTGTGTGGTCCCGTTGTATAAAGGCAAGGGTGATAAGTATGAATGTACTAGCTTTAGGGGTATAAGTCTGTTGAGTGTTGTAGGTAAGGTTTATGGTAGAGTGTTAATTATGAGAGTTTGAGAGGGTACAGAGGGAGTGATTGGTGAAGAGCAGTGTGGCTTTAGGAGAGGGAGGGGATGCGTGGATCAGGTGTTTGCTGTGAGACAAGTGTGTGAAAAGTATTTAGCGAAAGGCAAGGATGTGTTTTGGGCATTCATGGATTTAGAGAAAGCGTATGATAGGGAGGGAGAGGGAGGGGTAGACCGAGGATGAGGTGGAGGGATGGAGTTGAGAGGTATATGAGGGAGGGGGGGGTGAGTTGGGGGGAGAGTAGTCAAACGGTGGGTGACAGAGCGACTTGGAGGCGTTTTGTCTGCGGACACCCTTTGCGGGATTAGGGCGTCGGGCTATAGATAGATAGATAGATAGTATGATAGAATTGATAGAGAGGCTTTGTGGACTGTTTTAAGATTGTATGGACTTGATGGTAGGTTACTAAAAGGGGTGAAAAGTTTTTATGTAAATAGTAGAGCGTGTGTAAGAGTGGGAAATGCTGTGAGTGACTGGTTTCCTGTGAGAGTGGGGCTGCGACAGGGATGTGTGATGTCGCCTTGGTTGTTTAATATTTACATGGATGGAGTTGTAAGGGAGGTGAATGCAAGAGTTTTAGGTGGAGGTCTGAGTCTGGTGAATGTTGATGGTGGAGAGTGGAATCTGAAGCAGCTGCTGTTTGCAGATGATACTGCACTGGTGGCTGATTCAGAGGAGAGATTGAGACAGTTGGTAGAGGAGTTTGGAAGGGTGTGTGAAAGGAGGAAATTGAAAGTAAATGAGAATAAGAGTAAAGTGATGAAGTGTACGAGGTTGGTAGATGGTAGAGGGATGAATATAGCTTTGAATGGTGAGTTGCTTGAGGAGGTAGATTGTTTTAAATATCTAGGGTCACATGTTGCTGTGGATGGAAGAATAGATGCAGAAGTGAAGTTTAGAATAAATGAAGTAGGAAAGGTGCTGGGAGGAATGAAAAAAGTGTTTAAATGTCGTTCGCTTAGAATGGAAGTAAAGAGAAGGTTGTATGAGGGTGTTGTGGTACCGACTGCGTTATATGGGGCTGAAACATGGAATATGGGTGTAGCAGAGAGGAAAAGTTTGAATGTAATGGAGATGAGGTGTCTGAGGAGTATGTGTGGAGTGACGTGTATGGATTGAGTGCGAAATGATGAAGTGCGAAGGAGAACTGGAGTTGTTCGGGAGATGGCTGGTAGAGTTGAGCAGAGGGTGTTGCGATGGTTTGGGCATATGGAGAGAATGGATAATGAGCGATTGGTGAAAAAGATAACTAGATCTGATGTGAGAGGTGTAAGGCTGAGAGGAAGACCACGAATAGGATGGATGGACAGTGTGAAGAGAGCACTGGATGCGAGAGGGATGTCTGTTGAGCAAGGAAGAGTGGCTGTGCGTGACAGAAATAAATGGAGAGAAATTGTGAATGAATAAGTGATGACGCAACCCTGAGGGGATATTCTCCCGCATTTGGTCTGATCAGCTAGTCAGGTCAGGTGCGGGTAAGGGGATGGGTCTGTTATGATGTGGCAGGGGTAAACCAGCTCTGCTGTCGGGCCCTGCTGCGGATGTCACTGATTGCATTGCGCAGTTGACCCTTGTGCGGTGTGGTGCGGTGAGGATCTGTCCGTTCTCCCCTTGGGGCTAAGATGCGAATGAATGTGTTTGAATGGATGAGTAAATGTGGAGTGTGTCGTCCTCTCTCGGCTACCTCCCTTTCCTTGGGGGAAGCAGCCTAGGTATATATATAGATAGAGATAAAAAAATAACTAACAGGGAGTTGAGATGTCTGACTGGATGACGCAGACATAATGATGAAAAATTACTATTTTTGCAAAAGTCTGTGAAAGCCAGAGAAGTGCAGGACCATCGTCATGCTTACCTCATTATGTGGTGATGTCTTTTGTTATTCATTCTTGGCAACAACACGCGACTTGTTTAACTAAAGGAGACAATATAAATATTGCCAGAGTTAGAAACAGCCATCAGTAAACCCTTCACCACTTGAGGTTCATCCAAAGTTTATTTAAATCGTCTAGAGACAGCAAGAACATATGAAATAGAACTGTATAAAGTAGTTAAAATCTACGAGACGAATGAGAGAAACTGGAACCTCAAGGTACAGAAAGTAACCAAATGGAGCGGCAAAGTTCTTTATAGTAGAAACTTAGTCTATATCCAAACTTTTATAACAAGAGGATCACCTCCACCAAAAAGTAGCCTAATAAAATATAATGAAGCATATCTCTGTCCCCATGTGTACTGTGAAGTTACAGTTTAGTATTTGTTTTACGGAACATCACATCATTATGTCTGATTCAGAGGAACCCACTGCAGTAAAAAATACACAAATAAATATTCAAATAGATGTATAAATAATTTAAAAAAACCGTCATGCCGCATTTTTTACTTGACACTTGATGTAACCTGGTGATTTAATAAATCCATGAGAAATGTTTTCGAAGGAAGGGGATCAGATGTAATCTTCTATAGTACGATTAATTTTTGGATGCATTGGGTGGAAGGCAGGTTTGGAGATAATACTTTGGGTCAGAAAATACCAGGCTATGACATAGGTTTGAAATAAAATATAGATGCGTTTCCCATACTGATCGATAGGCAATTATTAAAGCCGGCGGCAGCAGTTGCTGAGATGAACCTGAAAAATAAAATAAAAAATCGTCTTTACATAGATGCCCCCGATCACAGGATTGGAACATAAATATAGTTACACCGCATAAGGTTCTAACATATTTTATACATAATCTCTACCTCGTAAGGTTTTACCATAATCTATATACCACAATGTGGAACAGCTGCTATATTTCAGTAACATAGCAAAAAGGGTGTTGCAAACATCTGGCTGGTGGAGTGATATGAGTAGACTGTAGGCTTCATTACTATGCTTTGTAAAATGACAAAACCTGAAAGGGTATACATCTCCCCAGCAATAGTTTTCTTTCACATCAGATCTCTACACTTTCTCATAATTTTTGCCTTCCTTCTCTTTTCTTCCAGACCTTGGCAGTATATTTGTTTGTCTCTATCACCATATGTTCAATTATATTTGTCTTCAAAATACATATAAATCTCCAGTGGGTCCTCAGGATTTTCCATAACTGCTTTGACCCCTGTGTCTCGAGTAAATGACAGTCATTCTCTACTAACTGGAGAATGACTCAACCACCCAACTAGAGCACTATCATCATTGCCATCGACTTCACTTGTCAGATTATCAAATGGCTCTTCTGCAGTCTCAACTTGTGATTCATCACCACTGTCAGTGTCATCACCATCACTGTGTGATGTAGAATCACTGCATATATCAATGAAATCATCATCCAAATCCTGATCTAGAGTAAGTTGTAGCTCATCAACACCAATGTTCCTCCTTGTGTAGGCCATAATTATGTCTACACTACCCAATTATCAATATATATATATATATATATATATATATATATATATATATATATATATATTGTTACATAGCCTATGATTTCATCATCCTTTGTGTAATTTTAACGCACAGTATGCTGCATGTTTGATCACGAGCGTGTTCTGCCTCAGTTCCCCCCTTCTACCGTTATAGTAGAGTAAGTAGTCATTTCTGGAGTTCAGAGCAGGATTGTCAACTCTTTGTCCTCATGGCTTCATTTGCGCGTCCTTCTTACAAGTTGTATCAAGCTCTGCCGGCCCCTATATAATGAGCTCAGTCTCTGCATCATTGCCACTTAGATCTGCTCCTCATTTTGTTCACATCTCTGTCCTCCCCTGTACAGATATTATTATTGTGAGTGCTCAAGAAATCTCCAAACATCTAGCAGCTGTGTGTAATTTGAGTATAACTGTTGTATTTTTTCTTGTACTGTGTAGCATAAGGTTAATTCTTAGGCCTAGTGAGATTTTTGATTAATGTTGGGTTTTATGTCAGTCATTTTTGATAATAGTTTGTATCTGTAATAATTTATCTTGCATTAACTGAGCATTACCTGGTGTATTTTCATTTTATCAGGGCTGACTTAGATAAATTTACTCTCGCTAATTTCGTGTTAACAGAAGCTATTGCAGTTAACCATATATTTAACCTGTTTATTTGCCATTACATTATCCTTATGAGTCCTGAATGTTTTGTTGTTAGTTTGAGCATTAAACTTTAACTTGTAATTTTACCTAACTCTTTTGTTTTGAACCTGGAACTTTACGGGACAGTAGTGACGCTTAGTATTCTCACTTAAAGTGTACGTTATCTTTCTCTGTTCCGTAACATAAATTTGGCGACCTCATATCAGGATATTCAGGATATTATCATAAGGATATTGCTTGATATTTTGTGACTGTTACTTATTCATGATGTCTACTATTACTACACTTGATGAAGCCAAAGATTTTTTGTCAAATGTGCAAACAGTGCGTGATGTAGAAAACAGAACAAAGAATGAACTTAAGCTTGTTGCTCAACAATTGGGAATTGCTGTTCGCTCTCATCATTCTAAAGATCAAATTGTTGACATGATTAATGAAAGCTTGTTTAATGTAACTCCTCGAAATGAGCAAACGCAGATTGAATTAGCTAAGTTACAGCTAGCCCTGCAGGAGTCTCGTGCTAAGGAGGCTGAATTTCAGGCCCGTTCTAAAGAGGCTGAGGCACAAGTTGAAATTGCTAGGATTCAGGCAGACCATGAGTATCGCATGAAACAAGGTGGAACTGGATCATCTAGCTCTGATGATTTTGATGTGGCTAAAAATGTTAAACTTGTCCCTCCTTTTAATGAATCTGATTTAACAAAGTATTTTCAGTTGTTTGAGAGGGTAGCTACAGGTTTTAATTGGCCCAAACAGAATTGGCCAGTACTCCTTCAAACTGTTCTCACCGGTAAAGCTCAAGTAACTTATGCATCTTTGCCTCAGGATAAATCTGATAATTATGATGTAGTTAAGAGCTTGATTCTTAAGGCCTATGAGCTTGTTCCTGAAGCCTATAGAGTAAAATTTAGGACAACTTACAAGCAAGATAAGCAATCCCATGTTGAGTATGCAAAAATCAAAGAAGATCTGTTAGAGCAGTGGTTAAATTCTAAGAATGTGGATTCTGATTTTGACAAATTTAAGCAGATGATTTTGCTGGAGGACTTCAAAAGGTGTATTAGTAAAGATGTAAGCCTATATCTTGATGAGAAAAGAATAGATAATTTGTCTGATGCTGCAGTTTTAGCTGATGAGTATGTTCTCACTCACAAGAGATATTCTAGAGAAAAAGGGAAAGCTGAGAGTAAGTACATTGCCTCTACTCAGAGTACAGGTAACAGGAAAGAGAATAAGGATGATGTTTCTCAGGAAGTAAATACCAGCTTCACCTCTAGATTTCAGAAAAGTAAATGTACTTATTGTAGTAAGCTTGGTCATACTACGGAGAGATGTTTCAGGAGACAGCGTGATGTGAACAAAAAGGAGTCTTTAAATATTCAGTCAATTGGTCTAGTGTCCACTCTTGAGAGTTCCCAGAATTCTTTAACTGAGTTAACTGAACCTGCTTTGAGGGGTAACTTAAATTCTCATGATGAAGCTCCTCTTTTGAGCAGTAACGTGGGTGACACTCTCAAGAGTTCATGTGCTAATTTCCTGTCTGATGGTTTTGTCAGTCCTCTGGACAGTAATGACAGGAAATCAGTTAAAATATATCGTGATACAGGTGCTTGTCAATCCCTTATCCTGACCAGTGTTCTAGGCTCTAATGTTAATTCCTCTGATGAAACTGTAATCTTAAAAGGTGTAGGGAATAATTACTTCTCTGTCCCTCTGTGCAGAGTGAATTTAGAGTCTGGTTTTGTTAATGGTTCCGTTATGGTTGGGTTGGTTGAGACACTCCCAATGTCAGGTGTAACCTTCTTACTTGGAAATGATATTGGTGGAAGTCAAGTGTGTCCAGCTCCTCAGTTGTCTAGTGAGCCAGTGGCTGCGACCCAGGATTGTGATGTCCCTGATGTGTTCCCTGCATGTGCTGTCACTAGGGCTAAGTCTAAAGTTACTGGTGATTTAGAGGATAATGATGATGATGATGTTATCCTAGCTGACACTTTTCTTGCTAATTTGGTCCACTCACCAGATGAGGCAGTACCCCGTAGTGTTGATAATTTGTCTCGTCGAGTTGGTTGAGTTGCAGGTTGCTGACCCTGAGTTGAAAGGTCTAGCTAACTCTGCTTACAGTGAAGAAGAGTCAGCCGGTGCTTCTACTTGTTATTATGTAAAGTCAGGAGTACTTATGAGGAACTGGAGACCCCCAACAGCATCAGCCGACTGTGAATGGGAGGTTGTACATCAAGTTGTCATCCCTCGTGTTTGTAGGCAGGATATCATTAGAGTGGCTCATGATTCCAGTTTGGCAGGACACCTTGGAGTGAGGATGACTGTGGCACGCATTTTGAAACACTTCTACTGGCCAGGTATCTTCAGGGATGTTTCCTGGTATTGTAAGTCTTGTCACACCTGTCAAGTCGTGGGGAAGTGTAATCAGACAGAAAAGGTTGCACCTCTAGTTCCCATTCCTCCTTTTGAGGCGCCTTTCACCCGTGTGTTGGTGGATATTGTGGGCCCTCTTCCTAAGACTTCTTCAGGATTTTCTTATGTGTTGACCCTGATTGATATGGCTACTCGTTATCCTGAAGCCATTCCACTTAGAAATATCTCAGCAAAGAACGTGGTTAAGGAAATGCTAGGGTTCTTCACAAAGTTTGGTCTGCCCAAGGAGGTACAGTCAGACCGAGGAAGTAATTTCATGTCAAATGTTTTCAAGCAGTCTCTGAAAGAGTTGGGCATCACCCAGATCACGTCTTCAGCTTACCATCCCCAGACCCAAGGAGCGTTGGAGAGATTTCATCAAACACTCAAATCGATGCTCAAGAAATACTGTTTGGAACATCATAAAGACTGGGATAAAGGTCTTCCATTCGTTGTGTTTGCCGCAAGAGAATCTCCAAATGAATCACTGGGCTTCTCACCTTTTGAACTACTGTTTGGCCATGAAGTAAGAGGACCCCTTAAGTTACTCAAGGAATGCCGGCTGTCGGAGGAAGATGACGTCAACCTGCTGGAGTATGTGATGAAGTTCAAAGAACGGCTGTCCACTGCTTTACAGCTGGCGAGAGAGAATTTAGGAGCTACTCAGGAGAAGATGAAGACTTGGTATGATAAGAAGTCCAGGTTACGCCACTTTCAGCCAGGAGATCAGGTTTTGATTCTGCTACCAGTTCATGGGCAACCTCTTCAAGCCAAGTTTAGTGGCCTTTATTTCATGGAGAAGAAACTCAGTGATGTCAACTATGTCATCGCAACACCAGATCGTAGAAAGAACAAGCAACTATGTCACATCAACATGATAAAGTTATATCACAGGCGGGACGAAAATAATCCAGTCTGCACTGTAGCTGTTCCACCCGAGTCTGCAAGTGAAGCTCTCCCATGCAGTATGAGCCTGAGTGATAGTTTGGGGAAGAATCCTGATATCATGAATGATCTCCAGACTAAGCTTTCTCATCTACCTCCCAAGGAAAGGCAGGAGTTTTCGGCATTACTGCAGGAGTACCCGCAAGTGTTCCGTGCCACTCCAGGAAGAACCACTGTGTTGATGCATGATGTCGATGTTGGAGACGCAAAGCCAATTAAATTGCCTCCTTACCGTGTGAACCCAGTGAAAGTTCCTCTCATCCAGAAGGAGCTTGGCTACCTGTTGGACCACAAGATGATTGAGCCCTGTCAGAGCGAGTGGAGTTCTCCTGTCACTCTAGTCCCTAAGCCAGGTGGGTCACAAAGGCTTTGCATCGACTACAGACGTGTTAATCAGATAACTAAAACAGACACTTACCCTCTCCCTCGTGTGGAAGATTGCATAGACAAGATCGGAAAGGCTAGGTACATAAGTAAGTTTGATTTGTTAAAGGAATACTGGCAAGTACCTATGACTGAACGTGCTAGGGAGATCTCATGTTTTGTAACACTAGGAAAGACTTTTGCATGTTCAGTAATGCCATATGGTATGAAGAATGCACCAGCCACATTTCAGAAGCTCATGAATGTTGTAACAGAGGGTTTGGCAGGGTTTGTTGTTTATATTGATCATGTATTACTCTTCAGTGACAACTGGAAAGATCATCTATGCCATGTCAGTAAATTTCTTGACCGTTTAGTTCAGGCTAATCTTGTAGCTAATTTATCAAAGTGTGAGTTTGGTCAAGCTAAAGTTCAGTACCTTGGGTATGTAATTGGTGATGGACATGTTGCACCACCAGGAGCTAAGGTTCAGGTTATAAGTGATCTTCCCAGTCCTAAAAGTAGGAAAGAGCTACAAAGATTTTTGGGAGTGGTAGGTTATTACAGGAGATTTGTTCTTAACTTTTCTATTCTTGTATCACCACTTACAGACCTACTGAAAAAGGGAGTTAAATTTGTCTGGACCGATAACTGTGAATCCTCTTTCAACAAACTTAAAGCTATCCTATTAAGTCAGCCAGTGCTCGCTACTCCAAATTTTGCTAAGCCTTTTAAGATGGCTGTTGATGCAAGTGATACAGGAGCTGGGGCTGTTTTGCTGCAAGAGGATGATCAGGGTATTGAACATCCTGTATCTTATTACAGTAAGAAGTTCACTCCACCTCAAAAGAACTACTGCACTATTGAGAAAGAGCTTTTGGCCTTGATTTTGGGTTTACAGCAGTTTTCATTTTATTTGTGTTCTGGTTTTGACCCCATAGTCATTTATACCGATCACAACCCACTGAAATTCCTTAGTACGTTTAAAGATAAAAAATCAGAGATTGACAAGATGGAGTCTACTTCTTTAGGAGTATACATTAGACATACAACATGTCAAGGGGAAAGAAAATGATATTGCAGATTGCTTATCTAGACTTTAGACAGATTGTTTTAGAGTAATAAGAAATTTCCTTTGTAAATTTCTTTTTCTTTGTGGTGAGGTGTTACATAGCCTATGATTTCATCATCCTTTGTGTAATTTTAACGCACAGTATGCTGCATGTTTGATCACGAGCGTGTTCTGCCTCAGTTCCTCCCTTCTACCGTTATAGTAGAGTAAGTCGTCATTTCTGGAGTTCAGAGCAGGATTGTCAACTCTTTGTCCCCATGGCTTCATTTGCGCGTCCTTCTTACAAGTTGTATCAAGCTCTGCCGGCCCCTATATAATGAGCTCAGTCTCTGCATCATTGCCACTTAGATCTGCTCCTCATTTTGTTCACATCTCTGTCCTCCCTTGTACAGATATTATTATTGTGAGTGCTCAAGAAATCTCCAAACATCTAGCAGCTGTGTGCAATTTGAATATAACTGTTGTATTTTTTCTTGTACTGTGTAGCATAAGGTTAATTCTTAGGCCTAGTGAGGTTTTTGATTAATGTTGGGTTTTATGTCAGTCATTTTTGATAATAGTTTGTATCTGTAATAATTTATCTTGCATTAACTGAGCATTACCTGGTGTATTTTCATTTTATCAGGGCTGACTTAGATAAATTTACTCTCGCTAAATTCGTGTTAACAGAGGCTATTGCAGTTAACCATATATTTAACCTGTTTATTTGCCATTACATTATCCTTATGAGTCCTGAATGTTTTGTTGTTAGTTTGAGCATTAAACTTTAACTTGTAATTTTACCTAACTCTTTTGTTTTGAACCTGGAACTTTACGGGACAGTAGTGACTCTTAGTTTTCTTACTTAAAGTGTACGTTATCTTTCTCTGTTCCGTAACAATATATATATATGTATATATATATATATATATATATATATATATATATATATATATATATATATATATATATATATATATATATAGATAGATAGATAGATAGATATAGATAGATAGATAGAGATAGATAGATAGATAAATTGGGGTCCACAGAAGAAACAAAGTAGTGTTCTGATCCCTACAAGAGCTGGGAACAGACTGATTGAGTCACTGTTGTTGCTGTTGTTGAAATATTTGCCCCACACTTGGTGGACCACGGGCAAACAAGAGAGGTTGTCAGAGTATAGGCAAAAAACAGCTCTCCAATTAGAGCCAAGCAGGACAGGCGAACAGACATACAGGACTGGCAGCAAGGGCGGGAGAAGACGATCTTGTGGCCGGTAGCAGATCGTCTTCGAGGGCAGGGAGGGACGGGTAGAGCAGGATGGAAAGATGCAGCGCCGATGGAGGGGGCACTGACAATGAGCTGCAGGTCGAGCCGCTCCGATGCTGCCCTCAACCCCCTTGCCCTGGATGGAGTTGGGCTAGCAGCTCGCCCAGCTCCCCAGCAGCAGATGGAAGCCAAGGAGGTTAGGCCCAGTTGTAATCGTGAGGAGGGAAGGCCCCGATCCAGGTAGTGGCGGAGGGATGGTCGTTGGCCATGGTCTTAGGGTGGAAAGGTGGAGGACCCTCATGCTCCTGGTTGGCAGGAACTTGGCCCTCGACCTTTGGGTGGAAGGGACAGGCCAGACCCCCCTCGGCTGCTGCAGAACTGCGGAGAACTGGTCGCGCTGTGGACTGGGGTGGAAGTGTCAACACGGCGAGAGGTGGCCTGCGAGTTCTTGAATCACTGAGTGAGACACCTTACATAAGCCACCTGTTACCTGTACGTTGCCAGGTAGGAATATTTGAGGCTCTAGGGCACGTACACATTGTCGACTATAATTATAGAGTCTCTGCTAGGATTTACAGGGAACAGTTTGGGGGGCAAGAGTCGATATACAGTCTCCCCGCAATTTTTCAGTAGATAGTGCACAGTCTATAATTATATAGTTCCACCGCCGGCTAAGGGTTAACATCAACGTAGTAGAAGTCTGTGTGGATTTGGCATGCAAACTTGGTTTAACAGGTCACCACATGGAGCATCATCGTGAGATGTGAGGTAAATCGAAGCCCTAACGTTCACACACCATATGTATCTCTTTACACAGTGACACTAGTTTGAGTTCAACGTCGGAGTATGGCAACGTGTAACGTTTACTGAATTATATTTTGATTATAATTCTTTACTGTTTGAATTTAGTAAGTTTATATTATAGTCCATCATATTACAATTATCGTAGTGACATTGTAAGACAAATTATTTGTCAGATGATGACCTATGATGGACCAAAAATTCGCTTTTCAAAATGTTCATCTGAGTATTGTCCATCTTTTAACTACTTTTCTTTTGGAAACTGCAATCTTCAACAGATGTTGTCGTATCATCTACAAGTGTGGCCCCACCACTGCCATTTCTTCTTTTTATTTGATTATATTTCTTCTTCTACCTCAATACGTTTCCTAATCCAAGCTGATTCTCTTCAATCTCTTCAAGTGATTCTTAGCATCGATCTCTACTTGTAGTTCTTGGCATTTTCCAACTGTCTTTTCAGGGGCTGTCTGACTGTCCATGTCTCTGAGCAGTATGTCATTATGAGGAAAACGCATTGATTAATAACTTTTCACTTTAAACACAGTATTAAAGTGTCTTTCAATGAGCTGTTTTCTGTACCAAATGCACTCCAACTCAGCTTTATACATCTTATTTCCGGTTCGAATTGTGTGTTGGTCTGTAGAAGTTACTCCAGCTATGAATATTCACTTACTAATTCTTAATTTCATCTTGGTTTTTTTCTTTCCTCAATCTGATCTTCATCATTAAATATAATTATTAAACAATAGAAAATGAGAGAAGAGCATTCGGAAGCCGAATACTAATCGTCCTCCAGAATATACTATCGGCCAAGTCCAAGATTTTGGCCATATCTTGATACCCAGAAGGTTTCATGTTGATAGGTCAAGCCGTTCATGAGATATAATAGGAACATGCACACACACACACACACACACACACACACACACACACACACACACACACAAAGGCAGGCAAAAACATTTCGCTCCACCTCGTAAGGCGGCCGATACTAAAAACACCAACAGGAAATCATATCACCCCCGTCGAAAGATCACACAGGACAAACGCCGTCAGTCAGTCATCACATAGGGGAAACATCAATCTAGAGAGAGAGAGAAAGAGAGAGAGAGAGAGAGAGAGAGACTACGAAATTATAATCATTACCATATTGCAAAAAAATCGGTAGCATACATATCAAAAACACCGGAAGACTGTTAGAAATCTTACGAACATATATCTAGTAATAAGAAAAAATTTATATCTAGAGACAGTGGGTCAACAGGTACATTCAAGCTGGTAAAATCGCGCCCACGTACCTAGATGTTTGTATCAACTGAGTTGGTAACACTGTGTGGGGAAGGAGTCAGAGTAGTTGGAACATAGAATGACATGAAGTGTCAAGTAGATAGCCACTAATATACCAATCAAAATGTTATTGCAGACAGGTCTGGTGGGATGTTTCGCATAATTGATAACGATGAGGCATGTAAAAAAACACCCATGAATGTTAATGAACGTAATATCACGTCGTGTTGCCAAGAACCGATGTTGTCGTACGGCATCTGTTAATCATCCCGTAATAATTATGGTAAATGACACTTCATTAGCATGTGGCTATTGTGAAACTCCATCCATGCAGGATTCTGCTCAATATTGTTAAAAACAAACACAGTAACTGTGGCAACGAGGACCATGCAATAAATACGGTCTAATTGTCATGTGACTTCTTCACACTCACCGTCCCCATCCACTACCCCTCCAAGTATTCCCCGTCCCCCTCATATTCCGTATCAGGTATTCGGGTTGGTTTGGTAAGATTCGTCGGAAATGATTGAAGCTACCGACATAGGGCACTGATCCTAGATATAGTTGTTACCTATATCAATGAAAGGGAATTGAGTCATGCGTATTATTAGTGCCAGCGTTGAGCTTTTAATGCGACGGCTTGTGTGGAGCAGTAATTGGTTCGGATAACGGAACATGTGTCAATGATACATCCAAAATTTCGTTAAATGGCACCTATGACCACAGGAGACGCACAGAGAATGGACACATCACTAATATCGTTCTGACACCTATGTGTCTCACCTATAGAGGAAACTGAATTAAAGTGTCATCTTACATAATTATTTTGTTTGTAATCAGCAATGTTGAGCTGAATCCTGCTTGGACGGTCACAATAGGCAGTGTCTAGTAAAGTGTCATGTAACATACTTACATCGTGTTTGTCTTTGGCAATATTGAGCAGAATCCTGCATGGATGGAGTTTCACAGTAACCACTTGCTAATAAAGTGTCATTTACCATAATTATTACGTGATGATTGACAGATCCCGTACGACAACATCGAGTCTTAGTAACACCATGTGATATTATGTTCATTAACATTCATGGGAGTTTTTTACATGCCTCATCGTTACAAGTTATGCGAAACATCTGGTTACCAGACCTATCTGAAAGGACATTTTGACTGGTATATTAGTGGCCATCTACTTATCACTTCTGTCGCTCTGCTCTGTTCCATCTACTCTGACTCCTCCCCCACACAGCGTTACCAGCTCAGTTGACACAAACATCTAGGTACGTGAGCGCGAATTTACCACCTTGAGTGTACAGTACATCCATCAGTTGCAACTTGCTGACTGTCACGTGACAATACCCTCTATCCTTACTCAGGGCTGCTGTTTGAACGTGAACCAACTACTATCCATTTCAGTCCCCATGAGGCATTGTTTTTCGCAAATATGTTGTAAACAAACAGTTGGATCATTATGACATTTTGGCAGAGCTTGTTTGACACCGTCCCCTAACTTCTGGCACTACAGTGCATTGCCAAGTATGTTTCAGTAAGGAGTTTACTCTTGGCTTTGAAGGCGAAGCTGGCAGGAGCCGCGTAGACATTCGGACAGGGGAAGGTTTTACGTGTCGTAGTTGTGATGTGTATCACTCCACCACCCTCTCCCTCCACTCCCGTCTTCCCCTGTCCGAATGTCTACTAGGCTCTTGCCAGCTTCGCCTTCAAAGCCAGGAGTAAACTCCTTAATGAAACACACTTGGCATTGCTTTGTAGTGCCATAAATTAGGGTACGGTGTCAAACAATCTGTGCCAAAATGTCATATTGATCCAACTGTCTGTTTAGAACACATTTGCGGAAAACGATGCCTCATAGGGTCTGAAATGGATAGTAGATATGCACAATATTAACCGTCATACTCTCTCTCTCTCTCTCTCTCTCTCTCTCAAATAAATTTTTGTCAGCAATTTAAGTACCCCCTGGAAAATCCTCTTGTGAATGCATGGGGGTTCACGAAAACTTGGTTGAGAACCCCTGTCCTAAATAAATCTGATTTACAGGCCAATTACTATAGAACTGGCAGCCATAGAACGAAGTGCTTTCATGTCCAACAGTACCTCTTTGCTGTCTTCCACAAAGTACTTTAAGTGCGGACAAAAAATTAGATGGCTCCTTCCTAGCTTCTTCGTAGTTCCCATTAACTATTTCAATGATTTACTGAATTAAAACTTCGATTTAATACTTCTCGAAATTAACAACATAAATGCAATTTCATGAGCGTTTTTTTCTCGTTTTACATAAAAACTTCTTCCAATTCCAATATTACTGTGAACTCATTTTCCTGTTTTATATATATATATATATATATATATATATATATATATATATATATATATATATATATATATATATATATATATATATATATATATATATATATATATCATCCGGACCTCCTTTCCCACTCAAGGGCAGGATGAGGAGTAGCAATGTCCAGACAGCCCAAAATTGCCCAGACCAATGGCCCACGCTTCCATTCACTCATCATTCAAGCCCCCGGAATCCTGGCTCTATCGGATACGCCAAAAACATTCACCACTTTCTGTAGCTTCACATAATCGTATCCTACAGAGTCAATCCAGAAGCTGCCACGTTAAAAAGAGGTGCCAATAATTCCTGATCATGCACTTCTACTCACAAAATTCATCCAGCCAGCTCGATCTCCTGTCAGTTCCCTAGCCTCACCGACTTCCAAACCTCTCTTCCTCACACATTCATCCACCATATCTCTCCACCGTCTCCTTGGCCTACCTCGCCTCCTCCCTCCTTCGAATTCGCTCAGATATACCTTGTTCACCACTCTATTGTTATCCATTCTCTCCACATGACCATACCATCTCAGTACACTCTCTTCAATTCTGGTGTACACCGACTTCCTCACTCCGCATCTTTCACGAATCACATTATTTCGTATCCTATGAACCCTCTGTATTATATATATATATATATATATATATATATATATATATATATATATATATATATATATATATATATATATATAGATAGATAGATAGATAGATAGATTACCAGTTTCATTAATATTACTGGACTCCCGTTTGCATTCACAATAGGAAGTTCCCTGTCGCCTGATGCTAGCTAGTGCATTTTAACGCTTGTAATATTAACTTCCATACATTCATTCACTGTATTATCTAACTTGATACAAATTACATAGAATCTAATTACAAAATAACCGCCTATGACGTCAGATGCAGTTCCATTAATAAAACTGTATTTGTATGGGACCATTATGCCACAAATAGAGTGCTAATTCTTGGATTTCAAAACCACTTAGAACGATATACCCATAATTTTCTGGTTAAATCCTTTGCTTTTACCTTACAGAATACACCCACCCACTTCTCTCCCTCCCATCCGAACTCTGCCATAAGGACTCACTGCTTCGAATGTAGGAAACGAGAACTCTCCCTCTCTCTCTCTCTCTCTCTCTGGGTGGCGCGGTAGCACAGTGGTAGCGTGCTGAGCTTGTAATCGGGAGGTCGCAAGTTCGAGCCTCGCCCGGGCTACCGTTGCCGGGAGGGGTAGCTCCCTCCTGTAACCCCAGCGGGGCTATATGGCCTTAGTTGCCTAGCTCGGGGAATTCATTTCTCCATTTCTCTCTCTCTCTCTCTCTCTCTCTCTCGCTTTCAGACATGCGCTACGTTTATAAGATACAGACATTACATGAAACCACTTAGTCCGAAGGATGCAAATAGTGTATGCAAGATATATATATATATATATATATATATATATATATATATATATATATATATTGTTAAGGAACAGAGAGAGATAATGAACACTTCAAGTGAGAATACTAAAATCACTACTGTCCCGCAAAGTTCCAGGTTCAAAACAAAAGAGTTAGGTAAAATTACAACTTAAAGTTTAATGCTCAAACTAACAACTAAACATTCAGGACTCATAAGGATAATGTAATGGCAAAACAGGTTACATATATGGTTAACTGCAATAGCCTCTATTAACATGAATTTAGCAAGAGCAAATTTATCTACGTCAGCCCTGATAAATGAGAAAACCGGATAATGCTCAGTTAAAGCAAGATATATTATTACAGATACAAAATATTATTAATATTGGCTGACATTAAAAACTCAACATGAATCACAAAAACCTTACCAGGCCTACGAACCAACGCCTCAGGCCATACAGTACAAGAAAAATGGTAACAACACTTATACTCAAATTATACAGCAGTTAGATGGCTGGAGACTTCCTGAGCACTCACAAAAATAATAATACACTATACAGGGGAGGACAGAGATGTGAACAAAATGAGAAGTAGATCTAAGTGGCAATTAATGCAGAGACTGAGCTCATTATATAGGGGCCGGCAGAGCTTGATTCAACTTGTAAGAAGGACGCGGAAATGAAGGCACAGGGGAGGAAGAGTTGACAGTCCTGCTCTGAACAACAGAAAGAACGACTTACTCTACTATAAGGGGGAGAAGGAGGGAGTGAGGTAGAACACGCAAGCCTGGTCACTATGGAAGCCACGAGGCTAATCGTGATCAAACATGCAGCATACTGTACGTTAGAATTATACAAAGGATGATGAAATCATAGGCTATGTAACAATATATATATATATATATATATATATATATATATATATATATATATATATATATATATATATATATATATATATATTAAATAACAGAACAGAAGAAGGAAAAACATGAATAAAAAGAAATAATCCATACACCAGATTATTGGTGTCCTCTGTTCATATAATATCTGTAACAGTTAGTTTTGAACAGCTGTAGGTTGAAGTTTGGAGGGAAACAACTCTGAGGAAGCGAGTTCCAGAGAGATACAGTTCGGGGAATGAAAGAATTCTGATAGGTAGAATTTCTGCAATATGGCTGAGTGACATTCCGGTCGTGAGCGCTAGCAGATGCCCGTGTAGCACGAGGGAAGGCGTGGAGAGGTGGCACAATGGCCGCAGCTTCGTCTGAGTGTTTGCCATAAATATATCTGTAAAATAATGCAAGGGAGGCAACATTCCTTCTTACTTGTAGGGGAGATAGTTTATTTATAAGAGCAGGGTTATTAATAATTCCAACAGCTTTGTTCTGAATTTTGTCTAGTTGTTTTAATGCAACCTCTCCACATCCATTCCACAAGGGTGAGCAATATTCAAGCTGAGAGCACACGTAACTTTTATAAATTATAGCCAACTGCTCATCAGTGAAGAAGCTATGGACTCTGTACAATAATCCAAGATTCTTAGAGGCAGTTTTAGCAAGTAATCTGACATGAGACGTCCAGCTGAGGGCAATGTTGAATGAGACACCAGAATTTCAATACTTTTGGAGATGGGAATATTAGTAGCACTGAAAGTAATATAAGCATCTGGCAATATCTGTCTATTAGTAAACTGTATAAATTTGGTTTTACTAGCATGAAATGAAACAAGGTTGTTTTGTCCCCATTCACTGATCGTAGATAAGTCTTGATTTATGGAGATGGCTGTACTGAGTTGAGAGTTAGAGATATTTGACTTTGCAAATGGGTGTCTGAGTGCTTATATATATATATATATATATATATATATATATATATATATATATATATATATATCGAGAGAGAGAGAAAGAGAGAGAGAGAGAGAGAAAGAGAGAGAGAGAGAGAGAGAGAGAGAGAGAGAGAGAGAAGGGGGGGAATTCAAATTGATATAACTATTTTCACATCTTGATCAAACTAGGGTTGTCGTTTTAGGTAATGTGAGTGACAGTAAAATAGGTATCGGTAATGGAGCATACCTATCCGATAGCATGGTGAGACAGTCCTCTTCCTCTGATAGGAAAAAGGCAAATTAAACATTATCATTCCTTTGTATCACGGAAGAATACTCAAGAGTGGTTACAAGCTCTGCACCCATGTCTTGCTGGCCAGCCGCTTCCAAATCCCCACCCCCCAGAAAATAACCTAACAAGGGCAGAACAAAATATTCTGAAACAATATCCCTACAGTGGGGAAACATTTCTGTCGCAATAATACAAATGGATAAGAAATCCATTCTATGCATGTCATTATACTGTACATAAACAACTGTAAATTTAATTTTATTATCAGGGAGCCAGAACGACTATTTTCACAGTAGTATACACTGTTAATTCTATTAGGAATACTTCGTATTTGCAACTTATTTTTAGATTCATTATAAAAGATGAAAACACAAACATATTGTACGAACCCTATTTAACTTGGAATAGCCCGTGGGAATACTGAGGAAGGAAGGCATGAATTGCCAATTTCCTATTTGAAGAGACAATTGCCCTGTATAGGTCGCAAAGAGGTGGCCTGAGATTTTTCATCAATGAGCGTAAACCAGAGGTGTAGTAAGGTTTCAGCTCAATGTTGACATACTGCAAAGGTCTGTAAGGATGAACAGACGTGATTCGCAGCTTGCTACATGGGCACAGATCGTTGCCCTCCGTGAATTTGGACACACTGTCCGGGATGTAGCAGCCATGTTAGGAGTTAACAAGAGTACCGTGCAGAGATGGGGCAGGCGGAATCAAGAATCTGGCGATTCGAGGAGTTTGCCTATTATTTTACAGTAATATGGCGTAATACATTTCCTCATGGATATAATATTCTTTTATATTTCTTATCTCGGGATCATTACACACTTGCACAGTAGCGTATATTATCAACTTTAAAATAACCTTAAGTTTTGGCACTGGGCGAACCCTGATGTGCCAATGAAACATTCAATTATACCCTTGTGGGTAGAATGGTAATTTTATTGAGAAGTGGCAGGTCAACTCTTGCAATATTGTTTCCTTGAATATTACTATAGTCGCGGCGCATGATCTGAGGTTGTCATTATCATACCCTGGCAACCTACTATTCAATAGAGCATCCGATTTCGTATCATATTATAAACGAATCGTATTATTATGCACAAATATATTATACACGAATATTATTATGCACGAACATATTATACACGAACATATTATACACGAATCACATGCGTCTCATATTATGCACGAAATCAGAGGCACTGTTGAGGGGTAGGTTGCGCGAGTATGATAATAACAACCTCAGAGTCACGCGCCGCTACTACAGCGATGTTCTCCACTAACACATTCACATCTGAACCTCAATTATAGAACAATCAAATATAAAAGAAAGTACAGCAATAAAATTATATGTAATAGAGAGAGAGAGAGAGAGAGAGAGAGAGAGAGAGAGAGAGAGAGAGAGAGAGAGAGAGAGAGAAATTAAATCATTAATATTCCTTAAAGCTAAAATCGTAAGTACAGATTGAAATTATGTAGATTATTTAATTATTTTAATCATTCTGAGGTAAAAAAAAAAATAAAACGCAGCTCACATGACCTGGTAACATTAAATTTCCACAGATACTGTACGATCGGCGACACATCTTCGAGGAACAACGAAGTGGCTGAGTGACTGTGAATGTCTGGGAATGGATGGCTGTTCACGGTGTAGGAGATGTGACTGAGATTCAAGGACGATTCAACGCTCAGCCCTTTGTCAATATCCTCACCGACGTCTTCCTCCCATCTCTTCGCGAGAAAATTTTTCCTTTCCCTCCTGGTCCCACCATATTTGTGCAGGACTGTTACCCTGTGCACACCTCTCGACAGTTTCAACAGTTGTTCAACAGCCAGGAGAATATTGATCTTCTAGACTGGCCTAGCAAAGGAGCTGACATGAACCCCCATCGAAAACCTTTTGGGTTCAATTGCGAACACGTGGGAACCAGCCTGGGAGAGGTCGAGGATGGCGCTGATGGAACACACCAAGGAGGTGTGGGAGATTTTCTGCAACAAGCCGGACATGGTTCAATACTACGCCGGGAACATGAGCGAACGACTTCAGGCCGCCATAGGAAAGGAGGGTGGATGGACAGGTTACTGAATAAAGTGTACCTGTAATAAGAAATGTGTAACTGTATCCCTTTCTAATTTGTTGTTTTATATTACTCGAAGATACTTTATTAAGTACATTCAACTATTGTTAAACTTTCATTATTCACCGAATATCTCGTGATTTCTTTTCATTATGAACAATATGAGCAAATAGCTCATGCTCCTACATGGGCCAATTAATCTTCTGCGTGGTGTATGTTACTTGTTTTAAACTCCCTGCTGATAGAAAATTATTAGAAGAGCTACCCTGCGTATCACACAAACCATTATACCATTATTTATGAGTTCCTTTGGCTAGGTATAAAAAGTGCTGAAAGAGAAATATATGAAATCTGCATAGTACATCTGACATAGTCGATCAAAATAAATGAATTAATTCAAAAACTTTGTAAATTGTATCATAGGATATGATTTTAATATCCCCTGATGATCACTGCGTGCTCCATTCACATATGATATAATTATATAGTCTCCAAGTTATAATAATAATAATAATAATAATAATAATAATTATTATTATTATTATTATTATTATTAATATATCTTCAGAGGGAATTTTGGGATTATGTTCAGAATATATTAGGGCTTCATATGAATAACGTTAGGGTAGAGTATAATGTATTATTATTATTATTATTATTATTATTATCATCATCATCATTATTATTATTATAAAGCACCAGGTGGGGTTGGAAGAATGCAAACACTATAACATCCTGGTGTCAACACAAGCAGATCTGGATATCATCAGTTCTTAATGTGTGTGAGTGACTGACCGTATCACTATTTTTTATTCATTATAACATATTATGCACCATATATTCAGTCACATATCTCAATACGGAGCCCATTATACATCCATTCATTCATCCATCATCCAATCCTATGTTGCCCCATGAGGATCGCAGGAACCCGGGGCTAGGCAAGTTGGTAGTGACATTTAAGATGAGAGTGACCAGCCTCATTCATCCCTGAGTGACATTACATGAGCAATAAACTCCATCCACTCCTTGGATATAAACCTACACGGGCTCAAACCGATTGGAGCGCTTTAATTACCACTAAACCCCCCCAGGCGCCACAATTTGGCTATATGGTTACCACCCAGCATAGTAAATGGTTTACTGGTGAACAGGAAACCATTTGGCTTCTCAGTCAGTGTAGAGTCACTCATAGGCAGAAAGAAGAGGAACGAATGGAGGAAAGAAATGAATGAAAGACAAAAGAGGAGTGATGGAGAAAAGGAAAGGGTAGACACTCAAAGCAACACTACATCGAGAAGTGGATCTTATAGAAACTTTGCAACCATTTTGTTCCACCGTGATTCTTATTTACACCATCTTTAATAAACAGTGTATGGGGCATATGCTGAGATGGCACATACCTGCGGCGCTCATCTCCGACACCTTACCTTTGGAGTCTATGATAGGGTTACCACAGTTTGTCACCCCAGATGGGACATCACAACCCTCCATTTATATTAGGTTACTATTTTGCTGATACCTGAACAGTGGCATTTGGGTCTGAAGGGACTGTCCCTCAGTCACGCCCCGCACGGAATTGAGCCCCCGATCTTATGAATTTGGGTCAATTACACCACTAGTCACCATCTATAAATCTCCCTCATATACTAATACTACAACCCTGATGTAAAATTACACTGTATAATACGGCATTAAATACTTTTATTTTCAACATTCCCTTTCCCCCTCCTCTCCCTCTCTATGTCTCTGTTACTCAGGAAACTTCTCTCTTCTTCTCAGACATTCACTTGTGTTAACCTCCAGTAGCGTGGCAATCCAAAAACAATATTTTGAATAACAGCAGTATTTCCAATAATCCGTATATATGTAAATTTTACTAAATTGCAACATTACGTTTGGTAACGAGCTTTTAATTATACGAGTAGTTTTGAGATACTTTTGCATTTTTTCAAAGTGATATTGAATCTTGTTGGCAATTTAAGGTTGGCATTGTGACCACGCAAATTAGTTACGTGTGTGCAATATATTATCATAGTTTTAAATAACCAATACTGTAACTGACCTACCAAATCATTTCACAGAATGATTTGTATACGTAAGGTTAATGTTTGCAAATTTAACCTTTCATTTGTTTTTCATTTCCTGCTTTACTTCTAACAAAAAGGGTTAATCATAATAACACACGCATACTCTCTATTTATCTACGTCTATCTGTCTGGGATTTCGCCACCAGAGGGTCGGACATAAACAAATCATTGCTGTGTACGGCTCATATTCCTGGTTTTTCTGCTGGTCCTTGCCTTCCAACACCCTTCTGTCGTTGCAAGGAGCAAGATAAAGGTCCAGTGGGTACTTTACCATTGGCTGTATTTTTCTGGTGTTTGGACTTAGCCTGTAGTTGGGGGGGGGGGAAATTCAGTACGGCAGATGGGGCCCCCCCTGGTCGGGTTTTCTCGATTCTGCACATGCGCAGTACGACCTGTGTTACGTCATGGACGCATCCCGCCACTTCACCTGCTACCATTGGTCTGTTCTGTTGTGCTGGTGAAGCTGATGCCCCGCTCGCCCTGCTACCTGCCTGGGTGTGCAGCACGGAGTGCTCGGGCCCTGCCACCCTCAAGGACCTTGAAGCTGACCTGGCGCTGAGCGACGTGGATGAGACGACTCAGAGTGACTGGCCACAGCTACCACAAAGTAGTACCAATGTCTCACTAGCTGGGGAAGTAGCTATGGAACCAGCACTATCTGTACCTGCCGCATCTCACCTCATCGGCCAGGCATCTTCCTCTGCCAAGTGCCCCGTGCATAACACCTTGGAGAGTAACAGTGAGCCTTCATCCCCTGCTGCCAAATCCTCCAAGTGGCAAGAAACTTCTGGTCCTCTGCAGAGGGTAACTGCCCTTGGATCCAACACTTCCCACCTCCCGCAGCTTGTTCAATCCCCCCAGTTTTCGCCGTTGCTTCCTGTCTCTACGCCTCCGGCATTCGTGCCTAGAGCTGACTACATCAAGCTCTTATCCAAAGACAACCGAACTGGGGACATCAAACTTCGATGGTTGACTGAGGTCAACCGTGCTTTTCACCTTGACCGCACCCAAGCAGAGGTCAAGATGTCTGCAATCACTTCCCATTTTGTCTACATCTCCAGACGTCGCAGGGACATCGTAGATAACGTAACTAAAGGAGAGTTCCTATCCCTTTCTTTGGAAATTCAAGAGTCACCTGAGAGGCCCCACAGGTTTCCTACTTACCTCCTTACATGTTATCCTGTCTGCACTGATCCTGACTTGGCCAAGGAGCTGCCAGGTACAGTATCTACTCAGCCCGACGTTTCCACCAGAATGGCACTCCTATCAACCGGCTGGTAGTCACCTGGATCCTTCCACACCTGCAACTACCAATTGTCACCTTCAGCTTCTTTCCTTGCCTCCCATCTTGTGAGTTTCGCAAGATGAAAGACGAGCAACCGTGGTGCTGTCAATGCTGGGGCACTGGTCACATCTCCCGGTATTGCTCCGCGCAAGAATGGTGTGCATGGTGCTCTGGCCAACACGACTCCTGGACGTGTCCTCACCGATCCCCTCCACCTGCTTCTGATACAGCCTCGATGCAACCCAACCCACCACCTCCAGATACCTTGCACTGGAAATGTCCCCGATGTCATCAAGAAGGGGTTAACGTTTGGCATGGCTGCACTAGATGCCGGGCTAACCCTCCCCCTGTTGCCAAGGGTGGGGCTCCACTAGTGTCACTACCACCACCACTCCATGCTGCATCTCCCCCTGCCTCCACTGTCGGTTTGGACTCAGCTGCAGTCACTGAGCTTCGCGATGCCGTTGCCATTCTCAGGACTCGGATTAGCTCACTTATGGCACGTTTCGATGCAATAGAAGCCCGCATTGATGGCTTGGTTAGCAAGCAAGCCACACTTGAGACAACATAAAATTCACTGCTTGAATCACAACAACTCATCATTACGACTGTCACCACCCCTATGGAGAAGCTGGACTCCATTGTCACTCCCATTGGACGTCTGAATGCTCCCCCCAGGGAGTCTTCCCCTCATGGCATGCCGCTTAGCACTTCTCATGCAACCACCACTTCCTCATCTGACCCCCGCAAACGTCATGGCAAAGTTCGGTAACATGGCACAACTCCAGGTCATCTCATGGAACGCCTGTGGTGTTACTAACAGGTCTAAACTTACTGCACACAAAGGATATGTATACAGTCGCAACCCAGATATCATTTTCATTCAAGAATCCTTTGTTGGTCGTGCGCTACTCGGGGTAGAGTCACACACTTTCAGTGGTTATGGTTCTTACATCCATCAAGATAGGAAAGGACTTGTCACGTATGTCCACTCCTACATCCAGCACCGTTTCCTCCAAAGCTCTGTAGACGACGAGACAACCTTGCAGCTTCTTGAGGTCACCATTGGAAGTGGCACAATTCGGTTGTGCAACGTGTACTCTGCACCAGACTGGTTGAATACAGCTGCTTTCCCAGCTCCCACCATCCAAGGCATGATATACATGGGGGATTATAATGCCCGACACCCTGCTTTGGGAGACCTTTCTGCCACCATTAACTGTAATGGGACTAAACTTCTTGAGTATATTCGTTGTAACCAACTCACCCGCTGGGACACCAGTGGGGCCACACACTCTCGAGGAGGCACACTGGATCATGTCTTTACATCCGGCCTCGTGGCATCCCAGATCAGGTGTTCATCTATCCCTACACTCTTCTCTGATCACATTGCTCTCAGTCTTCATTTTTCCCTCTCTGCTACACCTTCTGCTGTACACAGATGCATTCGCATTGCAATCCCACCCAAGTACTGCCCTGCACACATCTCCTATATGACCAACCTTCTTCCCATATTCAATTTTCACTGTCCCAAAAAGGTATATTCATCACTTGTCAGCTCCAAGCATAACTTCTACACTCATTTTGTCAGCAGGCCACACATCACACGCCATCATGATGCCCACACCTGGACTCTGGATAATCGCATCGGTCAGGTAGAGAGGAAGGCGGTGGAAGATGGTTTTACCTTTCAAAGATGACCTTCTCCCGAGAGTCTCCATCGGTATCAATTGTCAAGGGATGATCTAGTTGCTCTCCAGCACTGCGTTTATACCGACTCATGGCATAAACTTACCGATAGCATCAACCATCAAACGGCTGTTGGTTCCATGTGGTGCCTTATCAACAATGTTGTTAAGAAGAAGCCCCCTTGTGTCCTCCACCACAGTCCAGCACAGTAGGCACAGGATCTTGTAGATGTCTGGTCTGCACAGTCACAGGCTTGCACCCTTCCCGCACACATACAGGATGTGCTCTCCACCCACAAAAACTTTCGTGCACTCCGTCTCACCGCCGCATTACTGGGTACAGATGATGAGGATGGTGTGGCTATAACTGATGATGAATTGCGACGGGCCCTCGCCAGGGGTAGGGTAACAGCTCCAGGTGATGATGGCATCACTTTTTCTGTCCCCCATGCCCTCCTGAAAGTTCCTGGTAATCCCCTTCTCCAGCAGTTCAACCTTTGCATCCGTCTGGGATACGTGCCACAAGCCTGGACCCGCAGTACAATAGTGCCTATTCCTAAATCTGGCACTGATAAATTCCGACCTGTTTCACTCACCTCTTGCTTCAGCAAAGTACTAGAATGCATCCTTCTCACAAGACTCTTGTTTAGGCTGCAGAACAAGATCTCGCCCCAACTGTACGGCTTTTTACCACAGCAAGGGACACATCACTGCCTCATGGAGTTATACACCCTCCTATCCCCCACCAGTGCAGTGACTTCATTGATTTAAAGAGTGCATTTGATGTCGCCAACAGAGACATCATCCTCGACCAGCTGGTGGATTTTGGAATTAAGAGAAACCGGCTTCGATGGATACGTAGTTAACTGACTAATAGGTCCTCTCATGTTCTTTTTAAGGGTGCACAGAGCACTGCTAAGGATTTCAAGCTTGGTACTCCACAAGTTGGTGTCCTTAGTCATTTTTTGTTTAATATCCTCATACATTGTCTACTCACCCTCCTTCCTGACATCCCTGGAACCACGATTACTTGCTATGCTGATGACATCTGCATCGACTCAAATTCCCCAGCAGATCTGCAACGTTTCCTTCACTTGTTTCACGAGTCGGCTTCCATATGTGGACTCATTATCTCTCCAGAAAAGAGTAGAATCTTCACTTCCCTTCCAGCAAGAACACTGCCTGTATGCTCTGTCTGGGATTGTGTTATTCCTCTGTGCACACAGTACCTTTATCTGGGGGTGCCTGTACTGATTTCTCCCTCCATTCCTGCAAGACAACGCACACATCCGATTGTTCAGGATCTGCTGACCCGGCTACAGCAGCACCTAAAACCTCTCAAGTGGCTCACTGATTATGCTGCCAGGGTGTCTATTCATGCAGCACGAACCATATACATAGCGTTGAATCGATCAGTTGTTGATTATCTCTCCCCTGCTCTTTGCCAACATTCCAGAACAGCCTTACCTCCTGAGATGTTCCAAAATGCAGTAATGAGACTCATCCTGGGCTGCCCTGGCTCAACCAGAATTGTCAACATGCAACTTGAACTCAATCTTTCACCACTTGTTGAAAGAATATACTCCGTGGTTACATGCTTCAGCGTTAAGTGCCTGAATTATCCTCACCTTTCTCCCCACTACTCTCACATCATTCAGAATTCCCTTTATCCCACTGCACCAAGGCCTCTGCTTCGCAGTGGTGGCCACACACTAGTTAATACTGTTTGTTCAAACATCCGACGGCTAAACATCAACGTACCGGTGCTTGCTGAGGAGATGGACTATGGCATTCCACCTTGGCAGACTCCTGTGCCTGCTATCTCATACACTCTGGCCTCCAAGACTGACCTGCTTCAGCTTCAGAAACAGCTAGTTTTGGAGACCATCACCAGGCTGTCATCTTCCCTCCCTTTGTCCCACCATTTCTACACTGATGGCTCCCTTCATGAGGATGGCAGTGCTGGCTGTGCTGTATTTTCCCCAAGTCTGGACCCACCTCAAGGGGGCTGGTTGGACCATCGACTGCCAACCTCATCAAGCTCTATGTATTGCAAACTACATGGACTCCTGGATGCAGTTACTTTATTAATACAGATGAATAACAGTGGCTTGATCATCTGTGACTCACAGCCGGCCCTCCATGCCCTCTCCTCTCCCAGGCCTGCATATCAACACCTCGTTATGCGGATACTCCATCAATTGGCCACCGCCCGCAATCGTTCGCTAATGGTGCACTTTCTGAGGATTCCCTCTCATATTGGTCTCACAGCCAACAACACCGCTGACTTTCTTGCAAAGACTGCCTGTGGACTAGATCCGCCCACTGTGGATGCTACTAATTCCTTCCCCATTTGCTACAAGCAGATAATATGCAGAGCAGCCAGCTCCCCTATTCTCCACCGTAGAAATGCTGAGAGGGCTCACAGTGCATCTATCCAATATTATGACCACTTTCTCTCGTCTTCATAGATATCGTCGCAGTGGTCTTATGGTTTATCGACATAACCTGGTGTGTGCCCGCATCCGACTGGGCTACCGACCTGTGTGGCAGGTGGCTGTGGCGGGCAACGCACCTCGTTTTTCCTCCTGTAAGCTGTGTGACGCACCCAGTGCCAACACCCTTGACCATAATTGCCTGCAATGTCCATTTGTCTCTGATTTAATACCACACGGACTCACATTAGTGAACACTTGTAAACATTTGTTGAAAGGTGATAACCAAGATGTTATTCTCATGCGTCATCCACACTTTGGTGGGTGTTAATTTGTTACAGCTAGACAGTGTGTCCTGCGTGGCACGAGTTCCCCTGTACTCACCTCACATATGGCCGCATGGCACTGTACTAGGTTTGTCGCCTTCGAGCATAATAAATTAATCAAATCAAATCAAGTCTATCTGTGTAGACAGATAGATAGGCAGATAGGTAGAGAGATATAGATATATATAGATAGATTGATACAGTGACAGGGAGAAGGAGAAATAGATAATTGTATGTATATAGTTTATTATGTATTGAACGTGTGTATGTGTGTGTGTGTTCTTACCTAATTGTTCTTACCTAATTGTATTACAGGAATGAGTCAAGCTCGTAGTCCCGTGTCTTAAACCATATTTATCGTACATATCCTTAAATTTGTGAATTGTTTTGGCACACACTATTTCATTCGGTAGTGCATTCCACTGATCAATTGCTCTGTTTGGGAAACTAAATTTCCTTACGTCTTTATCACCTCTCTTTTTATGCAGTTTTTTGCAGTGTCCTCTTGCTGATGCTTCCCCATATGTTAAGTAATCATTTATGTCTATTTTCTCCTTCCCTGATATGCATTTATATAGCATTATCATGTCATCTCTTTTCCTTCTCTCCTGTAGTGTTGGTAGATTCAGTTTATTTAGTCGTTCTTCGTAGCTTGGTATCCATCTTGTTGCGGCCCTTTGAACTTTTTCAATTTTGTCTATGTGTTTTTTGAGATGAGGACTCCAGACTACTGATGCATACTCCAGGGTTGATCTGATGAATGATGTTATTATCCTTCTTAGCATGTCTTCATTTATGTATGTGAATGCTATTCTCATATTTGCAAGCAGTGTATACAAGTTCCGTACCTTCTCACTGATGTGGTCAGCCGGAGATAGTCTGTTATTGATAATCACACCTAGGTCCTTCTCTCTTTCTGATGTGTGTAGGGTTTTATTTCCTATCGTATAATCTCAATCAGGTCTTTTTCCACTTTCACCAAACTTGATTTCATGACACTTGTCCACATTGAATTCCATTTGCCATGTATTACTCCATTCATGAAGTTTATTTAATTCTTCTTGTAGCTCTTTACAAGAGTCTGTGTTAGTAATTCTCCTTTGTATTTTTGCATCATCTACAAACATATTTAGATAGCTTTCATTTCCAGTGTTACTGTCTATATCATTTATATACACTAAAAACATGATTGGTGCCAGCACTGAACCCTGTGGTACTCCATTAGTCACTTCTTTCCATGATGAGTAGTTTCCCCTTAGTACTGTTCTCATTTCTCTTTTTATGAGAAAGTCTTGCATCCAACAAAACAGTTTGCCTCGAATTCCTCCTTGATGGTACAGTTTCCATATAAGTCTTTGGTGTGGTACTGTGTCAAATGGTTTCTTGTGTGTGTGTGTGTGTGTGTGTGTGTGTGTGTGTGTGTGTGTGTGTGTGTGTGTGTGTAAAACCAATCTTGAGAGAGAGAGAGAGAGAGAGAGAGAGAGAGAGAGAGAGAGAGAGAGAGAGAGGAGACAGACAGACAGACAGACAAAATGACAGACAGACAGACAGGTAGACAGACGGACAAACAGAGAGATAGGGGGGGGAGGGAGAGATGGAGTCTCGGTTCATATTGGAACCAGCAACTACTTGGAGGAATGAGTGTGGAGGGGGGGGGGTGGAGAGGAGTTTTTAGACAGTTGCCAGCAATATTTTTATTTCTGGCTTGTACGCATTATGTTGTTCTGTCGGCTGTACACACTATATTTACTGCGGCCACACAGGACCTCATTCAATGGGGAAAAGTCTCCATAGATTGGAGCTGGGTAAAAACTGGTATTCTGTATCATGTAATACGAACTGAAGACTTACCTAGTAAACTGTGCTAGAATGCCTTGAGAACCTTATTTAAGTATTGATACTTCTTTCTCATGATGTCCTAGGTCGTTTCATCTACAGTAAGATCATCGACCTCTTCCTTCATGTCAATATTAGGAACATATGTTAAGCACTAGCCATGCAGCAAGTGTGTTGGAGTCAAGACTTCCGAAGAAGCACCAGTGTTGTCCAAATATGTCAAATTTCAATCACTGACTCGTGCCACATTTTAAACTGCCACTGTTCTCAAATAATCTCCAGCGATCTTAGTCCGATGTAGAGTGTTTCTTTGACAATTTTGTACAGTATATGATCGGTGAAGCCATAATGCTACTGGGCTCTACGAACAATGAACTGCCATGCACAACTGCATATTTCCATGACAGTCTATCTATACATTTGGATCATTCATTATATCTCAGTATTATGGGTGATAATCCAAATGAAATTAGTTCCCTTGTCGCTTACACACTTATTAAGACAGGCCCTTCAGGTGGCACACGTTCAAAATGTTTTTTAATTTAGGTCTTTTGCCATTTCCAAGTGCAACGCCATTATGTATATACTGTAAACATGCATATATACATTTGCTGAGGAGTTTCCTCACCCATAACATCTATAGCACCTGTAAACTCGACCCTAGTTGCACCAGTGAGTCTACCTACTGTATATACACCCTATCCCTGGGTAATGAAGGCAGTTATGAATAAAGTCGTTGTTCGTACCGTCTACGTATTACACAGTATCTCACATACCGTTTTACCATCTGTCTCCTCCTGGGGATAAAATACCTTTCGCGGATTTGGGCCAATGTTTGTGGTAATCCTTTACGCAGTAAACTTATGTGTCTTCTGTACTATTAGATCTGTAAAATAATAATTTTCAGGTAGCAAAGTATAATGCCTTGTTTGGAGGGGTAAATGAGCCTATACAGTTCTACTCCGGCAACAGATAAGACCCTCTCTGTCTAAAAACAATTCTAAATCCCTTAACAGCTTGTTAGTGCTGGCAGTGCCTGGGTGCAATAATTCAAGTATTTCTCCATAATGTTTCCTTTGAATCTTTTGTACTCAGTATTTATGTCTTCTAATCCAAACCTCTCTTAAGAAATGCAATAACAATATAGATAGTATTTTGGAATCCCTTCAATGAAGAGAATCTATCAGTCTATCTATTTATTGCCAGACGCCTCAATCCCGTTCGGGGTGGCCACAAATAAATCGCCTCCACGTCGCCCTGTCCCCCGCCACTTCACTGCAACGCTCCCAACTCACACCCCTCTCTCATATACCTCTCCACTCCATCCCTCCATCTCATCCTCGGCCTCCCTCTCCCTCTTCCCCCCTCCACCTCACTTACATACACTCTCTTCGTCAGTCTTTCACCCTCCATCCTCTCCACATGGCCAAACCACCTCAGTGTATTCCTCCTAACGCTTCCTATCACAGCCACATCCACACCACAACGCTCCTTTATATCCACATTTGTCAGCCTGTCTCTCCATGTGACTCCACAGGCTCCTCTTAAATAACTCATTTCCACTGCTCTCACTCTTGACTTGTGTCCTTCCAGCAACGTCCAAGATTCACTTCCATACGTTAGAGTTGGTATCACAATACTGTCATGTAGTAACTTTTTCACTTCCATGCTCACTTCCCTGCTTCTTGTCACTGCTTTCAAGGAACCAGCGACCTTTCTTCCCTGCTGTACCCTTTCAAGCACTTCACCCTCCAAACCTCCATCCTTACTCATCACACTACCCAAGTACTTAAACGTACTCACATTTTCCAATTCCTCACCATCCAACCTCGCTGTACACTCACTGACTTCACCTCTCTCAAAGACCATCACTTTACTCTTCCCTACATTCACCTTTAGATTCCGTTTCTTACACACTCTCTCAAACTCATCCACCAAGCCTTGCAGCTCTCCTTCGTCTTCACTCAACAACACAGTATCATCTGCAATCAACAGTACAGGGAGTTTCCAAACACTACCCTCTCTCACCAGGGCCACTCCAACATCCACTACCCTACCTTGTACCTCTTTTATTACCCCATCCATGTACAGATTGCACAACCATGGAGACATGACACATCCCTGTTTCAACACAACCTTCAAAGAGAAAACTTCACTCAGTTCACCATCCACACGCACTGCAGCCTTAGCACCATCATACATACTCTTCATAGCATTCAACAACTTCCCGTCTACTCTATATATTCTTAATACTTTCCACAATCCTTGTCTATCCACCCTGGCATATGCTTTCTCCAAATCCATGAAAGCCGCATACAACTTCTTTCCCTTCTTTAGACACTTTTCCACTAAAGATCTAAGAATGAATATCTGATCTACACAACCTCTTCCCTTCCTAAAGCCTCCCTGTTCTTCTCCAACTAATTCCTCTGTTCTTTCTCTAACTTTGTCAATAAGTCTCCTACCATACACTTTTCCTGTTATACTAAGAAGACAGATGCCCCTATGATTACCACACACTTCCCCTTTTCCTTTGTACAAGGGAATAATTATACCTGACTTCCAATCCTCCGGGACTCTACCTTCCTCCCAGGCCAATCTGCACATTTTCCACATCCATTCTACTACTATCTCTCCCCCATACTTCAGCATTTCACCACACACTCCATCAATTCCTGGGGCTTTTCCCAATTTAACTTTCTTCATTGCTTCCACAACTTCTATCCTACTGATTTCTTCCTGTCTTCTCACCTCCCTCCTTCTCCCAGCCATTCTCCAGCCACTTATACTCGCATTACCTCCATCCTCTATGTTCAACAATTCCTTAAAGTGTTCCCTCCATCTGCTCACTTTTTCTCCCTTCTCCACTAATAATCTACCATTTTTATCTTTCACTCCCCTGCTAACTTCACTTCCACCCTGTCTTACTCTTTTCACCTCTTTCCAGAACATTTTCTTACAGTCCCTCCACTTTACACTCAAGTTCCTTCCAAATTCCTCATCCGCTCTCTTCTTACTCTCTCTTACTAATCTTTTCACCTCTCTCTTTCTTTCTACATATAACTCTCTCTTCCGCCTCTCAACTTCTTCCACGCCCCTATTTCTCATCCATTCATTGTATGCTTTCTTCTTTTGTGCCATAGCCTTTCTCACCTCTTCGTTCTACCACTCTGTTCCTTGCACACCCCTCCGTCTTCTCTTCATCCCACACACCACATCACATGCTGCACATATTTTTTCTGTAAATATCCTGCACACACCTTCCACGTCCCCCATCTGCTCCAATTCATATTTGCCCAATCGTTCCTCCACTTCTCTCTTATACTCTGCCTTTTTCTCATCCTCTTATAACCTTTCCACTCTCCTTACAAATACTCCTTCTTCCCGTCCTTCCCTTCTTCTATTTCTCCATCCTAACTGGACCTTGATTCTGGCCACCACCAAGTAGTGGTCAGAAAGTCTACTCCCCCAACCTCTATAAGCTCTTGCATCTATTACACATTTTCGCATCCTTTCATCCACACACACACATAATCAATCATTGCCTTTCTTTCATTCAGTTCACCACCCACCCTTCTCATCACTTGCCATGTATACCTGTGGATCATTTTGTGCCTGAAGAGGGTATTGGCTATCACCAACCCCTTCCCATCATAAATGTCCACTAACGCATTGCCATTCTCATCTGTCTAATATATATTTTTTCTGTCTCGAATATTTTCAGTGGCTCAAGGTTTCACATGTTGATCTCAGGTATGTCATATCGTTTTTGCTCAGGCCCATCACCAGTTAACAGCCATTCTAGACCAAACCACAGTCTATCCTTCAAAAGCCTTTTTATATCCGAGGCTCTTGAAAGGAGACCAACTGGGTTACTCTTTGAAGAAACATGTATGAAACTACAGTTGGATGGCAGTTCCTTTATGGTCTTTATTTTGGACAAAAGGAATTTTACCATCCACTTTATTTATCCAGTATAGACATTTCACTGTCACTCCACATAAATGCTTCAGCAATGACGGTTTCTAAAGTATGAAATGGTTAGCTGACCATTGTAACATTTATAAAAATAAATCCGTTTGTGAGAGAGTATGCTGTTTAAGTGGTGTAACTCTGACTCTGAGCATAAAAATTGTACTGTGATATTTGGGCACATAATAGACCACTGTTTCAAATGCCTTTTGAAAAGAATAAAAAAATTTAGGCAAGCTTAACTGTTTTTCGTTGGCCATCTACCTGAAAGTGCATATCCTTGCCGAATTTTCATATTCTTCTCTGATCTGTTTCCATATTTCATCATATACTTCATCCAGTTTAGAGTCTCAATCCGATTTCTCACGCCCCAGGCTTCCAGAACCAAACATTCGTCCTTAATTGTAGGACTTAACAGTACTAACTTCTCAAATAACATAGAAACCACTCTTAACAAGGACCCTTTAGTGAGGGAATCTTTGGGAAACAACAGGTTTCAAGCTCAGCTCTTTGAAATAAACATTCCAATGAAGATCCAACACATTATGAAAACAGGGAATGGTTAACTGGTGTTCCAGTGTTAGGACTCCATATTATAATTACAAATCATAATAAATATATAGATAAATAGATAGATAGAGAGACAGATAGAAGCAGGAAGTCAGATGATGAGACAGGTATTGTGTCTGCAAGCATCGAGCAATGCTAAACATGCTTACACACTCTTAACTCAAGGAATGCTTTATAGGCACACGCCAGCGCCTCATGACCACACGCACACATACTCACACACAGGTTTCTAGAACTTTCCAACAACAGTGTAAGACACGTGACACGACCCCTGCTACACCAGAATTTAGGAAGCAGAGCTCAGAAGGAGACAGGCCATAGAACCGGCAGGTAGAAGGGAGAAGGACTTAGCAACATAGGCAAGAGGAGAGAGAGAGAGCGAGACAGGGAGGTAGCTCGCGGGACTCTACTTAACTTCACTCATGTGTGAGAGACTTTGTTAATATTTCCAAGACAAATAAAAATAGTCCCATACTCATCTTTACCTCTCCTGTCATTGCATGACAAAAGGGAACCAAGATTATCTACTTACAAAGCAACTCACGTATAACAACCGCTCGTCCACAAGTTCAATATATATATAACTAATCTACAAAACTTCTCTACAAGTTACTACAAAGTCTTTTAAGACACCAGGAATGAAGAGGTATATTTGTTTTTCCACATTCACTATTCGCTAAATCATAAGTATTTATTGTTTCTGTTTTAGTTTTTGTAACACCTTGAATATTGGCCATAGAAAATGACTGCCCTATTCTGGGACATTTAGAATTCTGATAACAGTATTTTAATCTGATACATAAACAGGAAGGCCTAGTTCAAGATGCAAAAGCATCAAAGCAATAAATTTTCAAAAGACTCTCACAGTCTAATGGACTTGTAGCATAAGGAATATATTTTGTATTCTGTTCGCTTAATTCCATTCTGAAAGAAGCCTAACATGTTTTGTTGTGTAAGCTTCTTCTCTCTCTCTCTCTCTCTCTCTCTCTCTCTCTCTCTCTCTCGGTTTAATGAATTATTCTCCCCTCCCCCTTTTTTTCCCTGTCAGTGTCGGTCCACAGTACATGGTAATAAGCCATTAAGATTAACTTCAACCTGGGATGCTCTGCTACTACAAGTGAAAACTATAATTACTCCTGTATGGCCGCCTATGGCAGTTTACCTTCGTTGTATTTTATTTATGCATGGAAGAAGGAATCAAAGGCTAGAAGCCAGAAATTGTTCCCTCCACGAAAAATAAGTAAAAACAAGATAACAGGCGAATTTCAAGATCTGTTCATTTTGAGATTACTGGACACACTACACTTAAAAGACTGGAGGTCATAGGCTGTAGGAAATACAGATAAAGGAAGACAGTTCTAGAGTTGACCTGTTGCATACAGGTGCGTCTGAGAGTAAAGTTAACTCTTACATTAAAGAATTGGACAGAAAATATGTGAGAGTTTTGCTACTAGACAGGTGCCACACACCTGCCATAGTGATGTCCGCATGCAAGCAGACAGTTCAGAGGAGCAGTGACCATTAAAGTAACGATAAAGAAAAGATAAAATGCAGCAGTTCGGCGAAGAGGCAGAGGTTGAAGGGAGTCAGTAAAAGGAGGAGAGATAATGAGACGAAAGGCCTTTGACTCCACTTTGTTGAAATGAGTTGTATGTCGCGAGCCTCCCCACACATGAGAGTTGTATTCGGCACAGGGGCGAGTAAAATATGCGTATAAAATCAACAAGTATGCAGCGGTAAAGAAGACACAGAGTCGGCTTAGCACACGCAATCTCTTGGAAGCAGATTTTACAAGAGAAGTAATATCTTTCCAAGATAAATCCCTAGAGAATGAAACCCCAAGTATGTTCAAAGATGATACAGGATTGAGTTGATTATTACAAAAAATTAGAGGATATTCTTCTGCCAGATTTAATGGCTCTAAAGAAACTGAGTGTTTAAAGCATTAAAAACAAGATTACTTTTACCCCAGTCAGTGATATTAGCCAAGTCAGACATTAGGTATGCCATAGCTTCATCTCTTGTCTATTGAAGTAACTGCTGAGATGGACGCTGCAGGAAGCGGATGGAAAGATGAATGATGGAGTCATCAGTGTATGAGTGAATAGGGTTACATGTTCAGCTTAGAAGGTCACTGGTGTATAGAAGGAAAAGTGTTGGTGATAGGACCACTACTGATAACCCAAGGAGAAGAATGGTCACCCTTCTTTGGGACAAGCCGCATGAGAGCAAACTTCCAGCAAGAAGGAAAGGCACCAGTTGACAGACAAAAGCAAAATAGTTTGTAGTCAGTCATGGGATTGTCCTCTAAGGTGGAATTGGAGGAGGAAGTCCGACTGTAGAGTTTTGCTTTATCAATAGAAGAAACTGCTACAGAGTAGTCAGAGTAGAATAGATCAGGGAAAGATGATGAAGTAAAACTGTGCAAGATGCCAGAAGGAATGCGAAGTATTTGAGTTGGTGTTTTCAGAGCATTTACGATTAGTATGACTGAAAATATTTTTAGCAGAGAGAAGGGCAGCATGATTCAGTGCAGAAACATAGAAGAGATAAGATTCAAGGGTTGGTTGGCTCCTGTACCTTTTGAAGACCATATCCTTGTAGTGGACAGCATTAAAGCAAGTGTGATTAAACTAAGATATTTTTGATGAGTCACAGGATAAGGGAAAGAAATAAATGCTTTTATGCCCGAGAGAATAACCAATATAATCCACAAGGCAAACTCAAATGGCTCTCAGCCATGGAAGCAGCAATCTAATCATTCCAGGGAAAATCAAAGAAGTACTGCCTAAGGGTCTCCCAATCAGCAGCTTCAGATTGCCACAGCCGCCACTTCTTTGGAGGGTCCACAGGCCTTACTGGCGCAATAGGACAGGTTAAATTGATAAGACTGTGATTAGAGGAGCCCAATGGAGAGAAAAGATTAACAGCATAAGTAGAAGGACTAGTTGTAAGGAAAAGGTCAAATATGTAGGATCTTTCTCCAAGGCTGTCAGGGATAAGGGTAGGATGCTGAACAAGCTGCTCAAGGTCATTCAAGATAGAACAGATGTAGCCTTGTTCACCAGGTGAATCAATGAATGGAAAGGAGAGCCAAAGGTGATTGTGAACACTGACATCACCTAAAATGGATATTTTCGAAAAAGAAAAAATTGATAGGATGTGTTCCATCTCAGAAATAAGATAACCAAATGAATTTCTCATAGTAATATTAGGAGACAGGTAAACAGCACAGACATATTTAGCCATAGAGTGACAGGATAGCCGAAGTCAGAGAACAGAGAATGCAGAAGGTTCAAGTTCAGATGCACAATAGCAACATATGTTGTTGCGTACATGTACGCAACAGCGATCTTTGGCTTTGAAGTGCGTATAGGAAAAGTAGGATGATGCAGAGAAGGGTGTGCTATCATATATCTCAGACAGCTGAATCTCAGCAGGGAAAAGAAGTTGAGGTTTAGAGGATGAATGGTGGTTTGGAACAGAGGTAAAGTTGTAGGGAAGGCCGGGAATGTATCAGAAATGAAGAAGTGATCCGAGGCTGAGTTTTGAAATGCCATTTTTTAAAAGTAATTTAGAAATAGAAGTTTGGTGTGTAACGTGCATATAGTTTGGTGTTGACAGTTGGAGGAAACTGTATAAGAGAGTAGCTGGGCTACTCTCTGTGTTACTGAATCAGTGAAAATTTTTAGCGAAGAAGGATGGTCAGAAGCTAGTCCTGAGGGCTGATGAAACAGGAGCTTCAGCTCTCCCTATCATCAGCGTTCCATCTACCTTGGATGTACTTAGCTTTAAAATGCATTAACGTTTGCTGCAGGGTATTGATAGTTATATTATATGCTCTTTTGCATATCCTAGTGTTTTATGTTTGTGTAACAGTAGTGTGACCAAGAGTTTTAAGTATGAAGTCAGCTTGAGATGTAACTGCCAGTTAAGAATGATGGGCGGGGAGGGAGTTAGGTAAGAGGTATTGGGGACGGTTGCAAGCTGAGGTAGAGACGGGTAGAGCTCGTTCCCTTCCCCCCTCCCCTCTTCCCTCTTCCCTGGGTATACAAGGGTTAGAAGGGGGAGCTTCTGAGCAGAAATTAGTGCTCGTGTGTGTCATATAGTACAGTAATACAGTTCATACTGGAAATATACCATAATCATACTTACCTAGTGTTGTTACAGCCACAAAAGCCACAGACTCAGCCATCACGTAGAATTAGTGTACAGCAATCAGAGCAATAGGGCATGGAGCACTAAGGAGCCACAAGGGAAGTCACAACACTAGAGGAACGAGCAAGCCACGGGAGGAGGGAGGGGCAATGGTTGGCTTGGCACGTGGGGTGTAATTGGCTGGAGTGCGTTGCTGTGCTGCGGGGTCTGCCCTCGGCCGATTGGGTCCTGTATTTGAGCCAGGTGATACACATTACAGCCCCAAAACGCATAGTACCTCCGATTGTTTACCGTTTCGGAGCCGGATGTTGTTTTGACGTAGCCAAGCAATATGTGCCAGATAGTGTGAGGACACATAATTCAGAGTTTATTGTATCATTTTTTTTAAATTTATGCTAAGAAGATGGAACCAAAGGTCACGAGCCCACAAAAACTGTTCCTTCCAAGAGAAGAACAAAATACAAGAAAAAGCCAAATTCAAGATCCGATCATTTCGAGATGCCTAGACACACAGTGTTTGAAAGACTGGATATTATAGGAAGCAGGAAATACAGGCAGAGGGAGACAGTTCCAGAGCTGACCTGTTCCATAAATGAAGGACTGGGAGTAATGGTTAACTCTTGCATTTGAGAGTTGGTCAGAAAAGAGATGAGAGTTTGCTGCTTGACGGGTGCTGCGCACCCGTCATAGAGGTGGAGGAATGCATGCAGACAGTTCAGAGGAGTAGTGACCATTGAAGTAGCGATAGAAAAAAGATAAAGATGCAACAGTGCAGCGAAGAGACAGAGGTTGAAGGGAGCCAGTAAGAGGAGAAGAGTTAATGAAACGAAAAGCCTTTGACTCCACCCTATTGAGAAGAGCTGTATATGGAGAACCTCCCCACACATGCGAGTTGCACTCCACACAGGGGCGGATATAACCCGTGTATAAAGTCAACAATTGTGCAGGGGTAAAAAAGGAACGGAGTCGGCTTAGCACACCTAATCTCTTGGAAGCAGATTTTACAAGAGATGTAATATGATCTTTCCAAGATAAGTCCCGAGTGAATGAAACCCCAAGCATGTTCAAGGATGATGCAGGATTAATCTGAGTATTATGAAATATTAGTGGGTACACCTGTGGAAGATTTTGTCGGGTTGATAGGTGTAAGAACTGAGTCTTTGATGTACTAAAAACAACAAGATTATTTTTACCCCAGTCAGAGATATGAGCCATGTCCAGACATTAGGTGTGCCATAGCCTCATCCTTTGTTTGTTGAAGTAACTGTCTGAGATGGACGTTGCAGGAACCGAATGGAAAGGCGAAGGATGGAGTCATAAGCGTATGAGTGGAGCTGCTGTATCAGCGTGAATACTCTGGTTAGTCATCCTCACTATTAGGGTCTGTCAGTGATCTGAAGATTCCCCCCAGTTTTGTGATATAAATCTTTGTGTCCATCTTCTCTAGAACAGCTGCTGTTATACGGCATTAGTACATACCTAGTGGAATCAGAGACTGAACCTTATCAAAGGACTGTGGTTTTCTATTGGCAAAAAACTGTAATAACTAAATTAACCTAGAGTACTATTGTGAACTTCACCTCCTTCACAGTATCAGCAAAAGTCAAGAACTTCTGTGCATCAGTATGGAAAAGAGAAGATGCAGATACCATTTAATCATGAATAATTACATATACTTCTGCAGTTGTGGCTGCAGGTGACGATATTATTGGGTTAGCTGTCTTTGGAACTGTCATATTGACACTTACAATGTTGTTAACTCCATCATCACTTGTCCTTGGATACAGAGACTGTGATGTCTCTACTGTACACTGCATCAGAAACAAATATTCATTTTGGATTTACAATCTCCGGATATGTGTCTTGGGCTTTAACAAATCGTACAATATCCCACATCCTTTAATTTTGTCATTCCTTAGACCATTTTTTTTTTTTTTCAGTATATAGTGAAATGTTGCTCACCACAAAAGACACAGTTATCGTTAGGCTTTACCATGCAATCTTTTACAGTCTTACTTTCATAACATTGTACATTCTTAGTTTTAGTACAATTCTCATCTGTTTTTACGGAACTAATAACAATACCAATTTCTTACTTTATTGTACTAGTAGAGACTGACTTTCATTTCATTGCTGGTTGGCTAGGTAATTTTCACTTCACTTCGACTTACAGTTTACTTTTACCAATGTTAGTTGTGTCCTGTAAGTGTTTGCAAATTTCCATTAGGCCACCCGCAATCTTCTTACAGGAGAAAGGAGTTTTTGGTATCTATTATGTAATGAGGTAAAGTGTCCCTTCCAATGTGGCAGAATAAGCCCCAAGGTTCATATCCCTCAGTTAAAGGCAAGAGTCCTGCTGAGGTGTACAGTTATAAGATCTTAGCTTAGATATATAGTGTAACAGCACAACAATTACAGAGAAGAGAAAGATGAAAAAAAAATGGCACAATATAATCCTCCTAGTTGTTAAAATAAAGCCCCCTTTTAGTAAAAAGTGAACAGCGATAGATACACAAAAATCAGTACTCCATACTTCTAATGTAATATCCCTGCCTATCAGTAAACTGAGTCAGGTGTCCACTTTCCCCACTTTAACCCAAGCCCACTAAGAAACCCTGTACTCATAACCCTCCTCTCACACTTATACACAAAATGTAAATCCCTTTCTACAACTTCATGATTACTGTATCTCACATATTACACCATTTCACCTTAACATCCCAGTTACTGTACGCTTCACAAAACCTCGGTGTCAGCCATCATCTCCTCTCAGCACCACAACTGTTTTACCTCAGCTGCACCTCCACTGTTTCTCCCTGTCGACTCCTTGGTTAAGACAACCTGATGTGGTCTCCACTCTGACCATGCCACCACTCAGGGCAATCTCTCAAAACCTACTATATTGCCACTGTCTTCCGCCTACACACACACACACACACACACACACACACACACACACACACACACACACACACACACACACACACACACACACACACACACACACACCAGTCCAAAGACAAATCAAAAGCCCCGTCCACGCTGGGGGTCATGGCACACACTCTGTTGCGCGTCATGTTGCCTAACTTTTTCGTGCCACAGAGGGTCTGTGCCGTGATCTGGCTAATCTGGCCGAGGGGCATTTCATGGTAACAATGCACGCCTTGATGTGGCGATACCCTCTCAGTAATCATATGAATTCCAATGAGAGGAGTTGTATTGTTACCACTCCTTGAATTATCTCCAATATGTCATATTGGTAGATGAAAGTACACATATTTAGTAGCCATAAGGCAACACCATAAATTTTGCAGAACTGCTTTAGATGCATCTATGTGTCTGGCAAGTGAAAAACAAGTAATACAAGGACAAGATCTTAAGAAATGCAAGCTTGAAAACATGAGGAGACAGCCATAGTTTACATTACATCTCGTTTTTCCTGTTCTTTATCTTTTTGGCACGACATAGTGACCCAATGCTCCATATCACAGATTATTGGACTGCTATGGTGTTTGTATCCATCTTCCTCCTCTCACAGCACAGTGGCAACTGGCGTGTGGACATCACGGGCCTCAACAACATGAGATGGGCAGCATGACGCACAACAGAGCAAGCATCATGGCCCATAGAGTGGATGGGACTAAAATCTCCTGGAAATGGATCCACTTTCTCAATTCCAGACAATGTAACTCCTCTCAGTGACATCTAAGTTACGTATTTTTTTACACATCATTATTTTTTTTTCCCCATGACACACATACCTGTTTAAATCACAACAAATCCAGGAGAGCCATATGCCACCCAGCTAATGTTTACCCCGCCTCCAACTTAATGCTGTACTGCCACTACCACTACCATCATCCCACCAAATTAAAACACCTAACTTCTTTTATTACAGTATGTGGGAACGCTTACCATACACTTACTCAATGTAGTGCTGCTCTCGCGTGCCTGCCCTTTTCTCTCTTCCTTCCATCCTTCCTTCCTGTTTTGGCTTTCTTTGCTTCATTCTTTCCTCTTCTTTTGCAGGTGACTCTACACTGAGCGATAAGCCAAATGGTTTTCTGTACACCAGAAATCCATTTACTATGCTGGGGGGTAACCATATAACCAACTTTGGCACCTGGTGATATAGTAGGTAAATAAGGCACTCCGGTTGGATTGAGCCGGTGTAGGTTTGCATCCAAGGGATGATTGGGGTTTATTGCTCACGTAATGCCACTCAGGGATGAGTGAGGCTGGTCACTCTCATCACAATTGTGAGGATCAACTTGCCTAGCCCGGGGCTCCACGCTCCTCATGAGGCAACAATGAGTAAGATGATGATGATGATATAATGCAGCCTTGGTTTTAGAAGCTAAAATTAAAAGAAGATACATCATCCTAGATAGCAACCAGACTGGTGAATTAACAACTTGATGAGTACCGCCTTAAAATTACAGCTTATTACAGCCTGAAAGGTTTATAGAGTCAGTTTCACGTTTGGAAGTAGGTAACTCAATCATACTCATGGTTAATTTAGTAACGATTTGCTCCTTGTCTTCATTAATATACCTGAGATTACTCAGAGCTATCTATGATTTGTCATCTTCAACAGGTAATTCCCCTTTCAATTAATATGGTGTGTCTCTGACTTGGCCTGACAGATAAGAGAATTTAATAATATTTGACAAGTCTGTTCCATCGTGGATTAGATACTTAAACTTATCCCTGAAAGTTTTTTTTTTTTTTTTTTTTTTTTCACCAATACGCTTTGGGAGTGAGATCTTAGGTAATGCAGGTTTAGAGCGTACATTTATTTATCCATATTGAGTTCCACCAATTCATCATCAAGCAATTTTTTTTTTTTTTTGGTACAATTTAATTTTCTAAAAAAAAATCATAGTGATAAAGTTAAATTTTATACCTCTCTTCATCATCATTATTCAGAATAATTTCCTTCAATTTATCATATGCCTCTTCATATGTAAACCATCCCTCCTTTAGAATACTCAGGAGACTTCTAAATTATCCCCCAGACAACAGGGTCTCCTTTGCCTCTTCGTTCCGATCATTGATGGCTCTCATTAACCAGCTCTACAGTATTTGTGACTTGCATAACTTTTAATAACTGAATGGACATTTTGTTGAATATTACTAATTTTTTTAGACAAAGGGGTTTACCCTATCTTCTGGGTTAAAAAAAAAAAAAAAAAACATAAGGTAATCATATCTATATGATCACGGCCAAAATAAATAGTTTCCCCAATACCTCCATGTTCTCTGGAGTTTCTCATTACTTAGTTTGCTGACCAGTTTATAGGTCCTGAAGCTTACTGAGGCACAGGAAGACAAATATCTCAAGTCCAAGAGGGTAACTGCTACTGCGGGAGGATCGTTCGAGTGTCTCAGTAACTGAGAGTGTTCCCCAGAGTCTCATTTACATTAAATTTACGTCCTCATATACATCGTTACCTCTCCCAGTGGATCGTATGATTATGCTATCAGTTCAAGACAGCATTTAGGTGATGATTTTGATCAAAAGACGCAGGTTCTCCACCAAGTGAATGGTAAACGTGTACCTACTTATCAGGAACTATTGCATTCACAAGGCACAAACTGTGTCTCACAAAAAACAACCTTAAAAAATTCACTGTATACCTCGGCACACATCTAAGTCTTCACTATTAAGAGCTTTAATATAATGTTACGACTTTTCAGAGCCTGACTCTAACTAGCCAACCTACCACTTTTACCAATAAATATGGAAATGTCTCGGTTCTAAAATGGAGCGGTGTTGAACCTCAGATGATAATGGGCCCAGATATGCGTTGTGGGAAAACGAGGTGTCTGGCAGAGCCAAGTCCAAGGATACTTCTTCATTGTCTTCCACAGAGTGAGTGTGTGATTACATAAAAAAATGGTGGCTCCTTCCCACCTCATTCAGTGTTGCCACTCACCACTGAATTAAAACTACGCCTTACTTTTTCACGAATATAACAACTTAAACATAACTTCGTGAGCTCATTTTAGTTCTATCAACAACCTATTACCAATTTCAGTAATAATAATGTTGTTGGACCTCTCCATTTCACTGGAAAGTTCCATATCACCAGTTGCAATCACGTGAATTTTAGTGCATAAAATATTAACTTCTGTACATTACAGTTATATTATTATCTCACCTTATAAATGTTTTATATGTTTTAATTACAATATTGCAGCGTATGATGCCAGATGCCTTAGTATTTTATTTTATGTATATACATAGAACCCTTAAACAACAACCTATCTATCTGTCTATCTATCTATCTATCTATCTATCTATATATATATATATATATATATATATATATATATATATATATATATATATATATATATATATATATGAATGTTTATGTCATGCTGAAATATTTGCCACCGCTAGTACCACCACTAATGTTACCGATGTAATGTTGACAGTCACCAGTGTAATGATGAGAAATTAGTCATCAGTGTAATGATGAAAGATTTTGGCCACGAGTGTAATGATCAGAATTTTAGAGATTATGAGAAATAGGGTAGCGTGATCTTTGAGAGTTTTAGGGATGATGAGAAATACGGTTGTGTGATCTTATATGGGAGTGCATGAGCAGAATAGATATTAGTACCCTCTGCGGGCCACTCAGTCTCGTCTGTACCACTCCTCAGAGGATAGCAATATTTAAACTCGAAATAACTTAAACTATGATTAACTAAGCTTTAAGAATTGAAAGATAGATTACTCTTCCAACTGTGAATGAAACAAAGCAAACAAAATATAATCAGGATCTATATCTCCAGAAATATGAATCTTTACAAACTAAATTAATACTCAAAGAATACTATTGCACATGGATATATTAACTCGTCACGTTCCCGACCGGTTTTCCACCACTGACTCCCCCCAGTCCCGACCAATTTTGGAAAAAAACAATTTTGGCTCAAACCTCCACTTTTGGAGAGAAACATCGAAAATTCATAGAGAAATCGCTTACCTGAGGTTTAAAATACTCGATACAGGTAGCAGTACCTCCTTACCTTACTGGCTTTTCTATCAGGCTGACTCCAAAGAAAATTAGTTCTATGGAGGGTAACTATTCCACACCACTCATAAACAGTATTTATTTATTTATTTGGTAAGAATTTATATGTAGTACGAGAGTATATTGGTTTTCAAACAGTAATATAGGCAATATAAGCATTGTTTCACTTACTAACACATCAACATACCTGACCTTTTTTGGTGACATTACCTGATCATCATTTCTGATTCTTCCTCTAATGCTACGTAAATTTTGTCCTCCATATTGTCATCGATTGGGGAATCACTTTGGCCCTGAATGTCTTTACTGGCCAGGTCACTGGTAACGGGTGAATTGCTGAGACAATGGCGTGCAGGGGAGGGGGAGGTTATGCAGTGTAAGGCATTGTCTCTGCCTGGCATCTTGTAGAGGAATAGAGGAAGGTGTCCTGTGTATATGTACCAAAAATCACGCACGAAAATTGAAAATTGTGCAGATTATGAACCTTGCAATTGCACGACATACCAGTACATCGACGGGTCTAGCTGTGACAAAATGTTGCAACATACCCATATGTCAATGGGATGCCTCGGGTTAATCCCGTGGTCTCTGGTGGACTCTTCGGGAAGAAACCTAAAAATTACAACCAAAGATTATTTTCTTAAAACTAAATGTGTACAATAACTCAAGAATTATATACAAACTAGATACAATAATCAAATGGACCAGCTGATATACTTTGATTTCCAGAACTAAGAAAAAGGGGAGGGTGTGTGATTTAATGTGAGACGGGTTAGGCCATAGCTAGAATTTTCGATCCATGAACGATGGAGAAAGGAGCAGTGATCTCATTATTCAGTGCAAGTAGGATCAGAGTAAATATCGCCATTTTAACTCATGGAAGTATATGGGGACTTACAGTACACGAGGGAGAAAACGGGGGAGGGGTGAGAGAGTCAGCACTAACCTGTGAACGATGGAGAGAGCAGCAGCGATCTCATTGTTTGGAATGAATGAATGAATGAAAGAAAATGTGACATGGCGGTGCAACAGCAGAGGTCATATGCTGCCGAACATAAAATTAAAAGAAAGTAAAAATGTATAAAAAACGATAAAAAGCCAAGATAAAAAATGCATAAAACAAATTAACAATATAAAAGAATAAAACAAACCAAAGTTTAAAAACATGGTGGAAAGATATGGGTTAAAATTAGAACACTATCATTAAAATACAAACTAAATTACTGAAAACCCCTACAGCTTGTGAAGAAGGCCAGAACTCAACACAAAAGAGAAGGTGCCTCCCCCCATAGAACAAGCTTCTTCCCCAAGAACCAAAGAAAGAAGGTACGATCCATCAGCAGCTCGGCACCCAGATAGGTACTGCCGACGAAGGTCCCCAAGACTGGGGCATTCGACAAGGAGATGCCTCACAGTCAAAGGAACCAGACAATCATCGCAATAGGGAAGGGGCGCCCTCTCCATTAAAAAACCATGAGTCAGCCTAGTATGACCGATCCGGAGATGAGCCAAAGCTGTTTCCCACTGTTGGGACAGTCCCACATACCCCCAATCACCCAGGTTCCTACGAATGCTGTGCAGTTTGTTCGCCCTTGCTGCATCCCACCTCTGCTGCCAGCAGAGACGGACAGCATCCACAGTGGCCCCACATAAATCCTCGGATGGGACACGGCATTGAGGAGAGGAAGGACGAGAGGCAGCAGCTCTCGCCAAAGAGTCAGCACGCTCATTGCCCATGACCTCCACATGTGCAGGGACCCAACATATTTGCACAGAGTATCCTCACCTACCTAATAAGTAGAACCATCCAAGACAGACAGGACAAGGGGATGTGGTGGAAAGCCACGTGACAAAGCTTGTAGAACACTGGCCGAGTCACTAAAAATGGTAAAAGAAGCTGGAGGAAAGCTAAAAATCAATTCAACCGCAACTAAAATGGCAGTAAGTTCAGCAGTAAAAACAGATTCACAAGGAGGGAGACTCCCACCATGGCTAAACTCACAAAAGATGACACCAAAGCCTGTCCCCACATGAGATTTAGAGCCATCAGTATATACATGGATCGAGTCATTGTGAGCAGAGGCATGTTCTAAAAAATAAGACAAAGCTGCCTGTGAGGCCTTCCTCTCAAGGAAGTAGTCACATGGTTGTACCTCTGGAAGAAGCCAGGGGGCCACTCAGGGGACATGCACAGGACAAACAGGAGAGGACTGGACACCCAACTCCTCCATGGCAGCCCTCACTCTGTACCCGAACGGGTGTGGATAGCGGGGGTGGGTGTCATAAATGGGGAGAAGAGCGACCTCAGAGACAGCCTGACAACTCAGTGAGGCTGGAAAACGGTGAAGGCAGTGCCAACACTGCACCATTAAGGACTGCTGGCGGAGATCCAGCGGTGGTTCGTTCTTATCAACCAACAGGCTTTCAATCGGCGAGGACCTGAAAGCCCCAGATGACAGGCGAATCCCAGCATGATGGACAGAATTTAGTGGCTGCAGCCGTGCCTCAGTAGCAGAGGAGTACACCACACACCCATAGTCCAATTTGCTCCTAACTCAGGCACGATAAAGTCGGAGCAGGATGGTTGTCAACGCCCCAGGACAAATGAGATAGGGTCCTTAACCCACCCCATCCCGACCACTTTTCCACCACTGACTCCCCCCAATCCAAACCATTTTTGGAAAAAATTTTTTTTTGGCTCAAACCTCCACTTTTGGTGAGAAACATTGAAAATTCATAGAGAAATCGCTCACCTGAGGTTTAAAATACTCGATACAGGTAGTAGTACCTCCTTACCTTACTGGTTTTTCTAACAGGCTGGCACCAAAGAAAACGAGTTCTATGGGAGGATAACTATTTCACACCACTCATAAGCGGTATTTATTTATTTACTTGGTACGAATTTATATGTAGTACAAGAGTATATTGGTTTTCAAGCAGTAATATAGGCATTATAAGCATTGTTTCACTCACTAACTCATCACCATACCTGACCTTTTTTTTTGCCACATTACCTGATCATCATTTCTGACTGTTTCTTCCTTTAATGCTATGTAAAGTTTGTCCTCCACATTGTCATTGATTGGGGAATCACTCTGGCCCTGAATTTCGTACTGTGGCATGACATGGCTTTACTGGCCAGGTCACAGATAACAGGTGAATTGCAGAGACAATGGCGTGCAGGGGGGGGAGGAGGTCATGCTGGGTAAGGCATTGTCCCTACCTGGCATCTTGTAGAGGAAGGTGTCACGTGTATACGTACCAAAAATCACTCGCGAAAATTGAAAATTGTGCAAATTAGGGACCTAGCAATTGATTCGCGTTTATGTACGTCGAAGGGATTGGCAGTGACAAAACGCGTGGACGTTAAAGAATGTTGACGGGACGCCGCGGGTTAAGAGAGACAGGGCACGGAGGCATGAGAGTCGTAATGAACGGATATGAGGTACCCACGTCGGTCTCCTGTCGAAGACAAGTCTGTGAAACCTTGTTTCATTGACACATCGCACCCTGTGGCCATATAACTGGAGATCTGGGTCGGGGTGAACTCCTCTCAAGCGGCAGAAATGCAAGGTCACCGTCTTTGTTGGGGAGAAATGGAAGCCGTGCACTGTGGTCCACCAAGAGACCCTGTCCAGAGCGAGCTGCATGCGACGTTCAGCCACGGACATTCGGGAAGCAGCATACCATAGAGCCAAATCACCAACATACAGTGAGGCTGACACCCCTTCATTGTGGAATAGAGGACACTATACCGTTCAATGCTATTGTAAAAAGGGACACACTGAGGACACTTCCCTGAGGCACCCCTTCCTCCTGAGGGTACAAAGGAGACAGCGTGACACCAACCCTAACTCTGAATGAACGGTTACGCAGAAAGTTTTATATAAAGAGGGGTAGCCTGCCACGTAAACCAAAAGAATGCAGTTGTTGGAAGATACCAAACCGCCATGTGGTATCATATGCCTTTTCTAGATCAAAGAAAATGCACACTAGATGCTGCTGTTTACCAAAAGCATCACATGCTGCAGCCTCAAGACGGACAAGTGCATCTGTTGCTGAGCGACATTTTCGAAAACCAGACTGACACTGAGAAAGATATTCATTTCTTTCTAGGAAATACATTAGGCGCGTGTTGACCATTTTCTCAAATAATTTGCACATGCATGATGTTAAGGCAATTGGCCGATACTCCATGGGATTGTAACCTGTCTTCCCCGGCTTCTGGAATGGCAGGACAATGGCCTCATGCCAAGAGGTGGGAAGAGAGGATTTCCTCCAAATTCTGTTATAAAGGCTGAGGAGAAGGGACAGTGCATCATCATCCAGGTGTCGAAGCATTGCATAGGGAATATCATCAGGCCCTGGTGAGGTGTCATGGCAGAGGGAAAGGGCAGATGGGAGTTCACAACCAGAGAAAGGGAGGTTGTAGGACTCCACATTCCCTGAACGAAAGTCCAGTACCGTTGTCTGGCAAATATTGGTGAGCTGGCACCTCTCTGACTGACTGCCGCAAAGGCAGATGCAAAAATATTGGCCACAGCTGCTGGGTCACCAACAGGCTTACCATTAGACATCAGCACAGGGGACCTACCTTGAATGAATTTTCCCGAAATCTTTTGCACCCTCTTCCACACCTGAGACACTGGTGTCTTTGAGTTTACAGATGGCATATGTGCCATCCAAGAGTCCCGCCTAGCTTGTTTCAGTACCCGACAAGCCTTTGCCCACGCCCTTTTGAACTTGACAAGATAATGCTCTGTTATGTATCTATGATAACGGGAGAGGGCTAACTTCGTCTCACGTACAGCAACACTGCAATCCTCATTCTACCATGGGACTGGTCGATAGCAATATATGCCAGAGGTTTTAGGAACAGCATAAAGGGCAGCAGAATGCAGAATGGACGTGAAGAATGAAACAGCCTGATCAATATTTGGAAAGTCTTCAATGGAGACATCAACAGAAACCAGAGAAGAGAAAAGGGACCAGTCTGCCTTGTCCAATCTCCACCTCAGTAAACGGGAACAGGGACTAGATACTGCTGCAGTAAGGAAGATGGGAAAGTGATCACTTCCATGGAGATCCTCCATAACCTCCCAGGTAAAGTCAAGGAGACAATCAGGAGAGCAGACAGAGAGGTCAATTGCAGTAAATGAACCCGTTTGGGGGTGAAAATGGGTAAATGCCCCAGTATTGAAGAGGGCAAAATCCTCATCCTCCATTAAGGACGCCAACAAACTCCCACATTGGTTAATAAGACAGTCACCCCACAAAGGGTGGCGACCATTAAAGTCCCCAAGAGAAGAAAGGGCCTAGGTAACTGACCAAGCAGGTTCTGAAGTTCCATCCTACTGACTGCTGTGTTGGGTGGTAAATAAATTGAACAAACTGTATACCAGTGGTGGGCATACAACCGCACAGCAACACACTGGAGGTCAGACTGGAGGTGGACTGGCTGATGAGGGACGTCAGCCCTCACCAAAACAGCACCACCTCCAACAGGATCCTGGGTTGGAGCTGAGTAAAAAACATTGTACCCAGGTGGTGCATGAGGAGTGGCAAGCCCTACAAGAGTTTCCTGGAGACACACGCACAAAGGGGAATAAGCCAGGAGGGTCCGCAGCTCCTCCCAATTACCATGCAGCCCTCGACAATTCCATTGTAATATACTGGCTGAGAATGCCATAGTACCCACAATGAAGGAAGAATCAGGTTGAGAGGCGAGACAACCTTGCCCCCGGCAAGCAACCAGATTTAGATTGCTGCTTAGAACTGCCCTTAGAAAGGGACTGCCTGGCACCATTATGGTGTACAGTGTGCTGCCCAGCTGAAGATAACCTGGAGGAAGAAGAAGAGGGCCGGACGATGGTTTTCTTCTTTGGCGGGGCAAGAGATGGTTTGGCAGGTGGACCACAAGCTGCCCTAGCCGGAATAGAGCAGGCAGTGCCACCACGAGAAGGAGCACAATCAGTAGCGCGTCCCACAGTACTGGAATCCTGAGAGGGCAAGGCCTCATGCAGCTGAGTAGGTGCATCAACTACCTGAAGACCACCACTATTTGGCGGTGGCTGGGTTGTCAGTGAGATGCCATCCCCAGCCTGCACTTGCCCTGACCCCTGAGCATCCCTAGGAGGAGTAGTGGGCTCCATTGCAGAGATCTTTGGTAGCAGCACTTCGCTCTCTGAGCACTCTGAGGAGCCACAGCAACACTTACCTTGCACAGGAAGGACATCGGGAGTTTTGGATGTGTCAAAGCAAGGTGTAGCATCGACACGGGTATTTGTCACAGGAGGAACTGGAGGAACTGGGATGGGGGAGGCACTCCCAGATGCTGGAAGCACAACCACAGAGGGGACACCCCCAGAGATAGGGGGCACCTTCCCGGAAGAAGCACAGCTGCTTCCACGCTGCACTCCCTCAGTGGAACCGCCCGGCCGAGAAGGCCATGAAGTAGAACCCTGAGAATTTGATGGGGCATTGTGTGATGGCAGGGGCACCTGCCGAGTAGCCTTAGGGTGAGACAACGCAGCAGCAAAGGTAACTCCAGGGCGAATGAACTGCTCCCTAACCCTGGCCTTTGCCTCGGAAAAGGAAAGTTTCTCCTTCGTTCGGACGGAAATAATCTCATATTCATACTTGTATACTTCGCAATCCCTTGAGGAGGCTGAATGTGCTCCTCCACAGTTCAAACATTTAGGGGGTTGAGAACAATCATCCATACCATGAGAAATTCCACCACAATTTCCGCAGACCTCAGGAAGGCCAGACACTTTCCGCCTGCAAGAACGGCGGACATGACCAAATCTTTGACAATAATAGCATCTTCTAGGTCGGGGAACATAAGGTTTAACCTTTAGCTCCCACCACGCAGCAGTAATAACCTCCGGCAAGGTGAGACGGTCAAATGTCAAGATAAGAGTGGGCGTGGGGTTAAAACCCCATCAACTTTCTTCATAGTTCTCTGTACTGCTACAACACCCTGAGGAGCCAGCCCCTCTAAGAAGGAAGAATCAGAATATGAGATCAAGTCACGAGAATACACAACCCCTCGGGACTGGTTTAGGACCAAGTGATGAGAGGCAGATACAGGATAACCGGCGACCACAGTTAGAGACTGGTTGCGTGAACTCTCCACTTCATTCCTGGCTTCTAAGAATAGAGAACCATTACCCTGCAAAGAGACCTTGGGGGAAAATACACATGCTGTAACTAGACCAATGTGAATCTGAAAACAGTTCAGGTTCCAGAAGGAAGTACCATCATCCATTTTGAGGACTATATATTTTGTATAAGTGTGTCTCACAAAAACACCAGGTAACAGCTTGAGAGAAAGGGCATCTTGATTCGCAGTTATGGCAGATGACCCGGAGGGTACAGGGTCGTCGGCCAGAGAGTGACCAGTTGATGCCGACTCTTGAGGCTGGTCACCGACCACACGAGTGGTTAAAGAATTGTTTAATATATCCATATATACAGTGCTGAATATGGATTGGCACCAGGAGCCAAGGGAAACCGCCTACCAGGGAGTGAGGGGACCGAGTACAGGAAGTTTCCAAACACTATCCTCTCTCACCAGGGCCACCCCAACATCCACTACCCTACCTTGTACCTCATTTATTACCCCATCCATGTACAGATTGAACAACCATGGAGACATGACACATCCCTGTTTCAACCCAACCTTGAAAGAGAAAAATTCACTTAGTTCACCATCCACATGCACTGCAGCCTTAGCACCATCATACATACTCTTCACAGCATTCAACAACTTCCCATCTACTCCATATATTCTTAATACTTTCCACAGTCCTTGTGGAAGTATGGGCCTTTATTATTTAATATTCTTATAGTGGACCAGACTTTACTTAATGGTGTAGTACGAGTCACTGTAGACATAAAGGACCGCCAGGAGTCATTAATTGTGCAGTGTTTGTTTGCAACTGGCTACAGGGTGGGAGGATATGGCTGCAGGGTGAGGGGATGTGGCTGGGGGGACAGGAAGGAAATTTTTAAACCTCATCATGATTCAAGTGCAAAGCATCATTAGAGCTTTAACATTAACCACATAATCTAAGGTGAGGGGGGAAATTGTTAAATTATAACTAGTCATTTTTTCTCAAAGGTTTTATAATATTTAGTCTAGCTTTCAATTTCAAAGGAAATTATTCCTCCCCAAAAAATATTTTTGGAAACAGATAATATTGTTTAACTTCTTCACTGACAAGCAGTTAGCTATAATTTATGAGTCAAGTGCGCCCTCAGCTTGAATATTGCTCACCCTTGTGCAATGGATGTGGAGAGGTTGCATTAAAACAACTAGACATAATTCAGAACAAAGCTGTTAGAATTTTTAACAACCCTGCCAAATAAACTACCTCCCCTACAAGTAAGAAGGAATGTTGCCTCCCTTGCATTATTTTACAGATATTTTTATGACAAATGCTCAGACGAAGTTGCGTCCATGGTGCC